>NC_081355.1:12774941-13078123 GCF_030684315.1 Stegostoma tigrinum | reverse complement strand
AAGAAGGAAACAAGTTAAAGAGAGTCGAGCTAGAAAGGGAAACAGAAAGATAAATAGTGAAAAAAATTGACTGAGAAAAAGGAGGGGGAGAAAAAAAAAGGGAAAAAATTAAATTTAGAAGTCTCCAGCAACAACTTTCCATCTGCTGGAGTAAACTCCCACATTCTAAATTTTTTTATTCATTCTTTACAATATGAGCATCAGTAGCAAGGCTCCCCAATTGTTGATGACCAACAGATGTCAAGGGCATGTTAGAAGGCAGCTAAACGACAATCATGTTGGGTGGGTCTACAATCGTAAGTAGTCCGGAATGGGTAACAATAGCCAATTTCTTCACCTGAGGACCTTAGCAAACCTTTCATTTATTCCCTTTCTGGGTCTTTGAGGTTGAATAACATTCCAACAAAATTAAAAGGCTCCTTAGATCTTAAAATTGTAGTCTTAACATTCTGCAACAAATTTAATTCTGATTAATGACGCAAAGCAACAATCTATGATTAACTTGTGACAATTCACAACTCAACGCATCTCCTCCTTGCCACAAATTGTTGGTCATCTTTTTAAAAAACACACCAACAGAGTGTGCCCTTAGCTTGTTGTTATTTACTAACGCATTCTGGCTCAATTAAAGTGAAATTTCTGTTCAACTTAAATGGAGAACATAGATGCTCAAAAATATGCAGCAAAAATCCACTCTCTGTTGCACTGTCTTTTGATGTTAAATTTCCTATGTATCTGGGTCCAAAACAGAAGCACCAAATTCACACCAAAGGTCAGAATTTTGCAGGCCTGTCTGAAGCTTATACAAGGCCAGGCAGAAACTTAAAGGAGTGAGAGGCCAAAGTCAGTTTTCCAATGACTGATTAAGCATTTACTATTAAGTTCTCAGAATCTTCATGCGGGTGTTCGTGTTGAAGCCTCTCCATAATCTCAACAGAAGCCAGCTTGATGGTAAAAATGTACAATGTTATGAAAGAAGACTCAATGAGTCCACTAACTTGTCTGAATGAGACACCGCTGACATCGGCAAAACTGACCAGACCATGCAATCAAGTCTCAATTTAAAAAGAGTAAGTAGCTTAAACAGGAAATTAACGAATAGTGAGATCAATCTAAGAGGGGGATTAAGAGAAAAGGTGGCCGTTTTCGACTGGGTGGACAGGAAAGATAAGTAATGGAACTTAAAAGGGTGTGATTATTGGAAGCATTAGCAGGCTTCTGAGGAAGCAAACACAGATGCGGATGGAACTGTAACAATCACAGGTAAGAGGTCCAAAAGGCTGGGAATGGGAGATTTAAGGACAGTGAGCACAACGAGGTACATAGGGCATACATAGGAGGAAGAAAGAGCAATGGAACAGAATGAGGGGTGATAAAAGGACTAGCCAAGAGAATCTCAGCAGGAGTGGGATCAGGGAAAGAGCAGGAATATCTAGGAGATTGTGAAAGAGCTAGTAGTGTCAGGCCTGTCTGTCTTGTATTACCACTGCCCTGGCTTCCTTAGTAACCTCAACATCAGCATTTGCTCCATCAGCATCTCTGTCAGACAACCCTTCTTCCTCATTTGAGGAGACAGATGAATTCAACTGCCCCTCTTCTAAGTTCTCACCGCAATACTGAGCTAGGTTGTGGATGGTGCAACAAATCGTCATCATTCTGGTAACCCTGTCCGGCAAGTCCTGGAGTTCTTCTGGTCTAGGCAATGGAAGTGCGTCATAAATAGAATCAATGTTCAACGTTAGTCACTATTCTGGAAATGCTGATAGCTATATTTAATCACAATTTACTTTACTTGAACATTTATGAACACACTGACGTAATACCCAGTGTGACTTTATTATGTTGAAACGTTATGTTCCTCTGCTCAAAATACATTCTTTGTTCCATTTGTACCAGTAAACTCCTATTCAGATTGATGGTCAGGGCATCAGGCTGGAGTTCTGTGGGTTTACATGGACCATGTAACACATAGACTTTTGTTTGTTACGGACATTCATCTATCACAGATTAACTTGTGCACGCAAGACAACTGCACAGCTTATGTTCCCAAATCCCATGGGAGAGCTGTGCGTGACAGCATTAGCACCCTTTGCAACCAGGCACCCGATCAACATGCATGCATCTAGTGTGATCACTACTGAAAGTAGCCTAGAAAGGAATGCATAACTGTTAGAGGTATAACCAGACTGCACAAGAGCAAAGAATTTTGTAAACATATGCTGTATTTATTCACATGCAACAATTTCCAAAATGGTAACACAATGCACCCAATTTCCATTGATCTTTCACATCCTACCACAATGTCTGAGTGCTCCCATGGCAGTCACAGCTAAACTGGAAAACTCTTGCTGACTTAGTTGCCCCCTTGCCACAGATAGCTTGATGGTCATTCTCTGGTAGCTCTGGGCTTAGATAGATGTAAGTATAATCTCTTTGGCCTGAACAGATGAAGGTGTTTGGGATCATGGCAGAGTGGAGTGGGTAAGTACTTCTGGCGTATCCTGAAAGGCCAATTACTAGGCAACAGGGTGGAGAAATAAAGAATTCAAGCAATCGGGGCATTTTGTATTTATGCATACAATTCATGCACATCCAAAAATTCTGTAATATTTTAGTCTGTACATTTGATTTGGATGCCTAATATGGTTGCAAATTTCCAAGGAATTCCACTCTCAATATTAAGTGCTTTGCACAGAGCATAACTTTGTACTGGCACAAAACATTCTTAGGGTTAAATAGATCAAAAGGTTAAGGAAAGAAAGCAGGAACAAGATACTGAGTTGGATGATCAGAATGATCATAATGAATAGCAGCAGAGACTCGAAGAGCCAAATGGCCTACCCCTCCACCTACTTTCTATGTTTCTAAATGCGTTGTTACTTATCCAAACATTTTTAATAAATGATTGACTACTTTCTGCTACCATTATTATGGATTTGTGTCTGGCTTTTCAATTCCTAAAATACTTTTCTAGTGATGTAGGAGTCACTAGCAGCAATGGCAAGATTTGGCATTTAAGAGTCAACTGCATTGCTGTAAGTCTGGAATCAAAGGTAGGTTAGGCCAGACTTGAGTACGGATGACAGACTTCCTTCCCTATACGACATTATGAACCAGCTGCTAGCTTCTTTTTAAAAATACAAAATGGGAAGATAGTTTCATATCATAACCGAGGCATGCTTTCAATTTCAATATAATTATTAAAAATGATGTTTACAAGAAATATGGCCCCACTCTGCCTCTTGAACCTGCTCAGTCATTCAATAAAAACATTACTGATTGGACAAGAAAGTGTAGATGAGATAGAGAATCTCCACATCCCTTAATTGACAGTATTTAAATCTTTCAATCTCAGCACTGAAATACTCAAGGATTCAGCATATCTTCCACCTTTCAGGCCAGCATTCCAAATATTTACCATCCCAAGTGAAGAAATTCTTCCACCACATTGGGGTCTAAAATAATCACAAATGCTTAACATATATCTTTGTCAAACTCTGCACAATATTCCTCAGGCCCCATTGACATTAAAACTTTCAACATCTGCTGCATTGTTTTTCCCCAAATCCACACAACGCTAATTTTAAAAAAATACATATAATTTGCCATCCTCTGAACTCTGTCAGCAAACCAGCTGACAAGAATGCTACTGTTTTTGTCTGATGAACTGACCACGACGTTGCACGGGCCAAATGCGAACTCTCTGACTCTTTCTTTTGCCTTCTCCTGTACCATGGTCTCACCAGCGAACACCAAAACATCATCTCCAGTTCAGTCAGTGACCCACATCTCCTCTGGAGATCTTTCCTCCACAGCCCCAACTTCATGGTCTCCCAAACCCAAAAATCTGCTTTGGGCCTAATGTTGTAATTTCCACGTTGCTTTTGCACTTATTTTCTGCCCTCAGTCTCCTGTGTTTTTAAGTGAAGCTCAGTGTAAGCTTAAGGAATGACACCACAGCCCTCATTTAAGCATGATTCAACACTGAGTGTCACACAATGTCAGAGCGTAACCTTTGCCTCTATTTAGTTTCCAATTTCTTTGTGGGTTTCAGTTTTCCTCCTGTTTTTCTCTTGGTTTTGAACGAAAGTTGGTCATTCTGCCCATCATGGTTCGAGGTACATTTGTTGTTTGACTACTTGTTCCATTCCCATGCCCTTTGGATTTTCACCAATAACTCTTTTGTCATTGAATCTCTCTTCCAGCACATCACATATCTTCATTTTATCTCCGTCACCCCCACCCAAGCCAAGAGTCAGGCTAATGTTCCATGAATGTGTTGTGGATCCCAACATGGCAGAGTGAAAGAAGGAATTTAATAAAAATCTGGAAGGAAAACCTAGCCTCATGGCAATCATTGGTTGTTATGATAATTCACAATCTGGTCCACTAATATACCTTTATTTTAAAACAGGGTGGGCTATGGGTGTGCTGATAATGGCCAATTTTATTGCCCACCTCTGATTGCTTAGAGGACAGTCAATCACACTGCTGTAGGTTTAGAGTCACACATAAGCCAGTCCAGTTAAAAATGGCAGATTTCTTCCCTTAAAAGGACACTGGTGTACCACATGAATTTTTAAGAACAGGCTTGACATTATACTCAACATTAAGCTAACTTTTAACTCTAGTCTTTTATTTAATTCAAATTTCTTCATCAGCTATGGTGAGATTTGGACTCATGTCTCCAGAACATTAGTCAGGGACTCTGGATATTAGTGCAGTGACATTACCACTCAGTTGACGAATCAATACTTCTCCATTATGAATACCATTTGGAGGGACTATCCAAGGGTGGCTGGGGGATTTCAAAGTCCGTCACCAGAACGGGCTTGGTAGCACCTTGACAAACTGTGTTGGTCGAGTGCTAAACAATATTGCTGGTGCACTGGTTGCCTAACCATCTATCACAAACCCAAACAAAGAAACCACAGAAACATGGATTGAAGAGAAAATCTACCTGACCTCATCTTCACTAGTCTATCTATCACAGAAAGGCCCAAGATTATGAGTGACAACCAGACAGTAGTTGTGGAAACAAAGTCACATCTTGACATTAAGGATACCCTCCCTCATACTTTGTAGCTCAATCACTGTCCTAAATGAGATAGTCTTTGGACAGGTCTAACTATAAGGCACCATGTGCCTTCAGCAGACAGGCAGCATTCAACCAAAATAGGCAACCTCATCATCCAGGATATCCCTCACTTCACCATGACAATCAAACCAATGATCAACCATGGTTCAATAAAGAGTGTTGGGGGGCATGCTAAAAGCAGCATATGATACCTGGTGAAGGTGCAGTGCAGGTGTACTTGCCTGTCAAAGATAAAAGCAGCATACAATAAACAAGTCTAAGCAATATCACATCCAATGGAGCAAATCTAAGCTCTGCAGTCCTGCCACATCCTGTCATGAATGGCATTGGACAATGCAACAGTTAACATAAGACAGACTCCCTAATGTGTCAATTTTAAGTGAAGGGGGAGCTCAGCAAATCAATACAAAAGATAAGGCTGGGGCAACTGCATCCACCTTCTGCTGGAAGTGCTGGGTGGATTCTTCATCCCAGGCTCCTCATGAGTTCACAAACAAAGATGTCAGTCTTCAACCAGTTCAATTTAGAACATAGAACTAGAAAAGTGCAGCACAGTACAGGCCCTTCGGCCCACGATGTTGTGCCGTGGAATAATCCTAATCCAAAAATAAAATAACCGAACCTAATTCCCCTCAATTCACTGCTGTCCATGTGCATGTCCAGCAGTCGCTTAAATGTCACTAATGACTTCCACTGGCAAACTATTCCATGCGCTCACAACTCTGGGTGAAGAACCTCCCTCTGACGTCTCTTCTATACCTTCCTCCGAATACCTTAAAACTATGACCCCTCGTGGCAGCCAATCCTGCCCTGGGGCAAGGTCTCTGGCTATTGACTCTATCCATGCCTCTCATTACCTTGTACACCTCGATCAGGTCACTTCTCTTCCTCCTTCTCTCCAGAGAGAAAAGTCCGAGCTCAGTCAACCTTTCCTCGTAAGACAAGCCCTCCAGTCCAGGCAGCATCCTGGTAAACGTCCTTTGCACCCTCTCCAAAGCCTCCACCTCTTTCCTATAATAGGGTGACTAGAACTGGACACAATATTCCAAGTGTGGTCTCACCAGGGTTTTGTAGAGCTGCAGCATAACCTCGCGGCTCTTAAACTCAATCCCCCTGTTCATGAAAGCCAAAACACCATATGCTTTCTTAACAACCTTATCCACCTGGGTGGCAACTTTGAGGGAGCTATGCACTTGAACACCAAGATCTCGCTGTTCCTCCACAATGCCGAGAATCCTGCCTTTAATCCTATATTCAGAATTTAAGTTCGACCTTCCAAAAATGCATCACTTCGCATTTATCCAGGTTGAACTCCATCTGCCATTTCTCAGCCCAGCTCTGCATTCTGTCAATGTCTCGCTGAAGCCTGCAATAGCCCTCGATACTATCAACAGCACCTCCATCCTTTGTGTCATCAGCAAACATTCTAACCCACCCCTCAACCTCCTCATCCAAGTCATTTATAAAAACTACAAAGAGCAGAAGCCCAAGAACAGAGCCCTGTGGGACACCACTCAGCACTGACCTCCAGGCAGAATACTTACCATCTACAACCATTCTCTGCCTCCTGTCAGCCAACCAATTCTGAATCCAAACAGCCAAATCACCCTGTATCCCATACCTCCTGACTTCAAGTGATGTTAACAAATTGCTGAAGACACTGGTTACTATAAAGGCAATGGGTCCTGATAAAACTCTGGTAATAATATTGAAAGCCAACGCTTCAGAACTAGTTGTGCTGCTCCAGTACAGCTACAACACTGTCACCTACAAGAAAAGATGGAAAATGGCCCAGGTTGGTTCTGTGCACGAAAAGCAGGACAAATCCAACATAAGCACCTATGGCCCTATCAGTCTACTCTCTGTCATTTGTAAAGAGATGAAAGGACTGATCAACATTATGTTAAGCAGTACTTAAAGAGAAATAAACATCTCACTGACACTCCATTTAGATTCCACCAGGAACACCTGGTTCCTAACCTCATTGAGTTGGTACAAACTTGGATTAAACAGCTGAACTATAGAGGTGAGACAGTAACTGCACCTCGCATCATTGCAGTATTTGGTCAAGTATGGCATTGAAGGTCCCCGGTATACTGGAGTCGGTAGGAATCAGAGGGAAAGCTCTGTGTTGTTGGAGTCATACAGGGCACAAAGGAAGACCGTTGTGGTTGTTTTAACTTCAGGATATCTCTGCAGGATCTCCTTTGAATTGTGTCCCTGCCCAAAACAACATTGGTCACTACACCAATGACCTTCCCTAAATTATAAGGTCAGAAGTAGGGATATTCATGGATGATTGTACAGCATTTAGCACCATTCACAATTCCTCAGACACCATAGCAGTCCATGTCTGAGTATGGCAATTCCCAGTCAACATCCAAGCTTGGCTGAAAAACAGCAAGCAACATTTACTCCACACAAATGCCAGGCAGTGATCATCACCAAAAGAGAATCTAACCATTGTCCCTTGACATTCAACAGCATTACCATCATAGATTCATAGAATCCATACATTGTGGAAGCAGGCTATTCGGTCCATCGAAGAGAGTCCCACCCAGGCCCACCACCCCTACACTATCCTTGTAACATTCCATTCCACATAGCCTCCCAGCCAGCACATCTCTCGACACTACGGATAATTTAGCATGCACAATTCACCGAACATGCACATCTCTGGACTGTAGGAAGAAACTGGAGGACCTTGAGAAAACCCATGCAGACACGGAGAGAATGTGCAAACTCTACGTAAATAGCTGCCCGAAGCTGGAATCGAACCAGACTCCCTGGTGCTGTGACGCAGCAGTGCCAACCATTGAGCCACCGTTCTGCCCCACCATCATCATCCATTATCAATATCCTGGAGGTTTCCATTGACCAGAAACTGAATAGGATTAGACATAGAAATACTGCAGCTATAAGAGTAAATCCAAAGCTAGGAATTTTGCGTTCAGTAACTCATGTCTCCTCACACCTGCCAACAGCGACAGGGCACAAGTCAAGAGCGTAATGGAACACTCTCCACTTGCTGGGATAGATGTAGCTCCCACAACACTAAAGAAGCTTGATACCATCCAGGAGAAGGCAACTCACTTGACTGGGAACCCAACCACCATCTTCATCATTCACTCCCTCCACCATGATGGCAGCAATGCATACCAGCTACAAGATGTACTGAAATAATATATCAAGGCTCTTTTGACAGCACCTTCCAAACTTGTTAACTTTACCATTTAGAAAGACATTAGCTGCAGGTGCATCACTATCTGCAAGTTCCCCCTCCAAGCCACACATCTGAAATTGGAAATAATTCACCACCCCTTCATAATTACTGGGTTAAAATCCTGGAACCGCTTTTCTAACCGCATTGTGGGTATCCTTACATTCTGGGGACATCAACAGTTCCAAAGGCAGCACACCACCATGCTCTCATGGACAAAATAAGGATGGACAATAAATGCCAGTCTAGCCAGAGATGCACACATGCAATGAACAAACAAAGAAACACTTTCACTTACTTAAACATTGAAGCAAAGTTAGCAATACATTCTGATAAAAAGACATTAACTGAAAAAGCTCTGTTCTCTCCACAGATGCCACCTGATCCAGGCATTTCCAGTTCAGTCAGTCACATTCATCCAAGTCACGAGGTTCCAGGATCAAGTCACTTTCCAAAGGCTTGAGCACAAAAAAACAGGACTGAAGTCGTGTTGCACTATCAGAAGTGCTGTTTGCAGATGAACACATTTAAGCAAAGCTCACCCTGCCTGTTTAGATCTAAAGCCACTATTTCAAAGAAGAAGATGGCTGTTCTGCATGAGGTCTTGACCAATCTTAATCTATCAACATGACAAAAAGGTGATCATGCAGTCATTACCACATTGCTGTCAACAGGAGCTTGTTGTGCGTAAGCAGCCATACCAAAAACAATCACTATAATTGTAAAAGTACCTCTTAGGGCGAAAGCACTTTGCCATATCTGATGGCTGCAAAAATCACTATAAATCAAAAGACCCTTAGACAGCACCTTTTGATCCGAAGGTGACTAACATATAGAGTGATAAGTGCAGCAAATATATGGGAACACCAGCACATGCAAGCTGCCCCCCAAGACACTCACCATACTGATCTGGGAATCTACTGTCATTGGGTCAAAATCCTAGACTGCAGCAGTTCAAAATGAGAGCTCATCACCATCTTCTCCAACATAAGTGGAGTGGGCAATAAATGTTGGACCAGCCAGTGATACCCGCATCCCAAAAATAAAAGTAAATAATAGCATGGAAAAGATGGAGAGGAATGCAATCAGCTACCTACCTTCCCCCAACCCCACCACACCTCAAGCCCACCGACTCCCACAGCTACCTAGAATACACCTCCTCCCACCCACCCTCCTGCAAAAATTCCATCCCCTATTCCCAATTCCTCCGCCTCCGCCGCATCTGCTCCCACGACAAGACATTCCACTCCCGCACATCCCAGATGTCCAAGTTCTTTAAGGACCGCAACTTTCCCCCCACGGTGATCGAGAACGCCCTTGACCGCGTCTCCCGCATTTCCCGCGACACATCCCTCACACCCCGCCCCCGCCACAACCGCCCCAAGAGGATCCCCCTCGTTCTCACACACCACCCTACCAACCTCCGGATACAACGCATTATCCTCCGACACTTCCGCCATTTACAATCCGACCCCACCACCCAAGACATTTTTCCATCCCCTCCCCTGTCTGCTTTCCGGAGAGACCACTCTCTCCGTGACTCCCTTGTTCGCTCCACACTGCCCTCCAACCCCACCACACCCGGCACCTTCCCCTGCAACCGCAGGAAATGCTACACTTGTCCCCACACCTCCTCCCTCACCCCCATCCCAGGCCCCAAGATGACATTCCACATCAAGCAGAGGTTCACCTGCACATCTGCCAATGTGGTATACTGCATCCACTGTACCCGGTGCGGCTTCCTCTACATTGGGGAAACCAAGCGGAGGCTTGGGGACCGCTTTGCAGAACACCTCCGCTCAGTTCGCAAAAAACAACTGCACCTCCCAGTCGCAAACCATTTCCACTCCCCCTCCCATTCTCTTGATGACATGTCCATCATGGGCCTCCTGCACTGCCACAATGATGCCACCCGAAGGTTGCAGGAACAGCAACTCATATTCCGCCTGGGAACCCTGCAGCCATATGGTATCAATGTGGACTTCACCAGTTTCAAAATCTCCCCTTCCCCTACTGCATCCCTCAACCAGCCCAGTTCGTCCCCTCCCCCCACTGCACCACACAACCAGCCCAGCTCTTCCCCCCCACCCACTGCATCCCAAAACCAGTCCAACCTGTCTCTGCCTCCCTAACCGGTTCTTCCTCTCACCCATCCCTTCCTCCCACCCCAAGCCGCACCCCCCGCTACCTACTAACCTCATCCCACCTCCTTGACCTGTCCGTCTTCCCTGGACTGACCTATCCCCTCCCTACCTCCCCACCTACACTCTCTCCACCTATCTTCTTTACTCTCCATCTTCGGTCCGCCTCCCCCTCTCTCCCTATTTATTCCAGTTCCCTCCCCCCATCCCCCTCTCTGATGAAGGGTCTAGGCCCGAAACGTCAGCTTTTGTGCTCCTGAGATGCTGCTTGGCCTGCTGTGTTCATCCAGCCTCACATTTTATTATCTTGGAATCTCCAGCATCTGCAGTTCCCATTATCTCTCTCTCTCTCCCACCACACCTCCCTCTTTATTTCCCAGCTCCCTTACTCCTCCCCAGTCCTGATCTGATATGTCAACATTCTTTCTCCTGACCAGCTTGTGTTTCTCCACCTCCACAGTGTATTGACTCTGAACACCTGAAACTTTTCCAAGTTCTGAACACACAAGATTGAGCTGAAAAGTTAACTGTGTTTCCCTCCCATAGATGCTGCCAGTGTGTTTCAGCATATTGAACATTTCAGCTTTTTTACAAAAAAAGATTTTTACAGTCTTTCCCTCATCTCTTAACACGAGCAACACTGACAGCTGCCCATTCACACAGACATGGTAGGGGTGGTACTGCCCACCAGAATCCCCGCTCCATTGAAAGGACACCCCATCTTGGGGTCCACTCTAGGGGGAGTGAGGGAGGCAAGACTGCGGGGGTGAGGAAGAGGAGGGAGGGGCAAAGACGGCGGGGCGAGGAGGAGGAGGAGGAAGAAAGACGGCAGGAGCGAGGAGGAGGAGTAGTGAAGACAGTAGGGTGGGGAAGGAGGAGTGAAGAGGGTGAAGGCAGGCATTGGGAAGTGGGTGAAGGCGGGCATCTGGGGAAGTGGGTGGGGGGGGCGCGTGGGGAAGTGGGTGAGGGGGTGGCGTGGGAAAGTGGGTGAGGGGGTGGCGTGGGGAAGTGGGTGAGGGGGGGGCGTGGGGAAGTGGGTGAGGGGGGGGGCGTGGGGAAGTGGGTGAGGGGGGGGCGTGGGGAAGTGGGTGAGGGGGGGGCGTGGGGAAGTGGGTGAGGGGGGTGGCGGTGTGGGGAAGTGGGTGGGGGGGTGGCGGTGTGGGGAAGTGGGTGGGGGGGTGGCGGTGTGGGGAAGTGGGTGAGGGGGGGGCGGTGTGGGGAAGTGGGTGAGGGGGGGGGCGGTGTGGGGAAGTGGGTGAGGGGGGGGCGTGGGGAAGTGGGTGAGGGGGTGGCGTGGGGAAGTGGGTGAGGGGGTGGCGTGGGGAAGTGGGTGAGGGGGGGGCGTGGGGAAGTGGGTGAGGGGGGGGCGTGGGGAAGTGGGTGAGGGGGGTGGCGGTGTGGGGAAGTGGGTGGGGGGGTGGCGGTGTGGGGAAGTGGGTGAGGGGGGGCGGTGTGGGGAAGTGGGTGAGGGGGCGGTGTGGGGAAGTGGGTGAGGGGGGGGCGTGGGGAAGTGGGTGAGGGGGGGGCGTGGGGAAGTGGGTGAGGGGGGGGCGTGGGCAAGTGGGTGGGGGGGGCGTGGGGAAGTGGGTGGGGGGGGCGTGGGGAAGTGGGTGAGGGGGGGGCGTGGGGAAGTGGGGGGGGGGCGTGGGGAAGTGGGTGGGGGGGGCGTGTGGGGAAGTGGATGAGGGGGTGGCGGGGGGCATGGGGAAGTGGGTGAGGGGGGGGAAGTGGGTGAGGGGGGGGGAAGTGGGTGAGGGGGGGGGAAGTGGGTGAGGGGGGGGAAGTGGGTGAGGGGGGGGAAGTGGGTGAGGGGGGGGGAAGTGTGGGGAAGTGGGTGAGGGGGGGGCAGTGTGGGGAAGTGGGTGGGAAGTTGGGTGTAACGCGAAGGGGAAGAATTGCTTCAGGACCGGCACAGCCTTGATGTCTCTAACATTGCACCCACCATATCGTCGTACAGGAAGAGCGCGGTCCCGACGGCAATGCCGCTGTAATACACAGAGGGTATGGATCCTCCTCCTGCCACCAGGCCCGGCCTGGACCGCCAGACTCATCACCAAGGAAACGGCGCGCGTCACGCGGCCGCGCCCACGTGACTGGAGCCCCCCCCCCACACGCACGTGAGCACACGCACTCAGCCCGAGCCTCCCTCAGCTCGTTTTGTAATATTAAAAAACTAAACATGTCACAACGTATTACTTGAATACCAGCACGAGTTTCGAAAAAGTGAACTTGAACCAGGTAGTGCTACACTTGCCCCCACACCTTCTCCCTCACCCCCATCCCAGGTCTCAAGATGACATTCCACATTAAGCAGAGGTTCACCTGCACATCTGCCAATGTGGTATATTGTATCCATTGTACCCGGTGCGGCTTCCTCTACATTGGGGAAACCAAGCGGAGGCTTGGGGACCGCTTTGCAGAACACCTCCGCTCAGTTCGCAAAAAACAACTGCATCTCCCAGTCACAAACCATTTCAACTCCCCCTCCTATTCCTTAGACGACATGTCCATCCTGGGCCTCCTGCAGTGCCATAATGATGCCACCCGAAGGTTGCAGGAACCCTGCAGCCCAATGGTATCAATATGGACTTCACAAGCTTCAAAATCTCCCCTTCCCCCACTGCATCCCAAAACCTGCACCACACAACCAGCCCAGCTCATCCCTTCCCCCCACTGCATCCCAAAACCAGCCCAGCCTGTCTCCGCTTCCCTAACCTGTTCTTCCTCTCACCCATCCCTTCCTCCCACCTCAAGCCGCAACTCCATTTCCTACCTACTAACCTCATCCCGCCGCTTTGACCTCTCTGTCCTCCCCAGACTGGCCTATCCCCTCCCTACCTCCCCACGTATACTCTCCACCTATCTTCTATTCATCTTCGGTCCCCCTCCCCCTCTCTATTCAAGAATCCTCTCCCCATCCCCCTCTCTGATGAAGGGTCTAGGCCCGAAACCTCAGCTTTTGTGCTCCAAAGATGCTGCTTGGCCTGCTGTGTTCATCCAGCTTTACACTTTGTTATCATGAACCAGGTGGAGTCAGGGAAGGGGACTGTGACAAACCCCAGCTACACTCCGTCTCCTCTGCTAACTGGATCTTGGAAGTGAATCAGTATCCCTCAGCCAGATTCCGATGACCAGCATTGCAGATAGTCTCATCCATCCCAAGATGCCAACTATCATTTTAGTGCTACTTTCTGTTGAAGGAACAGCCTTCTGTTAGCCTGGATCTTTCACTGATGGGCTGGCAATGTAGAGTTGAGCATCCGACACGACAGTCTGTGCGTGGCTGAACACCAGTGATTTTCTCGCAACCAGTTCATTTGACAATGTGTGAACTAGGAAGTTGGGGCTTAGCACCAAATGTTTCTCCTTGTCTTTCCACTTCCCCTCAGGAGACAGATGTAGCAGATTTTTCACCAGAGACACCTTAAGCTTCCCCATAAGTACTGATTACAGTCTCCACTCTCACCACACTACACTTCTCCCTATCAAAGTCACTCCAGCAAATGAGAGCTTGCAATGTATAGCACTGACGCAAGCAAAAATATTACTTGCTTTCACAGAGATAGGAAGCCAGGATTTTAATTTTTCTTTAAAAAAAGAAGCTCTACTTGCTGGAGAAACTCGACAGGTCTGGAAGCATCTGTACAGAGAAAGCTATCAGTGAAGGATCACTAGACCTGAATCATTGACTCTGCTTTTTCTTCACAGATGATGCCATACTTGCTGAGTTTCTTCCAGCAAATTTTGTTTTTGTTTCAGATTTCCAGCATCAGAAGTTTTTTTTTGGCAAAAGTGAAAAGCAAAAAATTATAAACTTTTGCTATCTTGAATCCCATGAGAACGATTCCCTGCAATAGAAGTAACACATTGGTGTAGGATTTAGAGACCAGAGGAATCATTCAATATATGAGGAGATTACAAGAGCTCTTGTGGTGTAGTGGTAGTGTCTGTAACTCTGAGCTAAGAGACCTGGATTCAAGTCTTGCCTACTTCCAAGGCATGTAATAACATCTCTAAATGGGTTTATTGAAAAATAATTTACAAGGAGACCATTCAGTCCATTGTGCCTGTGCAAGCTTTTCCAAATACTATCTTATGATTGCTGGATACATTTTGTCAAAACATTTATACTATTCAATTGGTCCAAATCCTCCACTCTTTCTCTTTTTTATGTTTTCTAGTGTACATGCAATTTTTTTTATGAAAGTTACAATCGCATCTACTTCAACCACCATTTTAGTTAGAATAGTCCAGATCATAGCAACTCACAGCAAAAGAAAATCTCCTGCCACGTTTTGCTCTTTAGATAATTATCTTAAATTTGCACCGGCTGGTATACAATACTCTTTTCTCCCTATTTATTCTATCAAAAATTTTTATGATTCTGAACACCTGTAAAACAGTTCATGCAGTTTCTCCTGTGGTGCAGTTGTAATGTCCCTAACTCTCAGCCAGGAGGCCCAGGCTAAGAACCCACCTTCTCCAAAGGTGTGTAGTGAGACCCGTAAGCAGTTTGAGTAAAATAAATATACCAAATCTAGTTGTTCCCTGAGGAGACTGTCAAGGTCATTTGGCAGAATGCCTCATAACCAGAATTTTCCAACAAACTCTGAGACATCGCTCGGCTAGTGCTGAGAAGGACATTACCTGTGGGATCTTTCATGTATATCTCGATTCTCTGCATCAGTGCACACTGCTTTTAAGGCAGCTGCAGATGGTGGGGCGAGGTGGGTAGACACTATCATCCATTTCCTTCTGGAATGTACCTTTGCAAAGGATGTCTGGAGAAAGTTGCAAAAGTTTTTGTCAAGATTTGTCCCAAGCAAATCTGTGAGGTAGGTCTCCGTGTTCTACAGTCTATTCCCGGGATGCACACTGAGACAAAGTAAAAAACAGAAAATGGTGGAAACTCTTGGAAAGCATTCAGCAATTTTGGAAAGAGAAACTGAATTAACGTGTCAGGTTGTGACCTTTCATCAAAAATACAATTGACTGGCTATAGGTTTTTATTCCCAAAACCTCTGTGGATTCTGGTAACTCTGAGCTGTGCTGTGTGGAATCTCTATTCAGGCAGTGGCCAGGTCGTAAACAGTTCCATTCCTGAGTCTATTCACAAGTCAATTTGTATGCAAGTAAGAATACAATACAGGACAATATCAAGCAGCCATAGTTAAGTACAGGAAAAGTTCATATGTCAGATATTTAAAATTAAACCACTGAGTGGGATCACCTTCACGAGTAAGAGCATTTGTCAGTCAAATGTTCATAAATTGGGAACCCCTGTATGTGATTCAACACTTCCTATGCTACAGTGACTAATTGTTGTTTCCTGATTTAAACTGTCTTGTCCTTCTGCTCTTTTCAATGTCACCTGTATATCCATTGGGATTCCACTGCAGATGTAGGACACCAATTCCACTGTAAAGTGCCAATGCTGTGGTCACCGATTGTTAGGGTTGTTAGAAATGGGCTTCAAATTAAAACATTCTAAATCAGAGGTGGGAATTTTATCAATGGCCACTCTGGTTGAACATGGGTATCCAGGTGGATGCCAACTCAGGCTTTATAAACCATAGTGTAGCCACCACTCTGTTGAGGAAATGAAACCAGATGGGAGACAGACATGAGAGCAACAAATCAGAACAGCAGCAGGGATTCTGAATTAGGTCAGTGGAAGTTTAATATCTGTTAGTTGCAATCACATTGTATTGAAAGATGTTTAAAAACTATAAGTGGGCTGTACAGAGTTGATAGGGAGAGCCTATCCCTGCTCATAAAAAAGAATGAGACGACTTAAAGTGTTGTGCAAATGAAGTTAGAAAGTGAGTAACAAACATTTACAAACAGTAGTAAGGGTGTGCAAATGTGATGAAAACATGTTCAAGAAAGCCATTTAAGAGGGCACTGGATGATTGCTTAGATAGAAATGGTTTGCAGGAATGTGGGCGGAAAGGCAGGAGATTGGCACTATGTAATAGAACGAGTACCAGCATGTTTGGCAGACTCACCTCTTTCTATGCCATAACGATCCTGTGATTCTGTAATGTCAATCCTCAGTATACTTCTCTGTTGGAAAGGCAAATCAGGGCAGGATTTATAGACTGAATGGTAAGGTCCTGGTGAGTGTTGCTGAACAAAGAGACCTTGGAGTCTAGGTTCATAGTTCTTTAAAAGTGGCGATGCAGGTAGATAGGACAGTGAAGAAGGCGCTTGGTATGCTTGCGTTTATTGGTCAGTGCATTGAGTATAGGAGTTGGGAGATCATGTTGCAGCTGTACAGGACATTGGTTAGGCCACTTTTGGAATACTGTGTACAATTCTGGTCTCCCTGGTCTGGGAAGGATGTTGTGAAACTTGAAAGGGTTCAGAAAAGATTTACAAGGATGTTGCCAGGGTTGGAGATGTGTGATCCTGTTCAACAGCAACCGAGATTGGTAAGTGGCAAATAAAGCCTCTTTATTGAGCATCTGCAGTGCCATAGTTTGGGGCAGCAATGGAATCCAAATTACAGTTTTACCGTAGCCTCTTTATACACAGTTTTTACATGCATTAAAATTTTAGCACTATGCTGTACATGGTTGTATTTATTGTACACAATTTTGTGTGACAACTGGGTTGGGGAAGCAGGAGATAGTTAAGTGTTTGTGAAATGTTGACTGTTACTCCTGATGGGATTAGAATGTCTATCCAGTCGGAGCTTGCATAATTAAGAGGTGAGGCCTTTTGTCTTTAAAGTTAGTAATGTTAGTGAAAAATATTAGTCCTATATGATCTAAATAAGTGAGAAATTATATGTGTACTAAATAAAGTTATAGAGGATATTAAACTGATCTCCTGTAGCTGGGTCATGAGATTTCATCCCACTATTGCTGTTTTTTGACAGTTTCTACACATTCATTCATCCAGTTTCATGAAAGCACTCTTTTGACTGTAAGTTTGTTAAAGAGGGTAGCAGCTCTATTTAACATGTATTTAAAAAGTATAAATCCGTGTGTTAGAATAAGATGGTTGTCCTAAATAGAAGTTAGAAACAGGTTGTACCATGTTATAGAAATAGGATGTGTATAATGAAATTTTAAACAGATCAAAAGCAGTAGACTGTAGGCATTTGATGGTGGAGGAAACTCTTTGATGTCCTGCAGCCTATTCAAGTCCCAAGAAACAGTTACTAAGGGTTAATTAATATTATAAACTTTCTGTGAGTGAGTTATGCAGACGCGATGGCAGGGATGGCATTGTTCTGAGTAGGTTACTGTATTAACATTTATTCAAAGGTAGCCTTTGATACAGAAACAGGTCTAAATACTGCTTGCAGCATGGGGCTGATAAGAATTGAAAGGTGTAAAGAAACTGTAATGGGTTGGCACCCTAGGAGGGGATGTTTAATTTAGTTTATTTTGTAAGAGTAAAATGTACTACAAAAATGCATCTTTTTGAATGAATGAATGGAAATGTGGTATAGTAAACACAGAGTGCTTGTGAGTGAATCCGTGAAAAGAATCATAATACAATATCTCACAGAGGATTTGAGCAATAGAAAGAGGCTAAAGAGGCTGAATAGGTTGAGGCTATTTTCATTCATTGGAGTGTCGGAGGCTGAGGTGTGACCTTACAGAGGTTTATAAAATCATGAAGGGCATGGATAGGGTGAATAGACAAGGTCTTTTCCATGAGGTGAGGGAGTCCAAAACTAGAGGCTATAGGTTTAAGGTGAGAGGCGAAAGATTTAAAAGGGACCTAAGGGTCAACCTTTTCATGCAGAGGGTGGTGTGTGCATGAAATGAGCTGCCAGAGCAAGTGGTGGAGGCCGGTGTAATTACAGCATTTAGAATACATTTGGATGGGTATTTGAATAGGAAGGGTTCAGAGAGATATGGGCCAAATGCTGACAAATGGGATTAGATTTATTTAGGATACCTGGTCAGCATGGACATGAAGGGTCTGTTTCAGCGCTGTTCATCTCTATGAGTCTATAACATGATAATATTCTTCAAATTGAAGGTGGACTAAAACAATATATCTCTTCTGTAAATATATATGATGGAAAAGTGAGAATAACGTTCTCAACAAAATTAAGAAATAAAGAATGTACGATGCAGAAGCAAACTTGGTTATTGATTTGGTATAGTAAGCTCACTTTATATGGACAGAAAGTGCAAGCAGCAGAAGCTGAAGAACCCCTTAAGAAACAGATTTGTCGATCTTTGATCATGGATGTCTTGAGAGGGTCCATTTTGCACTCCTAGACAGGATACAACAAAATCTCAACAAGCATTTCCTGAAACACAATGCAAAAGGAAAGATTTCCTCTGGCCAGCACATATAGTAAAGCTTTACGCCATACCCCAGTGAATTTGGCCTCATTTAACATGTTATTATGTAAGGTATTGAAATACCAGCGCTAGCTGCAGTCAAATAAACCAGGCCTGGGGACCACCCATGACGACAGGGTAACATGTCACATTTACTCATCTAAGTTTGAAATCCACAAGTGGGTAAGCTCCTCCCAATTTTACTCTTAATGAAAATTCACTACCATTCCTAGCACAAGCCCAGCTCCTATAACAAATTGCCCTTGCTCTAGATTCCTCTTGGTTGCCTTCATTACTGCCCCTTCTTCCTTCACTTCTCTCCAAATCTCTGACCCTATCCCATTTTACAGCTCTGGCAATCACTAGACCCGGTGATTCCCACATCAGTCACTGAACCCTGGGTCCACCTGTAAACTGACAACCTGATGCCTTGTTAGTTATAGTCTGGTCTTCCACTATCCTTCACTAGTGAACACTCCTCACCTCACTGACTCCACTATAGTGAGATGCTTTGCTGAGGGCACTTCACATGACACTGGAGGATCACGTTAACCATCTCTGGGACAAGATAGCCTGACTGCGTCATGTCAGTGTGAGATGCAGCATTCTAAGCTGGTGAGCAGAATGGCAACAGCTGGGCACTGACAAAGTTAGGGAAGCTGACATGGTATCCTCCTGAGAAAGGTGACTCCAAAATCATGTTAGCGGTTGTCTGAGTTTTGGCTGCCATGGTAATTTAAGAACCTTCATTGTAGCAGTTTGGTAAAAGATATTCCATCATGGTGGATTCCATTTTGATGCTGGTGATAACTGTTCGGTCTAGATTTGGAAGTCTGGGTCCCATTTTCTGCATAAATTGAGACAAATTAGAGGTTCATGTCGTGCAAGGGATCGGAATGTGAAAGACAAGAGTCAGTACATGGTCAGATATTACGACGGAGAAGGGAGACTCGGATGTAAGAGAGCAGTTTGGTTAAGTACTACAGAACAATCTTAAGAATAATGAAAAAATAATGACGGAAGGGCTAAGCTCATGCCAGCTGATGCAGGCAAACTTGAGAACTACAGACAAGAATGATCCCCAGTAGCTGTTTTGATTTTGCAATGAAATAAATGTGAAAGGTAGCATGATCTGTTTGCTACAGATTATAAAGGTTACTGCATCTTAGTGCCCTCACTGAAGGCACTCAGAGTATCCTAGACTCATTCAATGAGTTGCCTGTTTCTGAGTATTCTTCTTCAATTCTCAGTCCAAAGTGTTGCAACATTCATATTGGGCAGTGTAAAGGTAAGTTCACCATAGCCTTACCAGATCGTAGGGCTGCTCTCTTATTAGATAGAGTCAACTGGTGGCAGTTTACCCTGTGGGTCACGATGCTTCAGGTAACAGGAGAGGTTGAGAATTGAATCTACATTGTTGGCATCGCAAATCAGGCATCCAGTCAACTCAGCTAACCAACCATCTCAATTTTGGGTATTGTTAAGAGGCAGGTGCGAAACCCATCCCAGCAGAAAGGGGATCAAACCGTACGCTGTTAGCACCAATCTGATCCACTTTAACTGTCAAGCCATTCAGTCCCACAATGTGACCAAGCTGCTATGGCAAACAGCACTTTTATGCACATGTTAAAGTTTTGAATCCTGTGGCTCTTCCTCAAAACAAGATGCAGCCATGAAAAGGTTCTGTCTACCGGGGTGGGGGGGGGGGGGAGGAGGAGGAGAAGGTAGGGGGAAGGGGGTAGAAGTGGAGGAGGGGGGTAGAAGGTGGGGAGGGGGGAGGAGGTGGGGCGGGCGGGGGGGGGGGGACACGAGGGAGAAGGGGGGCGGTCATGAGAAGCGAGTGTGGAGATAAGTGGAGAGACCAGTGAGAGGCAAAAATGGAAAGGGAAACAAAGGAATTGTTGATAGTTGAGGTGGACATGTCTGAGGGTCCCCTGCGGAAGATAGTATCATCAGAACAGATACAACAAGAAACAGACAGGGGAGAATGGAATGCTGTTCTTACAGGAAACAGGGTGTGAGGATGTAAAATTTTGTTTCTTTCAGATCTCCAGCGTCTGGAGTTCTTTTCTTTTTCTATTCATTTTGTGGGATGTGGGCGTCGCTGGCTGGCTAGCATTTTTTGCCCATCCCTAGTTGCCCTTAAGAAGGTGGTGGTGAGCTGCCTCCTTGAACCGTTGCATTCCTCCTGCTGTGGGTTGACCCACAATGCTATTAAGGAGGAAATTCCAGGATTTTGACCCAGCAATTGTGAAGGAACAGCGATATATTTCTAAGTCCGGATGGTGAGTGACTTGGAGGGAAACTTGGAGATGGTGGTGTTTCCATATATCTGCTGCCCTTGTCCTACGAGGTGGAAGTGATTGTGGGTTTGGAAGGTGCTGTCTGAGGATCTTTGGTGAATTTCTGCAGGCATCTTGTAGATAGTGCACACTGCTGCTACTAAGCATTGGTGGTGGAAGGAGTGAATGCTTGTGGATGTAGTACCAATCAAGCGGATTGCTTTGTCCTGGAAGGTGTCAAGCTTCTTGAGTGTTGTTGGGGCGCTACTCATCCAGGCAAGTGGGGAGTATTTCATCACACTCCTGACTTGTGCCTTGTGGACAGACTTTGAGGAGTCAGGAGATAAGTGACTCACCGCAGTATTCCCAGGTTCTAGCCTGCTCCTGCAGCCACTCTGTTAATGTGGTGAGTCCAGTTAAGTTTCTGGTCAATGGTAACCCCCAGTATGTTGATACTGGGGGAATCAGTGACGGTAACACCATTGAATGTCAATCGGCAGTGGTTAGATTGTCTCTTATTGGCGATGGTCATAGCCTGGCATTTGTGTGGCAGGAATGTCACTTGTCACTTGTCAGCCGAAGCCTGGATATTGTCCAGATCTTGCTGCATGTAAACACGGACTGCTTCAGTATCTGAGGAGTCATGAATGCTGCTGAACATTGCGCAATCATCGGCGAACATCCCCATCTCTGACCTTATGATGAAGGGAAGGCCATTGGTGAAACAGTTGAAGATGGTTGGGCCTAGGACACTACCCTGAAAAACTCCTGCAGAGATGTCCTGGAGCTGAGATGATTGACCTTCCACAATCACGACCATTTCTTATGTGTCAGGTATGACTCCAACCACTGGAGAGTTTGCCCCCAACACCAATTGATTCCAGTTTTGCCAGGGCTCCTTGATGGCACACTTGGTTGAATGCTGCCTTGATATTAAGGGCTGTCACTCTCATCTCACCTCTGGAATTCAGCTCTTTTGTCCATGTTCGAACCAAGGCTGTAATGAGATCAGGAGCTGAGTGGCCCTGGTGAAACCCAAAATGGACATCACTGAGCAGGTGCTGCTTGGATAGCACTGTTGTTGTCACCTTCCATTACTTTACTGATGATCGAGAGGAGACTGATAGGGTGGTAATTGGCCGGTTTGGATTTGTCCGGCTTTTTTTTAATGTACAGGACACACTTGGGCAATTTTCCTCGTTGAACCCAGGTTCCCAGAACATCAGCTGGGTTTCTGTATTAATTGTCTAGCAATAATATCACCAGGTTTGACTTTATGTGAGATATTGGAGTTACGTCGGACTATGTAGGTTGGAAGAGTTGGAAAACAAACATAAAATACTGCAGATGCTATAAACATGAAATAAAATACAGAAAACACCAGCAACACTTCTGTGCACCTGTGGAGAGCTTATTCTTTCAGGATAGTGACTTTCAGAACAAGATGTGTAAAATTTCAGAGTATAAATGAGATCCATATTTAAACAGGGCAGGTTTGAGGGGCCAAAAGGCTTATGTTGGGGTCAGAACATGTGAGAACGACTCTTGTCTTCTTGGACAGGTGAGGGGTGGTGTTCTTCACCAGCTTCTATCACACTTTTGACTGCAGTCCCCAATGAAGTCTGGTACGGGGAAGCAGAGTTTTCACAGCATCAAACCTTCTGGTAGACTCCAGTTGATTTTTTTTGTCCAAGCCAATAAACAGACAACAGGTTTAAACCAAATGCCACCAGACAAAAATACAGCCAACAACTAACAACCTGAAGTGGAAGGCATCACAAACACAAGTATCCCTTGTATAATGTGCACATGTACACTGTTAGATATTCAAAGCTAATAATATTTATGACGTGTCTAACAGTGAATAGATGGTCAAAGAGTGCTCATGTTCTGTGTTTATTTGATTATGCAAAAAGCCTGAGAAGGATATCAAACTGTCAAAGATCCTCCTTCCCAACTGCACCCCCTCCAGTTTCCCCTCAATCCCCTTCACATCCTTTTACTGCCCCACTTTCAACTTCTCCCTCTTCCCCCAAAATCTCCGCTCAACTTACCCCTGCCTCCAGTTCAATCTCTCAGCCCACTGGTCCCGCTCCCAACTTTCCAACTAACTCATCCCTCTCCCCTCCCTTTCCTCCCTTCTGCCTCTCTCCCCATTTTCCTCCTTGGTTAAAACATCTCCTTCTAAATTCCCTTTCCTCCCAGTTCCCCAAAATCATAATTGTAACATTGCCTTCTCGCCTGACAGTTCACCATCATCCTGCCAAACACTCAATCTTCATTCCTCCATTCACTCCAACTAGCAACTCCAACTTCCTTCTCCTCCCAACCAAACCTAACCACATTATTGCCCAGGGCAGATTATTTGCTAAAATTTATGAAGAATTCTGAAAAGGTGTCATACTGAATTTGAAATGTTAACTGTTTTTCTTTCCACAGATAATGCCTGGCCTGCTGAGTTCCTCCAGCATTCTCTGTGTTTGATTCAGCTCCTTGGTTAAGCAGTCTAAACTGATTTGAGAATAGCGCTTTAAGAGCAGCAGAGGATTGATAATTTCTGGTATTAGCCACCATGCTCCATAGAACATAGAAAAGTGCAGCACAGTACAGGCCCTTCGGCCCACAATGTTGTGCCGTGGAATAACCCTAATCCAAAAATAAAATAGCCTAACCTACGTTCCCCTCAATTCACTGCTGTCCATGTGCATGTCCAGCAGTCGCTTAAATGTCACTAATGACTCCACTTCCATGACTACCACTGGTAAACTATTCCATGCGCTCACAACTCTCTGGGTGAAGAACCTCCCTCTGACGTCTCCTCTATACCTTAAAACTGTGACCTCTCATGGCAGTCAATCCTGCCCTGGGGAAAAGTTTCTGGCTATCGACTCTATCCATGCCTCTCAGTACCTTGTACACCTCGATCAGGTCACTTCTCTTCCTCCTTCTCTCCAGAGAGAAAAGTCTGAGCTCAGTCAACCTCTCCTCATAAGACAAGCCCTCCAGTCCAGGCAGCATCCTGGTAAACCTCCTTTGCACCCTCTCCAAAGCCTCCACATCTTTCCTATAATAGGGTGACCAGAACTGGACACAATATTCCAAGTGTGGTCTCACCAGGGTTTTGTAGAGCACCCGTTTACCCCATTCTGGACTGCAGCACTGGGAAAGGAGGAGAGAGTGATACATGACTGGGAGAGGGGGACTGGCAGGTGAGGAGATGGCGGATCTAAGGAGACGAGGTGGATAACAGTATGTGATGGGGTGAGAGTGATGGGGAGAGACAGAATGACAATGGTGATGGGGATAGGAGAATAGTGTGACAACAGTCAATGGAGGGGGAAAGTAGCTGTGCTGACAGGGAATATAGAGTGACAGTCGTGATGGGGTAGGGGGATAGAAAGACACTGGTGATGTGGGGGGGGAAATAGACTGATTACACTTATAGGGAATAGACAGAGACAGCAGTGCAGGGGTACACGGTGACAGAAGGGAAGGGGAGAGAAAGAATGACCACAGGAGGGGAGAGTAACATGTCGGGCACAGTCTCCTCAGTGTTGTGAGTAAGTGATTGGAACTCTCCTCCATGATGGAGGTTAGACAGCAGGGGTTTGAGGGTCCCAATCTCCTCAGAAATGAAGCACATGGGCAACGATTGGAGTGGAGGTAGTACACACAGGGACAATGGACAGTGGTGGGGGAGGGAGTTCTGGGTATCCAACAATCAGTGAAGGAGACAGTGACCCAGAGTGGGAGGGGGTCTCCTTAGGGATGGGGGGAAAGGATCAATGAAAGTAGGGGGAGGTGAAGAGGTCAGTGAAGGGGGTCTCCTCAGTTACAATGCGGGGGGGGGTGGAGAGAAGTTGAGGGGGACAATGATGGGAGGCGTAGTTGGCCTCCTCAATGATTTGGACAGTGATCAAAGTGTTGGGGGGGGGGGGAGAAGATCTTCTCAAATGGGGAGGGGTGTCAAGGACAGTGACTGGATCTTCTCAGCAACCAGTAACGGAGATAGTGACCTGGGACCTAGTGGTGAGAAGGGTCAGTGATGGGGGCAATGACCAAGGTGGGGGCAGGTTTTCAGAGAAGACCCCCTGTTGTGGGGGAAGAGGCAGTGACGGAGGTCCTGTCCTCGTTGCTGACGGAGGGAGAGACATGCCGATCTGCTCGGAGGCCAGAGGCAGGAGTGGGAGTAACCTCGACGCCCTGTTGGTGCGCGTTCGCCCCTCACGCTCCTCCGCCGCAACCAAACTTTGGTGTCGAAGGATATCCCGCCCTTTCCGGTGGAGCGGGCGAATGGGGTTTGGGCCTGTCGTCAAACCGTCCATTCCGATTGGTTGCAGCAACCGCCAGTCATAAGGACCCCCCCACCGCTGTTCGGACCGTGTTTCCGGTTCCGGTAGGCCGAGTTTGGTTGCGCCGTGTCCGGCATGTGTGAGGCGGTAGGGCCCGAGTTTCGATCGCCATAGACATCGCGGCGGCGCCTGCTGCTTCTCCCCCACCCCGCCACCAGCCGTTCAGTATGGCCGAGCGGGACGACAAGAGTCTTGACGATTTCTTCGCCAAGAGGGACAAGAAAAAGAAGAAAGACAAAACCAAAGTGACCAAAGGAGGGGCGGCGGCAGCGCCCAGCGGCCCGGCCAAGGCCGCGGTGTCGCCTGACTCCCCGGCCCCCGCTCCGGACACGACCGCGACCGCCGCTTCCCTCGCACCGGTGACTGCTCCCGCCGAAGCGGCGCCAGTGACAGTCCCCGCCGCCTCCAAGAAAGGCCGGAAGGAGAAGGAGAGGGCGGCGAAGAGCGAGTGTCAGGATCCGCAGCAGGAGAGGGTGAGGGGCATTGAGGGGTCGGAGGCGGCCTTGAAGGCCGCGCTGACTCAGACTAAAGGCACGGGCAGGCCGAGGGTTTCGGGTGGGTAGGGCAAGGCAGAAACCATCGGCAGTTCAGGGATTGGGGCTCCCTGGTCGGCCGGCGTGGGGCTGGTAACGAACTGGGTGGATGGGGCTTTGGGGGGCAAAGTTTAAAAAGGACATCGGGGGCGGCCAGTAGAGGCTTGGGGAAGCCCCCACCCGCCTCCCCCTCGCCGGTCCAGTGGTGGATTGCGACGAAGGACCAAATTAAAGGAGAGTCCTCCTTGCAGGTGAAGGTGTGGAAGTGGCATCGGAAAAGACACTGGGACTGGGTTCGGGGGGTTAACGGTACAGCGATTTCTATATTGCTAAGTCTGGGAGGGGTCTGCAGAGGAATGTTTGTGGGCTGTGTGTGAACCGAGTGAGGCCAGCGTTTACTGCCTATCCCTAATTGCTGTTGAACTGAGTGGATCGCTCAGCACTGTTTCAGAAGGCTCTCGGGGAATTAGCCTAATTGCTGTGGCTCGGGAATCGAGTGTAAACGTGACTGAATAAGGATGTCAGGTTTTCTTCCGTAGAGGGCATTTGTGAACCAGATGGGATTTTATAAATACTGCTGGCTTTCTCTGGTCAGCGTTGTGAATTCTGTTTCACATTTGTCAGGTGAATTCAGATTTCACCAGTTTTGTGGTGGAATTTGAACCATGTCTGCAGAACACTGGCTGGAGCCTCTGGATTTCTACACAAGTGACATTTCCACTATGCTCCCATTTTGTCTCTAAACTAGAATTACATAAAGGCCACTTTCTTTAGGGATTGAAAAGGAACTGGGAGGTATTGTCGCATTTGGCATTGGAAATTGGACTAAAGGGAATAATTCAGAAAACTTCTGGTCCATTTGAATTGAAGGTGGGTAGGTGGTGTAATGATGTGGGCATTAGGTTTTTATTTCTCATTCTGTATATCCAAGTTCCTGCACCCCAAATTCATCAGTGTTATCTAGGTGCTAAACTTAATCCTTGTGACTCTCCTTAAAATCTCTTCAAACAAACCTTTGGTCACTTAGCATGTTACTCCTTCCTTAACTTGGTATCAGTTTGGCTGATTAAAAGTCCTGTTGAATCAATTTTTGACTGCTTTGAAGAGGCTGTGGAGATGCAGTGTTCTATAATTGTTCACATTCAGCCACTGAGCAATGCTAGTTAATTTTACAACCCTATGTATATAAGTAAATCTGAATTTGCATGTTCACTTTTCTGTTCTTTAAAAATGGTCAGAGCAAAGTAAACCTATGCTGAATAGACTGTGCAGAAATAAGGGGGTGTATTATTTCTGATTGTATTGTACCAAGATTTCGGAGTAGGATTTGTTATTTTTAAACAGTTGACTAATTTTTTTCTGACTTCAGTGTGTTGAATTTTCTCATTCATCTTGTTCAAATTTTCAGCATCCTCCACCATATGTGACACTCTGTTAAGCGGCAGTGTTTAGTAACTGAAAACTATCCATTCCTGACACACAGCCATCAAAAGTAGATTTGTTTTACAGCCACAATCTGTAGCCATGTGTCCTAGCATATCTCTTGGTCACTTAGCAAGCTGAAAGACTGCTGGTTCAGTGTAGAAAGGCATACCAACAGCAGCACCAAGCATCAATCCAAAGAATATGTACGCTGGGTACATCTAATTTGATAGGAAGCAGTTCCAAGTACAGTGGATGAGAGTAAAACACTCGCCCTCCGGTTAGTGTTGAATGCTAACGAGCAGACTTACATGTCAACTTCTGACATTGTGAATTAACTCAAACTAGAATAAAACAAAAAAAAGAAAATGCAGGAAATACTGTGGATCAGGTGACATCTGTTGAATTTATTAGAATGATGGTTTCATTGAAACTTGAAAGTGGGCTAGACAATGCAAGTGTTCAATGGATTGTACCCCTGGCTGGAGTGCCCAGAATCAGAGGTCACAACCTCAGGGTAACAGCAGAATGGTTTACAACTGATTTTTGACTATCTTCATTCAAGGTTCTGATTCTGCCCAGAGGGCTGTGGAAGCTCGGTCGTTAACTTTATTTACAACTGAAGAGGTTCTTGAACTTGAGAATGATCGAAGGGTTTAGGAATCATGTAGGGAAAGTGGAACTGGGGTCAAAGATTAGCAAAGACACTGACTCTAAGATCTGAGTGTGATCACCCTAATACACCATTAGATCTATTTATATCTGTTATTTCATATACTCCTGATAATATAGGAAAAATGTGTTGCAACAGAGCAGATGATGGCTATGGGAGAACAAAATGGAGGGTCGAAATAGGGCAGAAGGCAGGAATGAGGTGAAAGGGGTGTGGCAGAAAAATAAAAGATGGGAATGAAAGCAATGGTGAAAATGCTCAGGTTTGACAGTGACTTTGGAGAAAGAAACCAGTGTTTCTGGTCCTTTTGAGCTGCAACACCAGTAGTAGCAGCATTAATGACAACTGCTATCTCAAAAAATAAAGGAGCGATTATCTGAAATTGCTGAACTCTGCTTTAACAGGCAGCAGTGAGGTGCCTGTGAAACCAAGCTGCTCTTCTTTGAGCTTGTGTTGAGTTTCATTAGAAATTGGAGGGAGACACAGACCAGAGCTGGCTTGAGATTTAAAATGAGGGCATTGGGAGCGTTACAAGTGTGTAATTGCAGACTACCAATCTACTGTACAGTAGAACACATCATAAAATTCCAATCAATTAAATTGAAAGAGATGAAATTGCTCACTCTCAAAAGAGCATGAGAGACTCCTTTGGAAGAGAGAGAGTAAAGAAG
The DNA here is from genome assembly GCF_030684315.1 of Stegostoma tigrinum. Lineage (NCBI taxonomy): Eukaryota > Metazoa > Chordata > Chondrichthyes > Orectolobiformes > Stegostomatidae > Stegostoma > Stegostoma tigrinum. The sequence goes on along the minus strand of NC_081355.1, from coordinate 13,049,419 downwards.
GTAGGTGATGCATACTGTGCAAGAACAGAAGTAATTTTAAGTGATTGAAGAATGAACCAATATGGAAATGGCCCTTTTAGAATTCTGAACAGGGAGAAATGTATGTGGTATCAGGCTGGATGTGCTTGAAATGTGAATGAAGATCCAATGGATATGGATCGCTCCAAAGATGAAGATAGGGACCATGACCGTGTCTTTTGGAAAGAGGGGTGGGGAGAGAATAGATGTGGAGAATGAGATTGGTTGACAGTCCTGACTGCCTCAGTGGAGGAAAGAGGAAGACTTAATCAGAATAGAAGGTGTCAGCAGAAGAAAAGATGCATTGCAAAAACTGGAAGAATATAAAGCTCTAATACAGTGGGAAGAAGTGAAATCCAGGTGTGGATGTGGAATGATGCAGTGAAGCCCAAGAGTTTAGAAGTCATTTCATAGTCAGCATTAATCTGTTCTCAGTTTGGATTGTATCAAAACTATTTAGCTTTGGAGCTTGGTGCAACTTTGATCTCCGTGTGAATGCTGTTTAGAGATGAGTAACTGCCCTAGTCAGAACAACATTTGGCTGAGAACAAGAATCTTCAGCAAAACTAAGGAACAGCATTTGGTGGCTGGAGATGTTCTATTGTTATGCAGTTTGGGCTAGTCAGCTAAGGAAACTAAAGGGGTTGAAGACTGATGGATCCCCTAGACCTGATGAGATGCATCCTAGATATTAAAGGGAATAGCTGAAGGTAACAATCTTACAGCAATCTTTATGTTCTGGAAATGTTCCAGAGCATTGATGGCTTTTCAGTGTAACACTTTTTAAATAGGGAAAGAGACAAAAATAGGTACCTATAGGCCACCTAGCTTAATATGTCTTTGGGAAATCTTAGTCCTTAAAGGTGTAAAGCAGAGCATTCCAAAATGCACGTTACGATCCGGCATAGTCAGCATGGCCTAATGAATTGGAAATTATACCTATCAAATTTGTGAGAATTCTTTGAGGCTGAATAGATAAAGTGCAAGCATCAGATGTAATGTATTTGGATTTTCAGAAGGTTCTGATAAGTCATCACATCTTAAGCTTCTTAAAATAACCTGTGTTGGAAGTATGTACTAGCAAGGATAGAAGATTGCCAAACTAATAGTTGGGATAAAGTGAGTATTTTTAGGATGGCAACCTATAACTTGGTGTGCTATAGGGACCAACACGGGCTGCATATTAATGACTTGGATGAGCAAAGTGGATATAGTATAGCCAAAAAAGATCAGAAAGCAAGTGTTGAGGGCTATAAGCAAGTGAAGTTAATGGGTGTAAACTTAGCAGATGGAATATAGTATGGAAAAATGTGAGCTTATCTACTTGGGTAGAATGAATGGAGGAACTGAATATTATTTCAATGAAGGACTGCAGAAAGCAATGAAACACATGGATTTGGGAATCCTCATCCATGAAACTTTTCTTTTTAAAAAAAAAGCATTCAAATTCCGGTAATGGGGAGGGCAAATGGAATATTGGTTTTTATTTCGGGGGAATGGAGTATAAAAGTAGGAACGTTTTGCTAAAATAAATCAAGGCACTAGTCACACCACAGCTGACAAACTGTGTCCCATTTTGAGCCCCTTAGCCAAGAAAGGCATAATTACATTAATTAGAGAGGCTCACCAGGCTGATATCAGGCATTGAGGAGCTGTCTTATTAGTGGTTGAATAGACTGCATCTGTACATGGAATAGAGAAGAATAAGCTGATCTTAATTGAAAAATGCAAGAATTATAGAAAGCTTGACAATGGATGGGAAAAGATTGGTCCTAGATTTTCTCACAGGTAAAACAGAGGGCATAATCTCATGAGGGGTCGTGCATTCAAGATGCTAATGTGAAAAATTTCTTCAGATCATAAGAAATGGGAACAGGAGTAGGCTGTTCAGCCCTTGGAGCTGTTCCGTTGTTCAAAAGGATCATGGCCACATAACCCTTGATTCCCCAACTGATCAAGAATCTATCTTGGCCTTATGCACACAAGCACTCTGCCACACAGTGGTCTATGTGGCAGGGAGTTCGAAAGATACTCAACCTTCAGATAAAATTTAAGGAGACTTTACTTATCTCTAAGAATAATAGCGTGGTTATGGGAGGGGATTTAACTTCCCAGAAGTAGACTGGGACTACCATAGTGTTAAGGGCTTGGATGGAGAGGAATTTATGTAAGAAAATCTGATTCCACGTGTGGAAGTACTGACTCGAGGGCACAAAACTGGTGGCAGATGTTTGCAGATGGCTGGAAAATGGAAAGCCTTCAAAAATGAGGTAATGGTTGCCCAGAGACACTATGTTCCTGTTGGTGTGAAGGGCAAGGCTGGTAGTTCTAGTCAGTGCTAGATGACTCGAAATTGAGGCTCTCGTCAAGAGAAAGAAAGAAGCATGTGCCAGGTGTGGATGGCAGAGATCAAACTGAATCGCTAGAGTAGAAAGGCAGTAGGAGTATACTTGAGAGTCAAATCAGGAGGGCAAAAACTGAACATGAGAACTTTGGCAAATAGGATTAAGGAGAATCCAAAGGGCTTCTATAAAAATATTAAGGACAAAAGGGTAACTAGGGAGAGAATGGGGCCCCTTAAAGACCAGCAGGGCCACTGTGTGTGAAACTGCAGGAGATGGAGATACAAAATGAGTATTTTTGCATCATTGTTTACTGTGGAGAAAATGAAGAACTTGGGGAAATAATATGGACATTTTTCAAGATGTCACTATTCAGAGGTGGTAGTGTTGGATGTCTTAAAACACAAACATGGATAAATCCCTAGGACCTGATCAGGTGTTCCCTAGAACTCTGGGTAGCTAGGAAAATGATTGCTGGGTCCCTCACTGTAGAGTTTGTATCATTGCTAGCCACATGAGGTACCGGAAGACTGGAGCTTGGCTATTGTAGTATCGTTATTTAAAGAAGGTGGTAAGGAAAAGCCAAGGAAGTGCAGACTGGCGATTCTCACATCGTGGTGGGCAGGTTATTGGAGGGAATCCTGTGAGACAGGATTTGTGTGTATTTGGAAAGGCAAGAACTGATTAGGGATAGGCCGCATGGCTTTGTGCGTCAGTAATCGTGTCTCGATAACTCGATTTTTAGTATTTTGAAGGATTAAGGAAGAGGGTGGTGGAGGGTTATTTCTGGACTGGAAGCCTGTGGCTAGCAGTGTGCCACAAGGCTTGGTGCTGGGTACACTGCGTTTTGTCATTTTTATAAATGATTTGGGTGTGAGCATAGGTGTGGTAATAAATTTGCAGACGACACCAAAATTGGAGGTGTAGTGGGCAGTGACAAAGGTTACCTCGGTACAACGGGACCAGTTGGGCCAAGGAGTGACAGATAGTTTAATTGAGATACGTGAGGTGCTGCATTTTGGAAAGGCAAATCAGGGCAGGACTTAAGCACTTCTTGATAAGATCCGAGGTGCACGGAGATGTTGGAGTGTTGGTTCACTGTTCCTTGAAAGTGGAGTTGACAGACATGATAGTGAAGGTGGTGTTCGGTACAATTGCTTTTATTGGCCAGTGTATTGAGTATAGGAATTGGGAAGTCATGTGGCTGTTCTGGGCATTAGTTAGGCCACTGTTGGAATACTGCATGCGATTCCAGTCTCCCTCTATAGGTTAGATGTTGTGAAACTTGAAAGGGTTCAAAAAAGATTTTCAAGGTTGTTTCCATGGTTGGAGTGTTTAGGTGAGGCTGAATAGACTGGTACTATTTTTGCTGGAGCATCAGAGACTGAGGGGTGACCATAGAGGTTTATAAAACCATGAGAGGCACAAATAGGATAAATAGACAAGGTCTTTTCCTTGGGGTGCCCAAAGGCAGAGGGCATAGGTTTAAGGTGAAAGAGGAAAGATTTGAAAGGGATCTAAGGGGCACTGTTTTATGCAGAGGGTAGGATGTATTTGGAATGAGTTGCCAGAGGAAGAAGTGGAGGTTGGTACGATCACCACCATTAAAAGGCACCTGGATCGGTGTATGAACAGAAAAGGTTAAGAGAGATGGGCTAAATGTTAGCAAAGGGCACTAGGATTTATTTAGGATATTTGGTCGGCGTGGGTGAGTTAGAACAAAGGGTCTGTTTCCATCCTATATATCTTGATTGTAAGAGTTCCTCTCTATCTCAGTCTTAAATTGGCACCCCATTATTCTGAGACTATGCAGTCTGCTCTTAGACTCTCCCATGAGGGGAAATACTCATCTCCTCAAACCCCTGAGAATCCTACCTCAGGGTAGTGAATGTAGAATGCTTTACCACAAGAGTGCTGTTGAGGCTGGGTCATAAAGTATATTCCAAGGCTGAGAGAGACTGATATTTAACTATAAATAAATCAAGCTTTAGAAGAAAAGAGCAGGGAAGTGGAGTTGAGAATAATCTGATCAACTATTATCTCATTGGTGCAGCAGACTCTGATTAATGACTGCCTCCTGTTCCTACGTCTTGCCTTAGTATGGGGAAAGTGGTTGCAGTTATTAGTATTTAGTTGTCTCAACCTTGGCATTATCCCTTAGGATAGTGTGCCTAAGCAAAGCATCTTAAACTGCTTTCCTCTTGTCATAGACAAGCATTTGAGGCGTCTTACCTTTTTCGTACGAAATAGGTTGGCTTTGGTTGCCATATTCTGAAGCAACTGTTAGCAAAGGCAGGTAATATTTGTCAGATATTGACCATCTTTAATGAGAATGCCCAAACCCACAGTGTCAATACATCACTTTAACTGAGCACAATGGATTTCAATTGGTGCTGGCCACAAGAACACAACAAAACCTTATTGTTCTACTAAGGGTGACTGGAGGCAAGTGTTTATCACTTAGTTGTATTCTGTGTGATATCTAAATGTTCTGTAGAACGTATAACTAGTGGGTTAAATCAAAAGTGTTTATTGATATATTTGTCTGCAGCAGCATTTTGCATTGATTCCAGAAATGAGCAGTAAGGGAAACTGCAAACATTAAGGGTGGCACGGTGGCTCATTGGCTAGCCCTGCTGTCTCACAGTTCCAGGGACCCGGGTTCGATTCCACCTTCAGGTGACTGTCTGTGTGGAGTTTGCACATTCTCCCCTTGTCTGCATGGGTTTCCTCCAGGTGCTCGGGTTTCCTCCAAATATGTACAGGCTAATTGGATTGCCCATAGTGTTCAGGGATGTGTAGATTAGGTGGGGGATAGGGTGGTCTGGGTGGGATGCGCCGAGGGCGTGGACTTGTTGGGCTGAAGGGCCTGATTCCACCTTGTAGGGGTTCTATGATGATTTTATGATAAATCTACTCCATTGAATATGAATAGGGCAGAACATCAGGTAGCCTCTTGACTTGCTGTGCTATTTAGTTTGATCGTGGATGATCTTGGGCCTCAATTCCAATTTCCTGCCCATTTCTCATACACTTTGATTCCCTGAGATACCAAAGATCTGTGTCTCTGCCTTAAATATATTCAAATCTAGAACATCAGTAACCCTCTGGTATAAAAGAATTCTGACAGTTTGCATTGTTTGAAAAGTATTCATATCAATGATCAGCTTTCTATCCTGAGATCATGTGGCTGTGTTCCAGATTCCTCAGTCAGGAGAAACAACATTAGTGTATCTTGGAGCATGTTCGTAATCTTTACTGTTTCAATGAGATCACCTTGCATTGTAGAAAGCACCACAGGATAGAATCTGTTTACTCAGCTTCCCACTGTAAGAGAACATACTCTCATTCCTGGACCAGTCTAGTGAATCTTTGTGGTTCTGCCTCCAATGCAAGCATGTCCTTTATAATGAGTCCAAAATTACCACACGTCAGGTATAATGTCTCCATAGCCCATGCAAGTATGGTGATATGTCCTCCAGTCCCCTTGTAATAAAGTCAACATGCACTTGCTTTCCAAATTAATTGCTGTACATGCACACTAGTCTCATGTCCCTTGCATGGGTGCAGCCAAGTGTCTCAGCATAGTATTTACATGTTTCGCATCTTCTAAAAATGTTTCTCTTATGAACAAAGTGAATAACTTGCCCTTGACCATACTTGTCTTCTGCCACTGTCATAATGAACTAATTTTACCTGAATACTGGACTTTGTCTTCCCTGTACCTTGCATTCCGACTAACTTTATATTACCAGCATCCTTGGATGCATTACCATCTTTGTCTAAGTCATTACTATAAATTGTAAATAACTGTGACCCCTGCACTTGCTCACTAGCCATAGTCTGGCAACTGAAATTCTCAATTTATCCTTACATCTGTCCTTTCACCAATCTGTGATCGATACTCATTAGGTACAATTCTCCCATCACTTTCTCTTGAGTTTGCTGATGAAGCCCCTCTGTCCTCCCAGTATCTTCAAATAAATTCTGATCCTTGTTTTTCATCACCTGACCCTTCCTCCATCTCTAACCTCTACCAGCTGTCAACCCTTGGAGAAATCAGTGGCCTCATGCATTCTGCACTCCTTTCATCACTAGTGGACATGCCTCCTAATTCTGATTTATAATAGGAAAATTTAATGCAGGTACTAGAATTTGAAATCTTAACACACAATGCTAGAAATGTTCAGGCGATCAACCTTAAATGTTACCTTAGTTTTCCTCCATGGATGCTGCCTGATTTGCTGTGCGTTTGCAGCATTTTCTGTTTTATTGGCTATGACTTGGTAACTGACGTACATTGGCTTTTTTGGTCATCACAAGTGGTTTTAATTGTATGCAGGTGGTGGACATTAGGTCGGCATTGATTTAAGCTGTCTGTAAATGGACAGCATAAAACTAATTGAATTAGAAGGCATTGACTTAGCTGTAAATATCAGTATAAATATGATGTTCTATTCACCAACTATCTTTCTGGATATAACATTATAGCACCGAGTTTACCTAAAGTCAAATAAATGTCCTCCGAATCATACTGAGTTTCGGGAGGACATTTTGCCCATTGAGTCTGCCCTGTCCTGTTTGGAAGAGCTAGCTGGTTGGTTTCACGTGTCCCATAGCTCTCAATTGTTTGTTCAGGTATTTATGTCTGATTCTCTTTGGGAGATGCATTCCAGATCGTGTCAACTCCGTTTATATCAACTTGTCATTTTTGTTAAAAATTCATTCTTCTGATTTCTTTTGCCAGTTGTCTTAAATCTGTCCCCTCTTGGTTACTTGGAAGTGATACAATTTCTCTTCTAGTTTTCCAGCCCTACTGCACAACTGGCCCCTGTTCCAAGTATCATTCTAGTTAATCTTCGCTCCGTGGCTATGTTGCTCTTTTTATAAAGTATAATACCCAATATTGAGCAGAATTTTGCCAATTTTTCTTGACATCTTCAAAAAAACTTTTTACCTACTGCGTTTCTCCCCTACTTTGTTCAAGGTGCTACCACTTCATTCCTACTACTTTTGTATTTCTTAACCAAAGTACTTCACACATCTCTACCTTAAACTTGAATCTGCGTCTATCTGCTCAATTTCCAAGCTCTCGTGATACCTCTTACTGTCTTGACTGTTCACTGCATTTCACTGTTCGTTGTACATATGTGCTTTGAGTCATATGCTCTTTATCAATGACCTGGACTTGGATATATACATTCAAAAAGAGCCACGGACCCATAGGCACGTAGATCCGGGAGTAGACATGAATCGGGTTCTAGAAGATTAAGCTTTGGTAGCTTGACTCTCTTTTTTTTATTTTTTTTAAATGTTCATTTCAAAACAAAGGTTAAAACAGGAGAGCTAATCCTTGGTAATTTATGTAAGTTATCTTAATTTTGGTACAACCAAGACAGTTTGGTTTTTATTTCAAGAAGCATTGGTCCAGATTTTATAATAAGGAGCGAAATGCACGTTCAGGTTGCTGATTTCCAAGAAAACTATCCAAAAATCTTGTGGTCTGTCTGACCTGGATGTCACTTTTTCAGATATGAATGTAGTTGAGACTATCCATAGGGAAACACTGATATCCAGCAGCAGTGATTATCAGTAAGCTGCCAGTCACTATGAAGAATTTAGATTAGGAAGTAATTAACATTTTATCTCTTATTTTGTAATATTACAGAAAGTACATGGTGTTGAGAGAGAACTGGCCACATAATAAACAAGAGTTTTTAAAATACTATGGAAATTCTAACATGGAAGAGATTATTCACATGTATAGGTGTCGAACTTGTTTTATATGTAACTTATATATAACCAGTGAAACTTAACTCAAGACGAATGGTGTCAAAAAAATGTGCAATATATCAAATCAGTGATTCCTAATTGAATTCCAACTGTAGGGATGTCAACAGCAGACATTGTGGAGCAGTGCGGAAATCACTAACTGCTTCTAGATTTCTGTATTTTACTGTGAATGTATGATAGCCCGAAGTTGCTGTCAGTGACGAAAGGGGTTTCTCTGGCATGATGACTACAAATTCGGGTCTAATCCTTTTGAGGCTTTTACAGAAAATTGCCTGTGCTTCATATAAAGCTAGGTTCTCAGCATTCAGTTGCATACAACTGATAAACTAAGCTTGCTGTGTACTTTTAGGAGGATGAAGAATGGAAGGAGTTTGAGCAAAAGGAAGTTGATTATAGTGGCTTGAGGATCCATGCCTTACAAATCAGGTGAGCATATTAAAACATTGAGTCTGTCAATTATTAGAGAGCTCTTTGCTAAGATTTAACTATAACTGCATGTACTATAACCATTAGTCTGATTCCACTTTTTCTTAAAATTCTGAATTACCATTAAGTAATTTAATTCTTGAAAAAGTTGAGTTCACGCTGAGTATTGAAAATTATACATTGTAACTAAATTAGTAATACAGCACAGAAAAAGACCTACTGATTGCACTTGGATCTGTCCAATTAATCCCACTCTGTTTCCTTTTTCTTATAGTCCCATATTTAATTTGTCTTAAAACTTTTAAGTAATTGTGGGGTACTTCTAATGCCCTTTTGAAAGCCTGTGTGCCATATCACCTACATTAGAGTCATCAGCTTCTACGGTTACATCACCTTAGGCAAATGCAATCTGCCTCAATTGAGTCTGTGGTAAAAAGGTGTAGAGCTGGATGAATACAGCAGGCCAGGCAGATCAGAGGAGCGGGAAGGCTGATGTTCCGGGCCTAGACCCTTCATAAATGGGGGAGGGAAAGGGGGTTTTGAAATAAGTAGGGATGGGTGGGGAGGTGGATAGAGGAGAAGATAGGCGGAGAGGAGAGATAGTTCAAAGAGGCGGGGACGGAGCCAGTGAAGGCGAATGTAGGTGGGGAGTTGGGGCAGTCCAGGGAGGATGGACAGGTCAAGGGGGTGGGATGAGGTTAGGAGGTAGGAGATGGGTCCATACTGCTTTAAGTTTATTGTCCAAGTTTTTGGCTGAACTCCATTTAATTTTGTCCCAGTTTGGTGTTTCTAAGAACTCCCCCAGCATCAGCATAACACATAACATGTAGAGTTGAAATACCGATCAACATTGCTTAAAAAGATGATGGAATGGATTCCTAAGGGTTGAATATCCCTCTATTTCTTATGGAAAGCAAAATCTTCAAAAAAAATTACAGGTATCACTTGATGGTACTAATAACCAGGACTGCTGCAATTTGTTCTCCAGTATTATCTTGCTGCAGATTGAATGTTGAGCTTTGGCTAGCACCTCAAACTGAGGTCATTCTGGCGGGGCTGACAAGACTGGATTTTTGGGCCCGGGAATGCTATGGACTTTGTCTTTAGAATGGAATCAGCAGATTGAGCTTCTGGTTATGCTTTTTCTTCTTAGCATACATAGAGAGCAGTGATTGGATTCTACAATATAAAATCATTGTATGTTGCTCTCCATCCATTACCACTGGCAAACCACTATCAGAATTATTGTCACAGCAGACAGTATCTTACCTCAACTTCCATCCACTTCCCCGAACTGCCTAGCAATGCGTTTGTGTGCATGTGATTCAGATTATTACCATACATTGACACTGTAGTACTGCAGGACAGTTCCAGGATGGACTTTGCCACAGTGCCCAATTTGGGAATTTGTACTGAAGTTTCTACTTATGCCATCTGCATAAGAGCAGCAGTAAGAACTGTGGAGGAAATTCAGTCCACTGTGCTTTTTGCTTAACTGGATTGAAATGATATGAGTCTAACTTTCAAAGGAAATGTAGAATTGTCTTGTGCAGCACAATGTAGAATGCTGCTCCTCCTGCTGGTAGAGTTCATTTTTTCAAGTGATATGATCAGAGTGCCAGATGGTGACGATGCACGCAGGAGGAGGAAAAATCTGACTAATCCCAATCAACTTTCATGTACTTTCTAGCAGGATGGTAGGAATTTGGTAGGTTGACCCATTTTCAATCTGTTTTGGAACTTAGTATTACTAGGAGAATTGTAAAGGGATGAGAAGATAGTTTGAAGTTTTTTGCTCACATAAAACACTTGATTTGGGATTATCCAAGTGTGGAGCTGGATGAACACAGCAGGCCAAGCAGCATCTCAGGAGCACAGAAGCTGATGTTTTGTGCCCAGCCCCTTCTTCAGGAAAAGTAATGGTTTTGTGCTCCTAGGATGCTGCTTGGCCTGCTGTGTTCATCCAGCTCCACACTTTATCTTGGATTCTCCAGCATCTGCAGTTCCCATTATCTCTGATTTGGGATTATCAGTTGTCATTGACAACTTGTTCTTATTCAAACATTAAAAATTTGTGTTGACAATAAGCCATATCATTTGTGAGTGTTGTGTCAATTTACACAGCAAATAATCACTTGACCTAAGACACATTGTAACATTGCAGAGTTCTTGTCAATTTAATTCCTGCTTCTATCCATGCTAACTGATTTTACAGCTGTTTGAGCTTTATGAACAGAATATTGAGTTAGTGTAACTTTTGCTGTTACTAATGTGACAGTGATGAAAGAGAGGAAGAAGACGATGAGAAGAAAGATGATCAAAGTGAGGATGGTGAGAATGTCTTGTATAGAGATGGAGACGAGCTAGCCGGACCTTGGAACAAGATGACACAAATTCCAGCACCACCTGTTGTGGGTAAGTGTCAAGATAGCTTTGACCAAAGAATCCCAAAAAAATACACTCATGTATTGCTCCAGGCAACAATGCAACATTTTCTTTCAAAAATGTTGCACCTGCTGAGAAGAACCACTTTAGTAGTCAGATTCTGGAGATGACAAAATAATTAGTTGCTGAGGATGAAACTAGTAAGCTTAAGTGAGAGCTAGACTTGGAAATCGAAACTACATGCTCTTAACTCTGGTCCTTAGTCACTGGTAAAAATAGACATTTTAAAGTACTTTTGATAAGATACTTAAATTACCCAATGTGGGCTCAAAACCATGACCCTGGGATTCTGAGTTTTTTTAGAAACTTAATTCACTTGTATCAACAAATCTGAAGTTAGAACATTGAATGGATAAATTTGTGGTATTAAATGGGCCTGGGAACAAAGCAGCATGCAGCTATCATTTTGATGGGAAAATCAGCATGTGTGGCCCAACTGTGTGTACTAGTGTTCCTGGCAACTTTCCAGGAGTTAGTGTTTTAGGTTTGAAAGACTGTCATGCTCTTTACTGCTATCAGACAGTGAATAATCTCAAAGCAGCATGAACTATTCGGTGAAACTGTTTGTGATTATGCTGATTCAGACATGATTAGTTCAAAGGTTATTGTGCAGCTACTGTTGAGCACATTAATTCCACAACCATGTATGTGTGCAGCTTATTCCAGAATTGTGGAATTTGCTCAAAACATGAATACTACCCCCATCAGTTCAAAGAACTGAATCTGAATCTTTCAAACTTTTTGACCATTAAGGAGAGTTTGTAGGCAGTGTGGAGGAGGAATGTAAAATTGGTATTTGAATGTATATTTGCAGGGAATGTCAGTCTGCCTCTGCTGCTAGAGATATCCTGACTCTTTGGCTGTCCTTCCTTGTTTTAGTAGTGCTGACATTCACTATTGAGTAGGAAATAAAAATAATTTCATGGGGTGCAGTATTCCAGTTGGATCAGTTCAGCAACTTATTTGAGACCCTGATCATTTATACTTCTGGGGATAATGTCTGACCTTTCTAAGCAAGCCACCAAGATCAAATCTCTCAGTTCAACCTTCTCTAACCCTGCACGGATGCCCCATGTTAGATTGTTATTTTGTTTGTGTAGAACTGTTTGAACTATTGCACGATGTTAATTAAAATTTGTCTAACGTAAGTGTGACTCCAGTTGCAGAAGTCCCGGAATCAAAGCCATCTGGCGTCTATCGACCTCCTGCAGCCAGATCGGGTAATGTGCGAAGAACACAATCACAAGGACCACCAGAGATTTTCAATGACGCGCAGTTTCCATCCCTACAAGCTTCAGCAAAGCATATAGAAACTAGAAAGTAAGCCTCGGATGTGTTCGCTTTAGTGATTTGCTGGTTGTTGATTTTTCTTGGACACTTGAAAATTTTGAAGTTTCTTTGCATTTCAATGAAAGACATTGAACATTTTCAGTTTCTTAAGGTTCTTCATTTTCACAATTTTTAACTCTGGTTCATGGCCTTTCCAGTCTACCATTGTTCCAGCATCCTGATATGTTAGTCTGACAGGAATTTGTACTATGAACCTGGCTATTGCATTTAAAATGGTGTCTGCTGTGTCTTCTCTCAGCTATTTTCCATTACACCAGCAATCATCTGTGAAACATTTGTATGACTTAAAATTAAAAAAAAACTTGTTTTTCGCACTAGTAAATCTACATTCCTGTAGATATCAGCAAATTTAATTTTGGTTTGTTTGTTCTTTAGCACTTAAGCATGTCAGTGAATAAATACACTATCTGTTGCAGAACACACTATGAATTATTTGTTGGGAAGAGTTGGTGTTGGGACTGCTAGTGAGATGGGTTGAAGTTACCTCAGTACCCTAGGATAGTTGGAGTATGGGCAGGGGAAAGATAAGGAGTATGCTCTTGAGGGCTGTCCAATGCATTAGAAAGCCTACTGATAGATCAAACTACACTGAAGTCCCTGCAGTAAAAGAGGTTGCTGCCAGTAGCATACAGTGTCACTTCTGCATAGCTACTAGAGGACTGCTTCCATTGCCTAAATAGATTGCTGTGAATCATTGAGGTGGGGAGAAGGAAGAAGTGAAAATGAAGAACCATATATTTTCTTGTGCAGTAAATCCAATTAAAATCATTGTACATGTCAGACAGATATCTTGCAGTTTACTTAAATATTTGTATTTTTCAGTTGATCTGACTTGTCTTCATTTATGTATCATTTTTGTTCAATCTCCGCATACAAATTGGCTGCCGTAATTAGATTGTACTACTTGTCATAAATTCATCTAATTTCATCTAGAGCATATTAACTGTACAGTTAATGTACCCTGGAGTCAAAGGTTTGGGTGCTTAAGGGTAAGATGTCAAATGCAGTTGGAAATAGTCTGCAGTGACTTCTGTGGCGTATAGTCCCACAGATCACGTTACCTTGCTGGGATTTTTTTTAATTTAAGATGTCTGGTTGCAGCTCACGAGAGAGCAAGGAGAGAGGTGTGCAGAAACAGTGGTATTCTCAATGCAATTTGCAGTATGATTGGCTGCACGGTGCATTGGCCTGGGGTTGCCCACCCGTGGATGGGGAGAATGACGGGAGATTTTCTTTGAAGGCAGGATATATCCTCCACCCGAATTAAAGAGCTGGAAAGGAAAAGTACAAAGTGGCATTAGCTTGTGGGTCATACCTCTGCACCCTACCAGCAGCTTACTAATAATTTGCCAGTGGGAGTTAGGTTTTATCTGGATCAAGAGTAAGCACTGAGTGAGCTACACTTTCATTTCTTTTTCTTCAAGTCTTCAAGTAACTTCTGGGTAGGCTGCTTGTGGCCGTTGCAATGTGGCTCTCAAACCTTCAGTGTTGCAAATTGAACAGGAATTATCCTTCAGGGTGAGGAGAGATGGCTAAGTCCGCGATCATTAGTTTACCCTTGTTTATGGTCATTTTAAATATTGAATTGTCTCATTGGCAGATTCTTCTAAAACCACACAAGTTTACTCATTGCCTCTGCCACGATCATGTAGGATTTAATTCTGTCTGAATCATCTTGGATATAACCCAGAAGTCTTCAACTTTAAGGAAATGAAGCACCTGGAATGCTGGCTGTTACCTGACTGAAGCTTCATCTGCAGGAAGTAAATTATTAAGTCTCTCCCTTGTAACTTGACTGAAATGAGTGGTAGCTTTGACATTTCACATTAAATCATATCTGAATGATATGATAAACCTAATTATTTAAGTGCCTATACATGACAACATGAAGCGGTGATCCCTTACTATAGTTAACAAATCCACTGTATGAAGCTGCGAAATCTCATCTTGGACCCAGAGCAGTATACTACTGCCAGGCATATCTGGAGGCATGTACACGGGAGGTAACGCCCCTTCGGCATGTAGCCCGAATCCACAACTGAGTTCTGTGGAGATCCTCAGATGACAGCAAATGGCTTTTGTGGTATTTTATGCAAAATTGTGTCCATTTCACCTGCTTTTGTGGTTCCAGATGTATTGTTATCGATCAGAAATCTGCCAGGAAGTGGCCTGAAACTTTTTTAATGATCTTGAAATGAGGATAAGCCAAGTCTGCAGGTGCTAAGCACCTCACCATCCTTGAGGCTGTTTGGAATCCAGTTTGCAACATTGGAGGTCTGAGGGCTCTTGTGAAAGCTACGGGGCAAGATTTAAAGCAGCCCTTTGTGGTGTGAAACAGGGCAGTCAGGGCAACTCAATTGTGGGAGAACTCCATGTTAGTGTAAGCAGCAGGGAAGTCTTGTCTCCAGGTTGGGCAGAAGTGACTGCCATGGGGTGTTCTTTCAGCTCATTAATGAGCTAATTGATATCCCATTATTCTGAGTCCACCTTCAATTTGAAGAACCTGGCACTGACACAATCACGGCTGCTGAAAACCACGACCCTCCACACCCTTGCATTGCAGGCAGGGGACAGTGTATGCTTTTGAAAAAGTCAGGGGCTAACTAACTTCATCTGCAGAATGTAAATGATTGAGTTCCTTCCTTCAGGCCTCATCCTGCCCTTACTAATTTGTGGCCTATGGTCTCCATGGTCTTGGCCCGCTCAGGGAGGTACAGTGCCACCAGCAGTCACTTCCATTGGTGCTGTCAGCTTCTGATAGGCCAGCAGCTCTCAGTGGAAAGGACTTCTACTACTTGGGATGCCAATCCCTGGGAAGGTTCAGTAGCCCATTAAGTTGAAGAGCATGAACGATGGGCTTGCCAAATGGGATTGAGTGTTCCTGCTGGTTGTCTAATCAGTGGGTGGCCCACCAGGGTTCCAGCCATTGCATGTAAACCAACATTAATTTGATGTGATGCTTAAGAACATGTCAGATAATTGGCTACTTATTTATGACATTTTTTAAAGCAATGACTTGGTATTTAAGCAAACTCGATGCTTTTCTGCATTGCTATATGGGTGTAAATACCACAAATTATCAAAAGGCTGACATGTACAGATGGAGTCTCTCAACGCCTTTTTTAAAATTTTGAGGGTATGACTATGGAGTTGGTTCGTTGCCAAGCAAGTTTTCAGAACTTTAAGGCTACAGTAAAGTTTGATCCCGTTTCAAATAGATTGCATTCAAAGGTGAAAAATCAATTATGACAAATGATGACTGAATTGTTTGTCATCTTATGGCAGACTGTTCATGGGATCCAAGTGGTTGTAATCACATTGACTTCCTTTTGATCAGCCAAACAAGACATGGTGGTGGGAGCTATTGGTATTGTGCTGTTTGTCCTTGACCTGATTGGGTTTGTTTTTTTGCAGAGTGAGCGCCTTCAAACCAAATGGCTTTCAATGCTTGACTGTCTATTTGATTTAGCAGCCAGACTGTGTGTCTTTTATTTTCAAAGCTTACTGCCATTAGTTGCTTCATTTTATTAGCATTATAAAAGTTGGGAAAAATCAGAAATCATCATATTTACATGTGGTTGGGGATGTAAATCTTGCTGTGTTTGTCCTAGGCTCACCTGGATGTTGATCATCTGTTAAATTTGAGTTGGTTTGGATCTGCTGCCTGCTAGAATTGTGAAATGTGATTTTGATCTTGAGTAATTTGTGTTCACGTCTTGTACAGATTTGTCATAATTCAGTACAAGATTAGATTCAGTCTGGTGCTTCTAATTTTAAGTAGTGGCAAGATAGGGCTGAAGATTGTCTAAAGTGAATTTAAACTTGTCGCAATTATGATGTTTAGTTTTATCTGGTTTTGGAGCGTTCTTGTTGAGTCATCTGATGCAGACAGTTGTCATTTAGTCCAGTCAGTGTTCAGAAGCAAAATATTATGTAAGCGGCACCTGAATAAGATGTAGCCAGTCAGCAGAATACGTTAGCATGTAATTCTGTTTGTGCTCATGCCATCATGGATGCTATATTTACTGCGTGGAATAATTAAGAATTTCAAGCCTTCATTCAGTCTGACTTTTGGAGCTATAGGACTTGCAGCTTCTGTCTGTGCCACAGCAGAAATACTAATTTGTTTGTGGAGGTTGAATGAAAGTGGAAATGCTAGATACCTGCTACATGGTAAGGTCTTTACTTCCTGAATGTAGTTCAGCCTCCATATACAAAGCTTCAATTTCCTGCTCCCAGGGAATTTGGAACTTTCTTTTTGTGCATTTACGTTCTTTGCTGTTGCTTTTTGATGAAACTAACTACCTTTGCTTAACACGGACCTTCCTTATATTTGGGTGCAGGAGCACTGTATTGCTTAGTCAGTGAGCTGGTGCTAAATTTTGAAAGGGTGGTTTCCCTCACTTGAATCACAGCCTTTTTGTATGTGGAGGTTAAACTATATTTAAAGAATGAGCAAGACTGCGCCAGTGGTAGGTAATCTTAACATTTGGTCACATTTTCCAGTTGTGTTTGAGCATTTTTCGAGCTGATCATTAAAAATTATTTTTTCCCAGAGATAAAGAAATGGAAAAGACCTTTGAGATGGTGAAATACAAAAACAGAGCCAGGGAGGATGGTTCTAAAAGTCAGTCCGTTCAGCTAGAACTTGGCAACCAGTTTGCTGTTCTTGGGGAGCAGTAATATTGGTGCATGTTTTACAGACTGGTGCTCTGTATTTCATCCCAGGTAACTAAACTACATGGATCCCATTCGTCTTCACCCTACAATGCCAGAAAAAAAAAGTTTGATTGATCTGGTATAGACTTCTTCGGACGATGAGGCATCTGCAAGACATCATGGGAATTTTAAGCTTGAAGCACAATAACTGCTGTCATCTACTATGGACTGGAATTGATATAAGGGTTTGAATGAAGTGTCAGTTACTCTTGGAGTGACGTTTTTGGATAAAGATTAAAAATGCAGCCATTAAGTGGTCCATTTGTTTATAGTCCTGCTTCCTGTTTGAATGTTGAGCCTCTGCAAGGTGACTACCTCAGTTTGACAGAGAACTGTGGACACCATTTTGACTGTACCTCCTTTGCCACCTCAATTTTGCTACCATTTTTCTTTAAAAGGAGTATTACAACACTGTAGTTGACTATTTCAGAATATTAAACTAAATTCCTGGGAGCAGAAAGAGAGAAATCGTCTATCAGTCTACAAATTGAACGTGAGACTGCGCAACTTCTAAGTGCCCTTACCTTTAAAAACCAGTGCAGTATCCATTAAAACATGTGCTTAACAGGCTGGGGCTAAGAGGCTGCATGCAAAGGCTTGGACTGCATCACTTTCCTGCATAAGATCATTCTCCATGTGTGCATTACGATGGCAGTGAGCTGTAATCTGCTTCACCACTCTAGCATCCTCTTCCAGAGCGCTCTGATGCTAGCAGGACCGTAGTCTGATTTGAATCTAGGCCGCACTTCATACTTCATAGCTTTATGTTGACCTTTGTAAGTGATATCATCTATAAACCGCACAATCCTCTGATTTCAACCTGCTAAGAACTGTAGACATCTAAAATGGTCACCAGCAGTTAAATACCATCCCTGGAAATATGGAATTGAAAAGAGGGCTTTGCAACAGTATTCTTATTTGAATTATTTGCATAACATCACCTGAACAATCAATCTAGTGCTTGTTACATGTGACATTAATGATGACACTCGTCAATGAACCTCCAGAGGTTGAATTTAATTCATCCAATTTTTGTGTATTTATGTAATTAACTATTATGAAACCTTAACCTGGGGCTGGGGAAAATAAAGTTTAAGGTTAGTTTAAAGAAACAGCTGTACAACTATTTATGAAGACTTTCTGGTACAGTATTTTCTTAAGGTTCTGGTTTTAAGATCACTTTTAAAATTGGGCATAAATGTGCATCTTAGGCCCTGACTAGTTGCATTTTCAAATTTTCTTCTTTTTGGCTTGCAATAAACTTGATTCTCTGTTCAAGAACTAACAGCAACACTTTACTCAGAGTAGGCATCATTGGGTTGTTTTACAATGCACACTTAGAACCTATTTTGTGCTTTACAAATAGAACAGCAGCTATTGTCTGAACATGTTTGAATCCTGGGCATGTATTATGGCTGTACTGGAGAAAACAAAATTGAAATAAATCAATAAAGCTGCAACATTTGGCATTTTTTTCTTAGTTGGTTTAGCTACTGCCTGTGGTCTGCTTGGAAGGTAATGATTGAGATTGCTGCAGGCCGCCTTTTGGATAAGAGGCGTTGAGATAACAGACATTGGTTCAAAATGCATTGTTACAATGGGTGCATGTTAGCTTGACTTGGAAAACACAACTGCAGTATAAAATAGAAATTTTGCTATGAGCTGAACAAATGAACTCAACTGCATTGCTTTCTATTAAAACATCTAGTGGGAGAACTAGTAGTGCAACAAAGATCTTAATTTTGTCAATTCCTTTGTAAAGCAGAGGAAAGATTAATTTGTGGCTTTGTATCCAAAGTAATCCTTTGGCACTTGTGAATCTCAGGTGGGGGGAAATACGCCTGGGAATCCCAAAGTTTTAATGTTTTGTTGGAGAGGGTAGGCTGTGAAGCAAGTGCCTGCAGTTGTAGCAGCTTCATTATGGTCACGTAGATAGCCCTCTAACTTTAGCCTGTTTTGTCCCATTGGGTACTGCATTGACAATATTTTTATTCATTGATTCATATAGTCTCCACAGCACAGAGGCCATTCAGGCCTGCTGTGCAGGAGTACTTTGCAAGCAGTTTCTAAAATGTTAAATGGATGGCAGTAGAAAGAGGCGTTGACCTAGTTTTAAGCCACAATGGGTTACAGCCAAGATATGGTGGACCTGAGGATGGCATGAGATGAGTATGGAAACCATAACAGCGCCTCCTACCAGGGTGTCTACATATGGCAACCTTTGAACAGAGCTGAGTCGTGGTTATGTCTAAGTACATTGTCCTAAAGCCACTATTCCCTTATAAACACTTGTGCTTAGGTAGATATGAAAAAAACAGAAAAAGAATGAAAATGCAGTTACTCCATACCTGTGGCTAATAATAAAATCAAACAACAAAATGAAACCAAATAAATGCCCCAGTTATACCAACCTTAGCTGCTTTAATGTAAGTTACTGCGGAGTGGTACTTTATTGCCTTAAGGAGCTGTAAACTATTAAGGGTGGGTACTGGTGTTCTCAAAATAGTCACCATTCTGACCTTGGGTATTGTGAAGAAAGTAGTGAAAAGAATGAGTTTAGAG
Organism: Stegostoma tigrinum; assembly: GCF_030684315.1. NCBI lineage: Eukaryota > Metazoa > Chordata > Chondrichthyes > Orectolobiformes > Stegostomatidae > Stegostoma > Stegostoma tigrinum. The sequence goes on along the minus strand of NC_081355.1, from coordinate 13,029,764 downwards.
AAGCTCTGAGGAAGAGATTTTAAAGCTTTGCACTCTGTGTTCAATCGTTTTTTAAGAATGCTCAACGAATGTAGAAAGGATAAATATAAAATATTGCAGATGCTGGAAACCTGAAACAACAATGTTGGAGAAATTTGGCAGATCTGGCAGCATCTGGTGAGAGAAGTAGTTAGTTTTGAGTCTGGCATGACCTCTTGTTGATGCCTTGAATGTTCAAGTCAAACTAATAAGACTTTTTTTAAAAAATTAGATTTTTGAAATAGATGAAGACTGATTAATATGTTTCCCACCACTACATTATCAAGCTGATTCTGAGAGGGTTTCAATGTGTTGAATGTTGTGCTGCAGTTAGAGTGAAATTTTTAACGAATGGCTTACCCATTGACCTTGTTTTATATTCCTGGTGTGAAGCTGTTAACAAGTGGAAATAATATACCATTCTAATTGAGAGATTGCTATCAAATTCCATTTTGGTGTTTAAATTCTGCTGTGCTGAATGATCACTTGTGAAATATTGAAGAAAATCTCAAGTGGTTTGAAATTTCTGCTTGAAGTTGGCTAGTGAAGCTCACTAAATATTTTCTTTAAAGCAAAAGACATCAGCTTTTCTGGAGCAATCAGTGGAACAGTTTAGGTGAAGGTCATTTATGGCAGTCTGTCGCATAAGTTCATAATTTGAAAAGAAATTGAATACGTAGACTTTATAAACCATAGTGCACAAGTGTTTGCAAGAAGCCTGCTCTCAAATTGATTCCTATGTATAACTACTTGAATTGTGTAGTTCTCTGGTATATAACACCACTTTATGCAATTGTATGACATGTCTAAACTAATTGTGTAATTGCAGAAAGGATACAACTGTTGTGGGTGCTCTGATCTTGCAGTTACATGAACCAACTATTTCATAAGTGTATTTCTATAAAAACACAAGTTAGCTAGATTAAGTATACTCCAAAAGAGCACATTTTTTTCATTGTGTATTACCTCCATTGTAGACTCCAGGATTTATTTCCAGACACTAACTTACTGAGCTTAACCCCAAATACATACCAAATTGGAACTCAAATAAATAAACTCAAAGATATGTGAGCATTCTTACTGTTGGTCTAGTCAGGCCAGGTTTTAAATCTGTTTTAGTATTTGCAAACCCCAAATACAAATCTTACTGGTGTTATCAACATCCATATTGAAATATAGACATTCATCTACCAGGCCTCCACATGTATAATGTTTTGAGAATACGTATAGTTGCAGAATGCAAGAAGACCCCTCAGTCCAGCATCCAGTGAGCAAAATGTAAGCAGGAGCCTTGTCCAACTCGCCTTCATTGTTCAACTCTGAATGTCAGGTCCAAGTGTGAAGCTGAGGTGAGACTACTCTCTTTGTGCCATTGTTATGGATCAAGTTTCTGGAGAACCCAAAATGAAAATTGTCCAATTTGAGTGCATCCATTTTGTGGGTTTGGGACAATGACTATTTTATCTTTAAAGCTTTTATTCTGTTTTATGGTTTGGACAGGAGTCTTTCCCTAACTCAGGCTCTGTTTGATCAAATGTTGTACTTTGATTTTTGGACTGTAAACAGTTAGATTTTAAAAACTTGTAGGTGTTAACATTTTACATAGTAAATGAACATGGTAGATTTCATAGATGATCGTGTGCACAGTTTCTTGTAGGAAATCTGTTCACAGGTTGATTCCTTTGCACAACAATATAAAATGAGTAATGGTAGTTGGTTTGAGATTTTGTTTGCTTGTTTGTTTGGTTTCTGATTTCTGACACATTTCAAGAATTCAGTCAGTTGGTGTCCTTGCCCTTCTGGACCAGAGAGTGGGTGATTGTGGTCAAGGCTGTTGTGTGCTTTAGATATTAAAAACAGAGCCAACACAGCTGTTGCCTGGAAGCTGGGACATGTTAAGCAATTTATCACTTGTAATTCAGATGTCCCTTACAGCAAGATTCCAGTTTCAGAGCTGGAAATTACATTGAGTCTCATGATGCATGTTTGACCTCTGAATATACAAATCATATTCATGACTTAATGGTAACCAGTGCAGTGCAGGAATTGTTTCAATCAGCAAAGTTGAAATTGAGACTACCTGTCTACTGAAGGATCTTCAAATAGCCATGCAGGGACTCACTGGACTGATCTGATGCCCATCTAATCCAAGACTCTGAATCTACCTGAGTTGTGTTCTCTTGGGAGCTCCCACTGTGCCAGAGTGCCACAACACTTGATCTCACCTGTTTAAGTCCATTCTCATCTTGTTTTAGGACCTCATGCTGTTTGAGATGTATTCTCTCACACTTGCAGATACTTGCTAGAAGAATACTTACTAGTTTTAACTCCAAAAAGTAGCAAATTGGAGCTCAACACAGTTGACATTAGTATTTGTAAAACCCAAATGCAAAACTTACTGGTTTGATCAATACACATACTGAAATATAGAAATTCACCGTCCAGGCGCTCATACCAATACTGTTTTCTGAGAATATGTATAGTTGCAGAATGTAAGGAGACATCTGTTTAGCATCCAGTGAACACAAAACAAGCAGGAACCTTGTCCAACTTGGGACTTTACTGTTGAACTAATTGATCGTTTGGAGATGTTAATAGACATGTCTGGAGCAGTGCAACTTGAATCTGAGCCTCCTTGCTTAGAGGCAGTGACAATGCTGCTGTCGTCCAAATGCCCCTTCATGCTCCTGTGTACTGTTAAGAACATGGAGCTGCAGCTGTCCAGATCCTTAAATTTGAGTGGCTTTTCCGCTCTACAGCTGCCAGCAGTCCTTCAACCTGGCATGTTTGTCATGATTAAATCTTCTGATTTGTCCATTTTCCAAAGGTTGGAGGGACTGAACATGGCAAATGTTGTATGATGACATTAACATAATCTACTTCCCAAAGTCTGGAATGCATCAGATAATTTGGTCCCTCAGATGTAATAAATTCAACTGCATTAAAACAAGGCAGAAATGTGAGTGTTCTTACTGTTTGTCTAGTCGGGTCAGGTTTTAAATTCCTTGATTCCTTTTTTGGAAATTGCACGTCACCTTGTAGGAAAGAAATTACTTCTGGTTATCTGTTTAAAATTAGAATAATCCGTTGCCCAGAATTGGCTGTTATTTTTGACAATGACAACTTGATTCTCAAGAGAAAAAAGCTTGTTTGTGTTTACTGTATCAGATCCTTTTATATTTCAAACACAAAGTGAAAGAACTGCAACTTCATCATGCAGTTGTTTAACAAGAAAGTTGGCTGCTAGTGAATTTGCTGATGGTCATCTATCTGGCACATGTAGATTACATTTGGTAGGCACCTCCAAGTTAATGTTTTGTTGCTGCTGTATTCTACACAATTGAGAAAATGCTTTGTGCATTCCAACATGAAAATGGACTACAGTTGAAATAAGTGTTGCTAACGTATATATTTACAAAACTAACAATCAAATGAATTGAGATTCTAATTTTATGCAAGCACAACTTAAATAAGGCTATCTTAGTGAACAGAAAATGATATCTTTGGCAGGTGAAAGGTTCTGTTTTTCACATCCTTGGCCCTTCCCAAACAACTTGATAACTGAAAGATGAGGTTTTGAAGCAGAATCACTTACATATGAAAATGTGGCACACTGCTAGCCACAGGCTTCCAGTCCAGAAATAACCCTCCACCACCCTCTTCCTTAATCCTTCAAAATACTAAAAATCGAGTTATCGAGACACGATTACTGACGCACAAAGCCATGCGGCCTATCCCTAATCAGTTCTTGCCTTTCCAAATACACACAAATCCTGTCTCACAGGATTCCCTCCAATAACCTGCCCACCACGATGTGAGAATCGCCAGTCTGCACTTCCTTGGCTTTTCCTTACCACCTTCTTTAAATAACGATACTACAATAGCCAAGCTCCAGTCTCCCGGTACCTCATGTGGCTAGCAATGATACAAACTCTACAGTGAGGGACCCAGCAATCATTTTCCTAGCAAAATTTGCTAATTTGTCAAGGTGAATTAACATACTGTGGTGTTGGTTGGAGGGAATAAATGTTGGCCAGGGAATGAAATCTGTTGTTTTTTCTTTGAAATGCTGCCTTTAGGACCTTTGTCACCTACTGCAGCGGGCAGCAGCCTCAACTTTAAAAATCTCATCCGGATAGGCGGCATCTCCTATTGCTGGAATACTCCTTCAATGCTGCACTGAAGAAAGTTTAAATGAAAAGACATCACTGTTGCATTTTTTCCCCAAAATGAGTGAATTTTTAAGTGACATAATCACCTCTGCTTTGACCAGCTGTGAAAACCGAAGGATAATGATTACTGCCAGCTGTTTCCTTCAGTAAAACGACCTACATGCATTTGCGAAATATGTTTATTGCTTGTTTTGACAAGGTATTAAAAGGCAAAGTTAAAAGGGCATAAGCCCAGGCTATGCATCCATTTTGATTTGCAGTTCTGATCTTGAATTCAGATCTTCTCTGGATTTGATCTGATCTACATACTTTCAACATGGCTTTTCTTTGAAGAGTCATACCAGACTTGATGTTAACTGTTTCTTTTTCTTGCAGATGTTGCCAGACTTACTGAGTTTCTCTCATACTATTTTATTACAGGTTTTCCATATTGTCTTTCTATTTGGCTAGTCTCTTAAAGTTTTACGGGTTACTCTGATTTTATGTGGAAAAACAGATGAGCAAATCATTTTGCAAGTGGACACCAGATAACTGAAATGTGTTCAGAGTTATTGATTTTAAATGTGATTTCAGGGGGTATCATGTGCCCCACCCCCTCTGCCTTTTCAGAGTCTAAGGCAGCATTTAGGGAGAGTAACGGGTTGAGTTCGGTTATTGACCTCTCATCTGAACCAAAGATAAATAGGAACGTGTGTGTTTTGAAGATGGTTGAAGTGAGGATGGAGTAGGAAGAGGAGGAGATATGTGAAGGCCATGAGTATTGAAGTAACAAAATATTTCCTGATGTAACAGCTAATATAGTGTGACAGCAGATAGTAAAGGAGGTTGTCGAAATGAGTTCAGTTGCTACATAACCAAAACACAAATACAGCATGAAGGGATAATGAGAAACAAGGCAAAGAGCAATCCAACAAAACAAAGCAGAAGATAGAGGCAGAACGTGTAACTGAAGGTTGTTGAACTCTAGTCCTGAGGCTATATAGAGGGCTGAGCTGCAAGTTAAGTAGTTGTTCTTTGAGCTTGGTTGAGAGTCACTAATAAGTCAATGGGAAGAAAGATGAACAAGAAGCAAGATTAGAGAAAAAAAAAATGTGGTCTGAAACTGGGTGTTGTACTTGGGGGAATTGAATAAAATTCGGCAAAGTGGTTGCCAAGTCTAATACTGCAATCAAATGAGCTGTGAAAACTGAATTGCAATTTTCTTAATGAAGTGAAGGGCTACACTGATCCCAATAAGTGTTGGCAGAGGTTTTAAAAAATTGTGCAAAGTGGCTTGTGCACAGAACAAGAGGTCTGACAAGTGACTTTATGATGAACGTTGCAACATTATGTAGATAGTGTCCTATTTTGACTAACATTAAAGTAACATTGACTTGAATCAAGGTTAAGTGGAGACTTGATGCATAAGCAAATTGCTGTTAGAGCTGGAACTTAACCACCTCACTTCTCCCTGTCAAAGTTAAAAAGACAATAGTTGCATCTCTCTTGACTTGGTATTCTGTAGCCATATAGACTCAATCACTGTCTATCATGTCTGTCTGCAGCTTAGAACATGAAGTAGGAGCAGGAGTATGCCATTCAGCCCATTGAATCTGCTCTGCCAGCGATATGATCGTGACTCATGTCGTCTTGGCCTGAAGTCCACTCTTTCCTAACTACTCTTCATAAGCCTTCAACCTGTTATTAATTAAAAATCTGTCCACAATGTTCTTTTACTTCAGCTTGTTCCCATCTTATTTATTTTAACTTTGTATTCAGGACACTCTTTGTTTCCTCATTATATTCATTGCCATGCTTTCTGGTTTTTGCATCATAAAATGTTTTGTTTAATCTCCCCTTGCCTCCACCCTATCAATCTTCCTGACCCCTCCCCTCTTCCTCTGACTTAACACTTCCTTCACAAGTGAAGGGGAATCGTAATTAGGTTAGATTCCTTACTGTGGAAACATATAAGGTCATTGAGCTGAAATCTTAATCTGTTTCTGTCCCTGACCTGAGTTTTCCAGCTTTCTTTGTTCTTAATTTCAGATTTCTAGCATCTTGTCTTTTTAAAAAAAAGTTAACCTGTTTTTCACATGAACCTGTTCAGAATGTTATTACATACCTCCTGGAGCAGGTGGGACTTTAAACCTGGGCCTCCCAGTCCCGGAATAGGGGCATTATCACTTCCCCCCAAGAGGGCCCTGGTGCACCATTCCCAGAGGTACTGCAGTACCAAGTCAGTGTGTGAAGTAGATGGAGCAAGCTCTTATTCCATCTCTGTGCCGAAGATAAATTTATGAGCCTCTGATAAGGGATGGATTAGATAGTAAGCTGATGAGAACGGATATGTTTGATCTTAGCCTATTGGACACGGAGCGATTAAAATTGTTTTTGAATTATTTACAATACATTAGATGTACCATTTTGTCTTGTTAACCCTATAGATAAAAGTAATGCATGCCATCTTTGAATGAGAAGAGAGAACAGGTAGTCAAACTGAGAGACTGATACCATTTATATTACCTGATTTGCTTGTTTTTCATTCCCTTTTTTCTCATGCACCCTTTACCAAATTGAGAACTCAGGCTAATACTGAACTAATTGGAGGCTTAATTTGAAGAACAGAGTAAGACCCTAACAAGGTGGGTAACGTTTCTCTCTGGGATTTTTGGGTAACAGTAATTCCTGAGTGAGGTTTACATTGGCATCTAATTTTATACCAGCACTTTATACGGACGTGTGGAATTATTTAAAACTTGTGGATCAGGTGTAAATGTCCGTGACAGCATTTGGTGGGTTTGTAAATATCTGTACATAATGTGTGCTGACATCTACCCAAGCATTTTGTCTGAATGAGATATGATCGAAGATGGATATTGCAGACAGTTGCAACCTAAAACACCTACATTTCCTAAACTGTTTATATTGTAAGCTGTTCACTGAACAGGATACAGTCTGACATTACTAAGTACTTGGAAGAGCGTCAAGATCATTCAGCAGTGGGTTCTAAAATACAAGATGTTTAGCATGCATAAAACTTATGGAAATTTTTTAGAATTCTTTAAACATAGATAAAAGAAATGCAGTAGATGTGCCTTATGGATTTTCAGAAAAAAAATCATTAAGCTACAACATGAGATTGAAGGCAAAGGTAATAGTGGGACCAGCCAATAGACAATAGGTGCTGGAGTAGGCCATTTGGCCCTTCAAGCCAGCATCACCATTCATTATGATCATGGCTGATCATCCACAATCAATATCCTGTTCCTACCTTATCCCCATAACCCTTGATTCAACTATCTTTAAGAGCTCTATCATCTCTTTGTTGAAAGTATCCAGATACTTGGCCTCCGTTGCCTTCTGGGGCAGAGCATTCCATATATCCACCACTCTGGGTGAAGAAGATTTTCTTCAACTCTGTTCTAAATGGCCTACCCCTTATTTTTAAACTCTGTCCTCTAGTTCTAGACTCACCCATCAGTGGAAACATGCTTCCTGCCTCCAGAGTGTCTAATCCCTTAAACTTATACATCTCAATCAGATCCCCTCTCATCCTTCTAAGCTTGTGTACACAAGCCCAGTCGCTCCAATCTTTCAACATATGATAGTCCCGCCATTCCAGGAATTGATCTCGTGAACCTACGCTGCACTCCCTCAATAGAAAGAATGTCCTCCCTCAAATTTGGAGACCAAAACTGCGCACAATGCTCCAGGTGCAGTCTCATCAGGGTCTTGTACAGCTGCAGAAGGACCTCTTTGCTCCTATACTCAATTCCTCTTGTTATGAAGGCCAGCATGCTATTAGCTTTCTTCACTGCCTGCTGTACCTGCATGCTTGCTTTCATTGACTGATGTACAAGAACACACACATCTCGTGCTTCCCCCTTACCTAACTTGACTCCATTTAGATAGTAATCTGCCTTCCTGTTCTTGCTACCGAAGTGTATAACTGCACATTTATCTACATTAAACTGCATCTGCCATGCATCCGTCCACTCACCTAGCCTGTCCAAGTCACCCTGTATTCTCATAACCACCTCCTCACATTTCACACTGCCACCAACTTTGTGTCATCATCAAATTTGCTAATATTACTTTTAATGCCTTTGTCTATATCATTAATATATATCACAAACAGCTGCGGTCTCTGCATCGAACCTTGTGGTACCCCACTGGTCACTGCCTGCCATTCCAAAAGGGACCCGTTTATCACTAGTCTTTGCTCCTGTCAGCCAGCCAATTTTCAATCCAACTCAGTATTTTGCCCCCAATACCATGTGCCCTAATTTTGCTCACCAATCTCCTATGTGGGACTTTATCAAAGGCTTTCTGAAAGTCTAGGTACACTACATCCGCTCGTTCTCCCTTCTCCATCTTCATAGATACATCCTCAAAAAATTCCAGAAGATTAGTCAGGCACGATTTCCCCTTCATAAATCCATGCTGACTGACCTATTATGTTACTCCTATCCAAATGAGTTGTAATTTCATCTTTTATAATTGACTCCAGCATCTTTCCCACCACTGATGTCAGGCTAACTGGTCTATAATTTCCTGTTTTCTCTCTCCCTCCTCTTCTTAAAGTGGGACAACATTAGCCACCCTCCAATCCGCAGGAACTGATCCTGAATCTATAGAACATTGGAAAATAATTACCAACCATGGATAATGTGGCACATGGACGGTACAAACAGGTTGGGGTAAAGAAAGTTTTCATGGAGTCTGTTATATGGCAGCTCCAAATACAAAAGTAAAAGTTTGGAATTTACAAGTTAAGAGAACTTGGAAATTTGTAAGGTATAACAGGACAGTAGTGAGAAGTTGCTCGCTCATGACTGAGAAGGGGATTGTGGACAACCCAGTGGTCAACAGGAGGAAGAGCACTGAACCAGAGGGGCATTTTGGGAGCTCATTTTGGAGGGGGGGGGACTGAGGTTAAATTGCAAGCTTTGGTAAGCATTGAGCTTTGCTGAGGAGGGTAAGCAGCATTAAGACAAGGTCAGGTCTCCTTTTGTTTAAAACCAATAGTTACTAGAGGAACAGTAGTGGTTTTTGAGTGGTATGCTTCTCCTGTGAGATGTGAGAAATCGAGACTAGTCAAATGTCCTTCAAGAAGGCACCACCTGCAGCTCCCCTCTTGCTTACATGGATTGGTAGGAGTGGTAGTGGGACCTGCTGGGGAGTATACAGGAGCCAGAAAGTTTTATGGATTAGGATGCAGGGATGTGGTCAAAGGTTCAGCCAATTAGGTTGGTGACAGTAGGAGGGGCAGGCAGACAGTGCAGGAGTTTATATATAAGGGAAAGCAAAAGCAGGAGCCAGATCAGAGACACTGCAATGTCACTTAAGCAGCTAAGAGGGTTCAAGTGGAGGTGAGCAGTACTGATAGGTAACTCCCATATGAGACTCCATGATACCAGGATCAAGGATGTCCGAGTGTACACAGAATATCCTGAAAGGATGCTAACGTAGGCAGGGAGAGAGGAGGCCCTGCAAAGGGAAATAAGGAAACTGGGAGCTGAAAAGGAGGATCTGGATTACACCCTGTGCAATGTGCTAGTGAGGCCACAAACTGGAAGGCAATAAGAGGTGAACGTGTGTCTAGAGAACTGATGTAGGAGGGAGGGCACGGTTGTACCAATATCCTGGCAGGGAGGATAAAAACAGGGTTGTTGTATTGAGTAATTTTAACTTCCTCAATGTTGACTGAGACTCCCTTAGTGTAGATGGGGCAGAATTTCTTGGATGTATCCAGCAGGGCTGCTTGAAAAGTGTAGATAGCCCAATTAGGGAAGGAACCAAACTCTTGGAGAATGAGCCTGGCCAGGTGATGCAAGTTTCAGCTGGAGAGCATTTTGGGAATCGTGATCCTAATTCTGTAAGTTTAAGTATGACTGGTCCTCTGGTGCAATTGGAGAAGATTAATTACAGCAGTACTAGACAGGAACAGGAGAAATTAGATTGGGGACAGCTGTTAGAATCTATTTGGAAAACTACAGTATCACCACATCTGATGTGGGAGTTTTGTTTAAAAGGCCAGTTTTAAATTCAGGATTTAAAACTGAACTTAGGAATTCAGAATCGGCATATTCCTGTGAGCATGAAAGAAGGATGGCAAGATTTGGAAATCATAGATGACGAGACATTGAAAGTTTTTAGTCAAAAAGGAAGCTGAAATCAGACAAGGCTTTTGAGGAACATGAACCAAGAAAGAACTTAAACAAGGAATTAAGAAGTCTAAAAGGGGCTATTAAATGACCTTGGGCAAGTAGGATTCAGACTGCCAAGGCATTTTATATGTATATTGGGACTAAGAGGGTAGCTAGGGTTAAGGTAGGTCCACTCTTGGACAAAGGAAATTTGTGCGGAGCCAAAGCAAGTTGGTGTTCTCCTTTAATGAGTGTTTTGCATATGTATTCACCAAGGAGAAAATATGGATGATTGTAAGATTAGGGAAGGGTATGTTGATATTCTGAGTCATATTAATATTAAGCAGTGTTGGGTGTCTTCAGAAACATTTAGGTAGATGCCAGGAATAACAAGGTGTAGAGCTGGATGAACACAGCAGGCTGAGCAGGAAGGCTGGCCTTTTGGGCCTAGACACTCCTTCAGAAATGGGGGAGAGGAGACAGTAAAGGTGAGTGTAGGTAAGAGTTAGGGAGGAAATAGGTCAGTCCAGGGAGGAAGGACAAGTCAAGGGGGCAGGATGAGGTTAGATAGGAAATGGGGGTGTGGCTTGTGGTGGGAGGAGGGGATAGGTGAGAGGAAGAACAGTTTAGGGAAGCGGGGACAAGCTGTGCTGGTTTTGGGATGTGGTGGGGGGCAGGGAGATTTAAGCTTGTGAAGTCCGCACTGATACCATTGTATTGCAGGGTTTCCAAGCGGAATAATGAGATGTTGTTCCTGCATCGGGTGGCATTGTTGTGGCACTGCAGGAGGCCCAGGGTGGACATGTCGTCTGAGATATGGGAGGGGGAGTTGAAATGGTTCGCGACTGGGAGACGCAGTTGTTTAGTGGGAACCGATCGTAGGTGTTCTGCAACGTGGTCCCCAAGCCTCCGCTTGGCTTCCCCAATGTAGAGGAGGCCACAATGGGAACAGCGGATTAAAGAATACCACATTAGCAGATGTGCAGGTAAACATCTGCTTGATGTGGAAATTCTTGGGGCCTGGAATGAGGGTGAGGTATAGGGGTAGGTGTAGCACTTCCTGTGGTTGCAGGGAAAAGTGCTGGGTGTGGTGGGACTGGAGGGGAGTGTGGAGTGGACAAGGGAGTCTGAGTGGTGCATCTTTCTGATGAAGGGTCTAGGCCTGAAACATCAGCTTGTGCACCTAAGATGCTGCTTGGCCTGCTGTGTTCATCCAGCTCCACCCTCTATATTCTGTTGTTGTTGTGTTGGATTGGGTAAACAGAAGTTTTTAGCTGACTTTAAAACTAGGTGTCATAATTGTACAACAAATACCAACTAGTAATTTGAGAAGTTTCTGTTGCCAGAGACTGGTTGGTTAGATTGTGGAAGTCACTCTCTCTGATTTGAGTCCTTCAGGCAAACAGTATAAAACAATTGAAGCACAAGCTAGATAAATGCCAAAATGAAAGGAGTAGGTTATAGCATGAGATGAAGAGTGAGAACAAGCTCATGGAACTTAAACACTGCAAGGACCAGTTGAACCAAATAGCCTGTTTGTGCTTTAAATTCCTACTTAGCTTGATGCTCTTTGTAATCACTTCTGTAGAGCTTTGTTCCAAAAGGCCTATGTATATTAAAAGCCAGGTTTCAGCACAGATGGTACGCCTCAATTAGCGTGCAAATGGAAGAGTGGAGTTTGATTTTTGAATATTGTTAAAACTTGTGGAATATAAACAGTCAAGAACTGAGCTTTGTTTACAGTGCTGCAGATTGAGGTGTCTGTCAACAGCCCCTCATTCTATTCAAACAGGCTCTGTCCATGTTTAAACTAAGCTTATGCTAACTTTTGCATGGGTGCATTAACACCTTTGTAGATGATTTAGAGAAAGTGGAGACTAACTTTATAATACAGCAAGTCACCAGCAAATAAATCTGGTTGACATTTGTCAATCCTACAATTTTATGTACCTTTTGATCCTTGTAACATGTTGAGCTGTGGGGGTAGAGAAGGAACACAAGCCCTGAAGATTAAAGCTGTAGTCACGAGTTGAAGATGAGGTAATTTTTAAAATCCTACCTCAAATCATTTCGAGAAGTAGTCAAGCCATTAACTAATTTGCCCTTATCTTCCTGCTATCTCATTAAACGTTCAATTCACTTGGAATATAATGGCTCTGGCAATAATCGGGATTGAAGGCCGATCTTAAGTACAAAGAAAAATGCTTAGTCCATTTTAATATTGCCACATTATTATTGTACAAAATTCTATCCTATCATGATTAATGTTTTTGGAATAGAAACCTGGATCGAAATTTGTATTGCATTTTTCCTCCAATAACAGCAGTACATTAAGGAGCCAATGAAAACAAATTCATGGTTTAAACAGGTGCCTTTTAAAAATTTTGGAAGTGGTTTATGTTGTCCATTCTTTGAGAATACAGTTTTACATTTGAGTTGGATTGGCTGGTTTTCCTGTGCATTGACAATTTTTTAAATGGCTTGAACCATTTGGTGCAAAAGGGCACCATAAGGTATATTATACACCATATGTATTGCTTCACTTCTCCAAAAATAATGGCAGAAAAAAAAGTAATTTTTGCACAACTTACTTACATTCAGACATGTACTACAAAGTTACAACAGTGCATTATTTGTATCTTTACACCCAAGTATTATTATTCACTTCAAATCAAATTCTGCAAGATGATTTAGTTTTGGTTGTGTGCTACTAGCTCTAAGATTTTTAAATGTTTCTTGTTTCCATGTTTACTAAATTCATTGTGCAATTTATTTTGATTTTCACACTTTCATATGTTCTGGTTCTCACCAGTTTTCATTTATTTACAGGTGCTGTTGGACATGAGTGCATTTGGATCCAGTGAGATAGTAAATTTCTCTCCAGTGCTGGAAACCTGACAGTACAGTGCTACTGCGTTCACTAGAGCAGTGAAACCACTTGGTCTATTTATGCACTGAACTGAAATACTTTGTGCAGAATAAATTAATGGCACTTCTGTAGTCTCATTTTCTGATCACTTTCTGGGGATTGGAGTCACACTACTTTGGGAAACTAAGGTGGGATGGGAGGTAGAAGTGAGTTAGTTCAGTAGAAAAATAGCTGTCATTGAGACATCAACAGGGGTGCTTATTCTGGAGAGGTGTGTGACTCATCAGGTATATATCAATGAACAAGGACCATCTTCGAAAACCCTCGTGGCTTGCTTTCGATAATCCTAAAAGTAGTAGCTGGAGATAGTAGATGCATTGGTTGTGGCTTTCTTTGGTACTTTCAAAAATCCTTGGATTCCAAAGGATTAGAAACCCGCCCATATGACATCCCAGTTCAAAAAGGGATGGAAGCAGTCAGGTAACTGTAAGCTGATTAAGCAAACATCTATTGGAAACATGTTGGAATCAGTTATTAAGTAGTAGTTTCCCTTTTGTGAAAAATGTGCTATTATCTACTGTGTTAGTTTTTTGCTGAAGTCTCTAGTAGAATAGCCCATGGTGTTGGAGCTAGTGTTTGGTGTGGTTAGGAAATTGGCTAATGGGCAGGGAACAGTGAGTGGGGATATGTGGTTCTTAGGCAGCTTGGCAAACCACAATAAGTGGGTTTTGACATGGCTAGGTAGTGGGATGGCAAATGTTTACACTATATCAAAAGGAAGCACATGTACTATAGCCAAATTGGCAGACTACTCAAGATGGAAATGCAGGGAGAAAGTTTACAGAATGATTGCAATAGGTTAAATAAGTTGGTGTATAAGAGCACGATTCAAAAGCTGAAACACAAACTAGCACATAGATGCAGCAGGTAATTTGGAAGGCTAACCATTATTTCAGACGGATTTTGAGTATGACTAGAGAAGTTTTGGTACAACTGTACATGGTGCTGGTGAGACCATATGGTCCTCTTACTTAAGGAAAATTGTCACTATTGGAGGCAGTTCGGAGCAGGTTCACAAGGATGATCCCTGGTGTCGAGGAATTGTCTTCAAGTAAAGTTTGGACAGGTTAGGACTCTCCTCATTGGTGTTTGCAGACTGAGGGGTGGTTTCATTGAAACACAGAATTCTTAAGGGGCTTGACAAGGTTAATGGTGAGAATATGCTTCTCGGAGTATATGAGCAGAGAGCACAGTCTTGGAATAAAAGGAGCACCTATTTCAAACAGATGCTCATGGGAGCAGTGATCTTGCATATATTTAATGCTTTGATAGCTTCTCGACTCTCCAACTGATCAACAATTAACAGGGAAAAGACAAAGTGGTCGTGTGGAATGTCAGATTAGCCATGATGCCATTGAATGATGGAGCAGGTTTGAGGGGCCAAACAAACAGCCTATTCCTATTTCTTATAGTCTAACTGTGGGGAACAGGTCAGTGGCGTTAGTGGATAAATAATGAATATTCAAGACATTTAGCCCATTCTTTTAGTTTAAAAATCATTAACACAGTTGCCTCTAACTCAACATTCAAAATATAAGGATTTGAGTACAATTTTGGTTGCAATCCAGCATGCTGCTGGATTATCAGAGGTGCCATCTTTCGGATGCAATTTGAAAAGGAGGCCATGAAAGATTCCATGGCATTCTGAAGAAGAGTGAGGGACTTATCGCTAGTATCCTGGTCATTATCTTCAAATCAATGTCATGCAAAACATGAGCTGGTCATTCTCACATTGCTGTTTGAAAACTTGCTGGTTTTTCCTCCATTAGATGTCGTCTGAATTTTTAAATTTAAAAAGAGGCATGAAACTAATCCACTGGTAAAATGGTTAAATATGGCAGTGATAAGTTATCAATAGCAGGGAAAATAAAGCAAAAGGGATTTGTGACATTACTCATGCAGAAAGGAACATAGAACAGTACAGCACAGAACAGGCCCTTCAGCCCACAATGTTGTGCTGACCATTGATCCTCATGTACGCACCCTCAAATTTCTGTGACCATATGCATGTCCAGCAGTCTCTTAAATAACCCCCAATGACCTTGCTTCCACAACTGCTGCTGGCAACGCATTCCATGCTCTCTCAACTGTGTAAAGAACCCACCTCTGACATCCCCTCTATACTTTCCACCAACCAGCTTAAAACTATGACCCCTCGTGCTAGCCATTTCTGCCATGTAAATAACAAAGGAAAAATTAATTGTTTCAGACGTGTCCCTGTTTAAATATTATATTGTTGACAAACAAAAGGGTTAAAAATGCATTGATTTTCAGTGGTGGGGGAGAACAAGAGATTGGAACATTTCATTGAGCTGTGGAATGGATAATTGTAGAAATATGGGACAAGTGGCATGCACCAAAGCAATGCAGAAACAGACTAGGGCCAGGAACAACAAGTGTCCAGTGGGAGGAGGATTGCTGGATTTAGTGTAGGAGAGGACAGCCATTTAGAAATGTGTTGTCTCATGGTATGTGAAGATGGAACATAAGAAATGCTGTCTGTTGCATCGCAATAATTTAAAGCCACTGCCTTGCTGTTTGTCCATCAACCAGAAAGACTTCTGCACTCCAAGGTTCAGGCTGGGTTAAGAGGTAATCTAGATCTTCAGTCACCTGCAGTCTCAAATGAAGATCAGCAGCCTTCCACCTCAATGTTCAGACACTTGGAAATAGTGCCTACTTTTTGTGTTCCTTCCCTATTCTAAGGAAATACAAGCAATTAATTTAATTCCGTGACCCTGGCAGATTTTCTGCCTATATTCATTTCACATTTATATAGTACCTTCGACAGAGTGCAGAGTCATGATCTACTAAATTACCTGCAGTAAAGGCTGGTCCCTTGTCATAACAAGGCTATGCAATATCCATAAGACAACAAATCTATATGCTCAAAAGCAAAATACTGCAGTAACTGTGAAAAGAGAATCAGTTAACATCAAATCCAGTATGATTCTTGCAGGACCTTTGCACTCATTTGGCTGAGTAGTGTAGAACTTTGTAATGATTAGTCAGCGTTGTGGAAGCTTGGTTTGAGGAATGCTAACTGTCAGTTCAGTGTTTTTTAGCTCATTGAGTTCTGGATCAGGTCAAAAGAAGATCAGCCTTTGTCACTCAATGGACAGCCTTTAGGTTAGATAAATGATTGGAATGCATGAATTATAGAGGAGCTACAACTGATGTTCTGATAGCAAGCACAGACCGGCATTACATGCTGCCTGTAGTTGTATGTTGAAAACTCCTTTCTCTTGATAAAGAATAAATATCTCATGAGGGTCCACCTTCAGGACTCTATTTCAGCAACCAAGAAGTCATGGAGGTTTCAATTTTCACAAAAACAAAATGACTTACAAAATATGATCCCAAAATCTTCATAAACATTCTGGAGTTCAATATGTCAAAAAAGAATTTAACTTAGTCAAAACTTGTTGCAATTGTACATGTGACGAACATTCAAGGTGTCAGCTACTTGTTGGCTTTTCCAAGTTTTGCAATTCCTAATATGTTTCAACATCCAAGAGGGAATGCTCATATTAGAATGTAAAGAGGAGTAGAAGGAAAATCATTTATCGTAGTGAGATCATGTTTTAGGTGATTCAAGTCACCACTTTGAGAACAGACAGAGACTTAAGTACAAAGGATTAAGGGAGAGATACTGTAATACCAGTTCAGTCTGACACCAAACTTTTCTTGGCCAATATATTTATTTAAAATACTATCAAAAAATTCAAATATTTATCATCTGCTTTAATAGCAAACCCAAGAGTCTGAAAAATATTTAAGGAAGGATCTTTGTATTTTAATTGGTTAACATGCACCCTACAGTGCCAAAAATAAGATGCCTGATTTTATAAATCAGTTCGAAGTTCTTGAGCTTCTGAATACCCCACTGACAAATACACTGAATTTATCATAGCGCCTGAATGTGGAAGCAGAAAAATATGTCCTTTCTTAGACAGTCATTTCTTGGATGAGCAATATTAATGGAGTTTATCAGAAAAGTAATTTACAAACTTTAAAGAACATCAATTTTTTCTACACTTTCTTGGATCAGAATCATCTCCAGATGATTTCCGTTTACGAGTTCCCATCCCACTCTCAGCAGTTAGATAGTAATTCTCAACTGGAGGAGGATGCTCCTGGAAATGTAAAGAAATGTGAAATAAGTGAACAAGTTGTCTGTGTCCCAAGATTCAAATACATGGTCTGATATCAGTAAAAATGAAATGTACTTTAGCCAAATGCTCCTTTACTGAGACCTTCAGATAAACAGTTGTTTGAATAATCAATCTAATAGCTGCAACTATCTCCAATATTACTGCCATCTTATGCTAAAATCTGAGAGCTGAATTTTTTGTTAGACAGGAAATTTGAGAAATTAGGGTCTTCTTAAAAAAAACACAGCTAATTGTTACGATCTGAAATGTATAACCAACAAAAGGATGGTGGAAGCTGATTCAATAGCAACTTTCAAAAGAGAAATGTCTAAGCACTCTGAACAGAGATACCTATGGGTCTAAGGTTTTGGAAGAGACTTGTAGCTCTGATTGGTTGGCTCGCTGAGCTGGTTTGTTGTTTTGCTGACATCAGGACAATACTATGCCCTGACACACACAATCACATTACCCTACATCAGGAACACATGAGAACTAACAAGACTCCAAGACCGCTGGGCATCAGAGGGTCACACAAACCCACGACAACTGCTCACCTGAAATAAAGACCAACTCCCCACCATGGACAGGACCAAGGTCATGGAAATGATTCCCTGCAGAGACTGAGAAACACTACATCGGACAAACCGGAAGGAAACTAACAAGAGTACATGAACACCAACTGGTTACAAAATGACACGACCAATACTCACTCATCTCAATCCACGTGGATAACGAGAACCACCAATTCGACTGGAACAATATCAAAATCCTGGGACAAGCTAAGCAGAGACAGGCATGAGATTTCCTAGAAGCCTGGCACTCCACAAAGCATGCTATTAATAAACACTTGTACTCCACTATGAAGGAAAACCGGAAATGAGGCGATCCAGCTCAGTGAACTCCAGAGTGGAAAACACCAACTCTTCATTGGAGGCTGCACTGAGGATGTTACCAAGTTTGGTGACAAAATGTCTGTGAAACAACAAACCAGCTCGGCAAGCCAACCAACCTCAATGCCTATGGGTCAATGGGAAAGATAACTGAACCCAATTGCACAGCTCTTTTAAAGAACTATCATGATAATGATGGACTGAATAGTGTCCTTTTGTGGTATATCATTTTATTGTGCTAAGCAGGCCCCGTACACTGTTCAGTGTGCTGCAACACCTATGATTGTTCTGCATTTACATTCAGAAAATGTGACATGAATCACAGAAATTTCCATTGGTGACATGATGAGAAAACCACAGAGACAAAACACCAGACACTGCTCCAAGATGAGATTCTGCTCAAGTTTTGGAGCAAAATCCGTGGCAGAAGCTTGAACGTAAACTCTGCAAGGAATCAATGTAATCCACTTGTGACTGGAACAATAACTGAGGTTCTGTAACAGGCATTGATCAAGATTATTGATCATAAAGCACTTATCCCTTTTTGCAAACTTTTTTCAAGCAATATTGCCCTACCTTTATCATTTAAGAGCAGTGTAAAATCTTAAATATAGAATAGAAATTTGTGTGCCATGACTACAACTATTGCGGGAAGTAATCCAAGCAATTGGCGCAAACTGATTGAACACTCAGCACTGATCAGTGAGAAATCTTAATTCGCCCGAGCAGAATGCAAAGCAGTTGAAAGTATTTGTACCTTTTTCACTGCTATTGATGACGTATATTGCAAGATTAAAAAGGATGCCTACAAGAAGACTTTTGACTTGCTGAAGGAGGGTCAAAAGGCCCTCTCAATGAGGTGGAGGCCTAGTGATGGATTTTGGTTGCCTCATCAAAGGATCAGCCTTCACGTGTAGTTAGATGATGTATGTGACAGAGCTGGTGAAGGCTCTTAGCATGTTGATGACAGCAGGTTCTGGCCGCATGACATTCAAACATTTGACAAGGTCAGGGGAGGTGAAAAATTTATTTGTTATTTTTTTTCCATGTCCTATCTGTTAAGACTCAGACAAGGCAACTGTACTAAACTCGCTATCAAAGATAACTGAGAGAGGTGTGATGTGGAGGTGTCAGCGTTGGACTGGGGTAGACAAAGTCAGAAGTCACACGGCACCAGATTATAGACTAACAGGTTTACTTGAAATCACAAGGTTATGGAGCACTGATCCTTTGTCAACCTGGTGTTGTATGACTTCTAACTTTGGAACAGAAGTCTGTTTTTTTTCTTTATTCATTCACGGGATGAGGGCGTCACTGGCCAGGCAGCATTTATTGCCCATCCCTAATTTCCCAGTGGGCAGTTTAGAGTCAACCACGTTGCTGTGGGTCTAGAATCACAAGTAGGCCTGACCATACAAGGATGACAGTTTCCTTCCCTAAAGGACATTAGTGACCAGATGGATTTTTCCTGACAATTGACAATGGATTCACGGTCATCAATAGATTCCTAATTCCAGATATTTTACTGAATTCAAATTCCACCATCTCCCCCAGGGGGATTCGAACCTGGTTCCCCAGAATGTTATCTGGGTCTCTGGATTAACAGTCTAATGATAACACCACTAGCCACTGCCTCCTCGTGGATGGGTAAGGTAGACAGCAACAAGTCATTGTAATTGCTTGTAATATTTTAGATTGGTTTTCTCTTGGCATGTAAAGATGGTACACAGTGCCCTGTAGAGGGTGAAGAATGGTAGGAGCATACAGAGCCCAGGGCAAGCAGAAAGCTGTGTAACTTCGCCACTGCAGGTGTGACAGGGACTAAGGTGGATGGGGAAAAGTCAATCAGCTCCTCTAGATGTTTGATGCTTCCACAATGCCAAAGAGTTAGCCATCCATTTGCTTCCACTAACCAAATACGATAAACATTCTAACTGCACAGTTTATGTGCTACAGCCAAAAAGAACGGCTCAAGAGCAATTGTCCTGGAGCAGTTAGAATGAGGCAATATATGGGGGAAGCCGGAAGACAAGTGGTGGGAAAGTGAGGCAAAAGGACCTTAATAGAAAATGGAAGGAGATTAGCCTTATTTCTGAAGGCACCTTGTGTCCTTTTATGAGGAATAGACTGAAAATTCAGAGATCCTCATCAGTAGTTAAAGCTGTACACAATGGAGCAACTATTGAGAAAGTTTCAAAGCCAGATCTTCAAAAGCAAAGAATTACAAATTTCTTAGGAAGTTTTAATGAGGTTTGATGGTCTGCAGTGTCATTAATGGCTAGGATGTTGCTCAAAAATCCAAGTGATCTTTTCTGACTCCAGCTGTTATTTAATGTGATCTGTGGGGTGTTTGACGAGTTTGTACATTATTCTTATTAACATCTCATTAATTCTGCTGAGAATTCAAATTCGGTATATTTGTATGTTTTAAAGCCTTTTTTAGCAATACTCCATCTTGCTCAAATAAGTTTTTGTTCTGTAATAAACAAATTCTTTATTTATTAATTTAAGGAACCTGATTGACTTGCTTTTCATGCAGAGCCATATGCTGTAGTTAATATGTACAACAAGCAGTATCACATACATTTTAAATTCAGTTTGTTATAGTCAGTGGAAGGAGGAGACAGGAAAGACATCAGTCCACTTCTGCCAACTGTGTCATAAAGGCCACTCCTGTATAACCCGCCTCCAAGATACATTTGAGTTACCGTATTACTGAATGAATTATCTATGGGTTTAAAATGGGAAAACTCCAAAAACAAAAATCATAAAATAATATCTTCAATATCAAATTAAAATTGACTGGAAGAAAAAGCAAATGAAACCTTTCTCTTGTAACACAAAATAACTATTTTAAAAAAATAGAGTGCTCTAAGTTGTATATTAAAAATAGAAATCTTAGAAAATAGACAATCTGTCAGAATCTGTAAACAGCAAAGATAGATTCAAGATTTGGGAGTAAGATGAAGTTTTAACAAAGGGTCTGTCTGCCCAAATCATTTATGCACCCTTGGATCCCAGGGTGTACTAATTGTTTTACGCATCTATTTTGCATGAACATATATGCAAAATCTGATTTTTCATTACAACAAGTTAATAATGCAAAAGGCCACTAGGCATATAATCCCTTGTAGCAAGTCATACATTGAACCCATTAAGGGTTCGCTCTCGAAATAAGAACCTAAGCAAGATAACTCCACAGAATTTTTAAGATGATTTAAAATGGGGGACAAACCTGCATGAGATAGTCTGCAATATATTCTGGTTTGAGGCACATCACATTATGTTCAAGAGCCTCAGCCAAATTCACTCTTGGATCCTCTGGTTTTAGTTTACTGAAGTCAGCAAACAAATGAGTAGCTTCTTTATATTCATGTAGCAAATGAGTGGAAAGTACCTGAAGTTTGAGAAAGGTTACAAAATCAGTCATGAACACAAGATTATATTAAACTCAAAATTATTCTGTACAAGGTTTAAATAACTTGGTGTATTCTTTAAATGAAACTTATGGTCACTGATTCACTCCATCACAGGGCAAGAGGACATGTTACTCTATCATAGCACAGGGGATATGAAGAGACAACTGGCTTTGCAGGTGGAAGGAGCCAAAAGTAACAGCCTCCTAAAATTTCCTGAGATCCTCCTGGTTCCACAAAAGGTACCATCAGTTACAATTGACCAGAAACTTAACTGGACTTGCCATCTAAAGACTAGATCAGAAATTGGGAAGCCTGAAGTGTGTAACTCACCTCCCAACTTGCCAAAACCTGTCTACATCTACATCTACAAGGCACAAGTCAGGAGTATGATGAAACCATCTTCACTTGCTTGAGTGGGTTCAGTTTAACACAAGAAACTTGACACTATTAATCCAAATAACCTGCTTGACTGTCACCACATTCACACCCTCCTCAATCAAAGCTCAGCAGCAGTAAGTAACATATACAGGATGCGTTACAGAAATTCACCAAGACTCCTTCAGCAGAATCTTTCAAACCCACGACCTCTATCTAGAAGATAAGTGCAGTAAACACATGGGAATGTTACCACTTGCAAGTTCCCCTCCAAATCACACACCGCCCTGACTTGAAGTTAAATCACTGGGTCAAAATCCTGGAATTCACAGCACTGTAAGTCTACGTACTGCAAATGGACATCAGCATTTCAAGAAGGCAGCGCACCACCACCTTCTCAACAGTAAATATGAACAACAGTAGGCCTTTTGGCTCCTTGAGCCTGCTCTGCCATTCAATAAGGTCATGGTTGATTTGATTTTAATGTAAATGCTGCCCAGCCAGTGACACCCACACACCATAAATGAATTAAAAATATGAGTCTTATGCAATGATTAGGCAACTTGTAAGGCTGATATTTCAGGCAAGTGTTAAAAATAGCTGTGTGGTGAAAAATGGCAGCAAATGTACGGCTTGGTGTTTGACTTCTGCCGGATCCAGTTTCTGCCAGGCAGAGGAAGTTAAAATTTTCACTTAACTAAGATACACAAAATTAAACTTGTTTATTTGTTTTGAAAGTGGAGTGTGGGATTTTGCTCGGACTAAGATTTTGACAGACGTTACAACAGTAGAGATGCAAAAGACGGAAATTGTGCAGAACTCAGGAGATGTCAGCAGGAAAACCCACAGGTAGTCATACTGCATGGAAGCTAAAATATTTAATGGTCAAATTAATTGATTTCTTTGAGAAATATTTTGATTTTTCAGATGTATTGTCCTAGGATTTAACATTGAAAAGCTCAGTGGCTTGAAAAACAACACGTTTCTAGAACAACATTAAACTAAATGTCTTCTCCTGAAACCGGTTATAAAAGGATACCCATTCAATTACTTAGTTTGGTGCTGGCTGTAAATTCTACACTCTTGTACTACCTGAGTAAATGTGATCATATTCAATCAAATAGATATATTGTGTGTAACTGCTAAGTCATTATTTCAGATAATCTAGAATACTGGTGTGATGTTTTGAACAAAGCATTTATGAAAAGTTCAACACTTCAGATGAAAGCCTTTTAAAAATGTGGATGAATTATGCATACAGGCTGAAGACAACATTTGGAAGCAATCAGAATCAGTACAAGACTAACTAACCTTGGCTCCACCTGAAAGAAGAAGGCGCCTGAAACCTGCCTCCTTGGCATGGTCAAAGTTTAAAATAACTTTCCAACCAGTGAATGCACCAATCTGCAGAAACAAGAGATATTAGTTTACCCAAACATCATGTACATTCTGAACTTCTTACCCATAACTAGAAAAAGGTGGAGCAGCTCCTGTTATCTGAAGTGATTATTGCTTCAAAAGGTTAACACAGATAGCTTGGAAGTACTTCTTAATAATAAATATGATGACATGCATTGTCATTTCTACACATTCATCATAGACACAAAAAACATACTGATGCTTAGGGTGACACTAAATCGTGTAATATGTTTTTCATGGTGCTACATGAATTTCCCTTCTTTAAGTCTTTGAGTTGTAGGCAGTTTGTCACTCTAAATATTATGCAATATCACTAAGACCTGAAGCATAAGGTGTTTCTTTTCAGATTCCTCTTTTGGGAGAATAGAATCCCCTTATATGGCAGACCAAGTTCTGTGCCTTCAGGAAAGAGGACGTTTAAGAATCACTGTTTGCAAAATTGTTATGGAAAAGTTAAAATAATTCTTTGGTACAACTTATAATTTTACATCCATAAAAGATGCAATTTTCAAATCGACTGCTAATGTGTAGGTGCCAAGTCCTATCATCAGGAGATGGAGATGGATTGTAGAAGATTATTAGAACTCCTAACAAACACCATCAACTGAGATTGGCTCAGTTAGTATCACCCTTGCTTGAGTCAGAAGCCCAAATATGCGATTTCGATCATGTTCTGAATCAAGACCAGCATTCTAACGCTGTATTAGAAGATTACTGCTTTTCACATGAAATGTTACACTGAAACTCTATGTTGGTTCCAGTGGTTAGTGTGGACATTAAACATCCCATGACACTATTCAAAAAGCAGGCATTCTATCACCAAAACCCACATTACAAATTCAGAGCTATGTGGCTTAATTTTAAAAGGTAAAGTATAGTCTGATTTTCAAAATGTTTCAAAAGAATTTATGTTACATATAAGTCCAGGTTTGGCAGATCAACAGCATAGCCTCATTTACAAAACTGTTAAAAACAGCATTTTCTAGTTTATAGATAAGTTTTGCTGAAGCCTCTTCATCTTGTACTTATCAGGACAATCTGCAAGGATACCAATTCAAGGGGAAAACCAAAACTTATACTGCGCAAGATGTGAACCATGCCTCTTTTAAAACTTAAGGACAGTTGACTACCGATCAGCATTAATGGTGCATTCTCCATGGCAACGCCTCTTCCCATCGGATTCCACATTTCATGGGCCATGCTAAATTGCCCAAAGTGTCCAGGGATGTGCAGTCTGGATAGATTAGCCATTGGAAAGGCAGCGTTACAGGAATAGGGTAGTGGCGTGGGTCTGGATGGGACGCTCTTCAGAGGATCAGTGTGTACTTGATGCCTGAATGGCTTGCTTCCACACTGTAGGGATTCTAGAAATGTCCCTCAAACAACAGCATAAAAGCAGACTAAATGATCATTTATCTTATTGCTGTTTCTTGCATGTTGGTGTACACAAAATTTTACCTTGTTTGCTTACACTTCAAAAAGTTGCACATTTACTCTTTATCTTCTGATGTTGTATACATGCAATGCGCTCAGTTTCAAAAGGCATTTTCTTGGATGTCATGTGATGCTGTACTCAACTCCTCCAAAATCATTTACAATTTTGTTGGTACTTTTCATCTCCTAAGAGTCGTTTAGCATTGGTGTTCGTCAAGAAGGGAAATTTCAACAACTTTCTTGCCAAGACATGCTGAAGCACCAAAATCCTAAACCCAGAGTGACATCATATAATACCAATGTTGGTCAATGCATCTGGAACATGTAATACCAACTGTCCACCTGACTTCATCGTATCCAATAGGTCTCTTTTTAAGAATATTCTGGTATTCAGTGATCGAGTAAGTCCAACCAAGGAACTATACAAATCTAAAACTAAAAATAACAAAAGAATTGCAAATGCTGGAACTCTGAAACAAAAACAGTAATTGCTGGAAAAACTGACCGGGTCTGGCAACATCTGTGGGGAGAAAGCAGTGTTAACGTTTCGAGTCTAGTGACCATTCTTCAGACTGGAGCTTTTCCAGCAATTTCTGTTTTTGCACCACACAAATCCACATAATTTGTGCAATTTGTTCACCATGTCAGTACCTCAACAGTTGGATCTTTTAGTCTTTGCATTTCCAGGTTTTTCCTCCACCTCATGGCTGCCACTGCAAGTTTCTTCTGTTGGACACTAATTCCAGGCAAAACATCCAGGATGAAACTGCTGCCCCATTCATAATTTTCCTCCTGGAAATGGAAGGAATATTGAGCATGCATAGGACAGATTTTTCTGTTGAAGTTCACACCATCATATGAATTGCTGGTTTTTATGCTGTTGTTTGAGGGATATTTCTAGAATCCCTACAGTGTGGAAGCAAGCCATTCAGGCATCAAGTACACACTGATCCTCTGAAGAGCATCCCATCCAGACCCACCCCACTACCCTATTCCTGTGACGCTGCCTTTCCCATGGCTAGTAAACAAGTAAAGTTTTAAATAACAATACAAATGTAGTACCGGTAAGTTAGCTGAATTGCTGGTTTGTGATGCAGAGTGATGTCGACAACGTGGGTTCAAATCCTGCACCAGCTAAGGTCACCATGAAGGATTCTCCTCTCAACCTCAGCTCTTGCCTGAGGCACGGTGACCCTGGGGATAAACCACCACCAGCTGTCATCTCCAGTAGGGCTATGGTGACTTCATCTTTAAATCACAATGTGAATGTGCTTTAACTGTACATACTCATGTTAAAGGACTCTTTTCAAACTGTCTCGGTAAAGTTTATTGATTTGTTCATGCTGGACTTTTTTGTTCCAAATTTTTTTTTGGGATTAATGAAGAAGCTAACATTTAAACTATAAAAGCTGCAATCCTTGCTTTGTCATAAAATGGAATCTAGGATCTTACGCTGAAAGAAAATAGGTAGTTCTGAATATTACTTACAGTGAAAGCTGCGTATGTGTGGATGCATCACTGAAATATCAAGCTTAGGTACAAGAGTATTATTATGCTAATACTAACATTACTTGGCCAAGATAGTGGAGGAGTAGCAGGGCTGCATGCAGGCTCCTGAACTGGGGGCTCGTCCACCCCCATCTGTTTTCTTTCTTTTTATTTTTGCTCTTTTTCTTTTCTTTTCTCATTTTTCTTTAAAGCCTTTAGTGACAGGTTAATCAGTTGCTTGAGCATGGCAACGAGAGTGGGCCATGCGTGGAATGGTGGCAGCTTCCTAGCGTTCAGAGGCAGCTGACACAGCTCTTCCCAGCAAACAGAGGTGAGACTCGCAGGCCAACTGAGACTTCAGGTCTCAATTAGGCCCAGGTGCCTGCATCAATGGTTCCAATCAAACTGATGGAAAGAAGTCTTAGACTATAAAGATCTGGATGCTTTTCTTACCCTTTGACTTTCTTTTATTTCTGCTTGTTTAAAATTCTGGTCTTGTAACCAAAATAGCACTGGAGAATGCCAACTTTATACAATTTTCACTGTACTCATGACAGACAATAAAATCCAATTCTAATTTTACCCATGTAACAATGCTATAGCACTAATGTTAACACCATGCATACCACTGTTTCATTACTACTGTGAAACTAAACTATGCTGCCAACTATAACCAAATAACACTGAAATAGTTAAACTACATGTAAAACCACTTAAAATGTTATGGCAATCAAAAGAGAGATCGAAAGATTTAGTTGCCATACTGGACATAATGTAAGCTTCAAGATAACTTCACCAAAGTGCAGTAAAAAGGAGGGATCATTGCTAGAACCGTGGGAACACTGATCATGTCAATGTTGCTTAGGAATGGAAACCATTAAAAGATATCAAACTAATCAAGACAAGTATGATGGACTGCCAGAGAGAGGTTAACAGGAGACAGAACACATGATCAATTGTATCAAAGGCAAAGAGTTAAAGAAGGATGAGAAAGGACAACAAATCATGGTCACATTCGCATAACATCATTCATGACATTGAGTACAGCAGTGTCTTTGCATTGGTCTGAATTGAAATGAGATTGCAAGGTGTCAGACAAGTAACTGGTGACAAAACAAAATATCCCGATATTTTGAAGAGGGCAAGAAGATTTGTGCTGAGGAAACAAGCAGAAATAATGAAGGGATTTAAAGTACACATGTGGCATATGGTAATGGAGATAATGGGAACTGCAGATGCTGGAGATTCCAAGATAATAAAATGTGAGGCTGGATGAACACAGCAGGCCAAGCAGCATCTCAGGAGCACAAAAGCTGACGTTTCGGGCCTAGACCCTTCATCAGAGAGTCTCTGATGAAGGGTCAAGGCCCGAAACGTCAGCTTTTGTGCTCCTGAGATGCTGCTTGGCCTGCTGTGTTCATCCAGCCTCACATTTTATTATCTTGGCATATGGTAATAGCTGTTTTGAAGAAAGTAAAGATTTTGTGCAGAATCAGGAGCAGCAGCAGTATGGTAAGTGAGAGCCAGAGTTCCAACAATAGTCCCTCCTTTTTATTACACTTTGATGGCATCATCTGGAAGCTTGCATTATATGCTGTACAGCACTTGGATATTTCTGACTCTATTTTGACTGCTGTGGAGTTTTAGGTAATTTTCGTATGTGTCACAGCATTACAACTATTCACTGTGAAAGACTGTCTTCATTTGAGAGAAACAAGGGAACAGAGATTGAACATTTCTAATGGGATCAGAATATAACACAAGTTCCCATACATGGAGAAGATACAGAGGAGCTGAGCCCAGCCGCCAGAAATCTGAAGTAGTGCTGTGGAGCTTGGATATACACTGCTTCTCTACTCTTCACAGAAAAGGAAATAAAAAACAAACTTCCCTTCCTCTTCTGTATTGCATTCTATTGAGCTCTTTAGACTGAGAAATTAGATGAAGCTTCAACAACATTTGCTGGAAGGACAAAACCAGTAAAGTACTTTGACAGAGATGATGAGAGTACTTAGGCTGGGGCAAAGTAGTACAGTGGGGTCAGTCTAAGAGGAACAGGAGTGCTGGGGTTAGTCCGAGAAATTCAGAGATGAGAATAGCAGGTAGGGCTGTCGTGAAGATTCAGGGTGAGATAGGTGGGCAAAAGGCAAGAAAGTAGCAGAAGAAGATAGCTGGAAAGGTAGAGGAAGCCAGAATCCTGAATAATAGCCATTTCACACATACAGCTGAACAAAATTGGAAATAACTAAACTAGAAAATATTCAAAAGAATAAAACAAAACAAAATTCCTCTGTAAAAGTTTGCTTCTTGGGTCCAAGGTGAGCGTTCTGCATATACAATCTCAAAACAGGAAGGAACAAAGAAGCAGAATTTAAAGCTGTTGCTTTTTAGGTCTGAGAGAATTTTCTCTCAAAATAAATGACAATCATCAAATATGTTTAACACGATCATTATACTTAAGGTGACAACAAGAGTGAAAGTTGCCGTAGACCCATAGGCTGCTCTCTCGTTAAGAGACAGTCTAACCTGAAGGTCACCATGTTTCAGGTGAGGAGTCAGTTTGAAAAGATGGGGCCTTCAAGATGATCTCAGCTAGTGTGGGAATTGAAGTCATACTGGTGGTGTCACTGCATCGCAAGCCAGCTATCCAGCCAAGTGACCTCCAAAGCTGACAACACAGACAATTAAGACTGTCCAGAGAGTAAAACGCTGCACAGAAACAAAGAACATGGTAAAGAGGTTTCAATCTCTAATTTTAGAAACAAAAATGTATCTTATGGGGACATCAGTCTCCTATATAAATTAGGCTAATTTTACATATGTATTCATAAATGATGATTAATATCCAAATGGGAAAGAAGCATTTTTAATGCATTGCTATCACTGAGTGTGTCTGCTGGAAATACATAACCTGGATAAATTTGGCAGCAGCTCTGCATGCCTCAAGATACGAACGATGAAGAACCCATTTCCCAGCTGCCATAGAAGCCAAGTATTTTTCATTACGTAATGGTTGCCCAACAATGATGTGTGTGCAAGAAGGGTCAAAGCATTGTCTATCTAGTACTACTGCACCTAAAAAGAGCAACAAATTCCACATTTACTCAACAAATAGTCAAATTACTGATTTTGAAGATATACTTACTACAAATGATTATATTATTAAAAACAAGATTCCAGTTACAGCACAAATATTTTGTCTGGATTTAATTTCCAATAACAAAGATTTACCAGTCTGATCTTTTATAAAGCTTGCTATGAAAATTTCCTTACATTGATGTCTTGCTGAAATACTCATTTGTTTGATCTATACTCAACTCCACATTAATGCCAGCATCCAGTCACAGAACAGTTTCACTCTGAGACAATTCTTCAATCTATTTTACACAAATATTATTTCATGCTGGAATCTGAACAAATAAATGATTTAAATCAATCTGGTCTTTGAGAATCTAAGAACTGCTGATTTTTCAGCTAAATTCTGGTAGTACAAAGGATTGTATGTTAACCTATTTTGATCTTTGATCAGAACCATTTTTGGGCCCTGTTCGATCAGACATTGTAGAGTCACAAATCTATCAGAAGTGCCTACACACAAAACTGTGTACAAATTTAGCAGTTTTTCTTTTAAAATACTCAATTATCTCAAAGCACAATGTTTTGCTATTTCCCTGCTACCAAAAGTACTTCTTTCCCTATGATTGATTTCTCCTTGCGTTATTATGAGCATTATAAAGTTAAAGACTAATGTCGATATACTGGAAGTTTAGGAGTACTGCTCTAATGTGGTTATTCCTCCTACTGTGATGAGGAGTGTTGGTAGACCACTTGATCTTGGAAGACATTGCAGCTGATGCTTACAAGCACTTTCTAACTTGGGACATTGATACAAGTGGCAGGACAAATGTAGCCATATGGTTTCTCTCCTGTGATCGGTTAATTCAGCACAGAAGCTGGAATCCTGCAGCTATGGTTTAGTACCTAGCTAGTTGCTGTGATAAATAACGAAATGCCGTACTTATTCATAAATCACTGAAAGGGTGCGGCTTGCGTTTAAAAGAATGATATCACGAATAAAGGACTCCAATCACAGAGACACTGCAGAACTTGTAATTGATCTTTTTACAGCATAGAAGGTTGAGAGAAGAACTGGATGTTTGAGACTGTGAAGGGTTTTGATAGAACATCTAGGGAGAAACTAACAGGGCTGTTAGTAACCAGAGATATAAAATAATCAGTATCAATAGCAACAAATTTGGTAGCAACCAGGATGAAGATTTTTTGCTAAAACATGGCTATCAAGACTGTGATGGATGCTGAGACTTAGATTAACTACATTAGAAAATTAAAAATCTGTCTATCTCCACCATCAATTTACTCAAAGAGTTAAGGGTGTTGGAGGTGTGAAGATCTTACTGGGGTAAAGAGGATGACAAATGTGAGGCCTTTTCTGACATCTGTTATGAAATCTTGCTGAATT
The DNA here is from genome assembly GCF_030684315.1 of Stegostoma tigrinum. Classification (NCBI taxonomy): domain Eukaryota; kingdom Metazoa; phylum Chordata; class Chondrichthyes; order Orectolobiformes; family Stegostomatidae; genus Stegostoma; species Stegostoma tigrinum. The sequence goes on along the minus strand of NC_081355.1, from coordinate 12,998,855 downwards.
TTCTTTTATTTAATTGAGTATAGTTTATGTTTTATTTCAGTAATAGATGTTTTGGTCTGTGCTAAAGGTACATTGACAGTCTATGGTGAATCTGTTCAGTAACTAACCTCCACAGTTAAGTTGAAGATATTACAAGACAGATTTGATTCTGGAATCTGACTTGTCCAGAATTAACATCAGCTGGGATCGTAAGAAAAAGTAATCAGATATATACTCGAAAAGGATAAAAAAGTTGCAAGGCTATAGGGTCAGAGTAGGGGACTGAATCTTACTGCAGTTATCATGGGCACAGCAAATTAAATAGTTTCCTTTTGTGATGTAAAAATTTGTGATTCTATGTATCATAGTAAAGTAGCATTAAGCAAAACAACTTTTGAAAATGGAGATAATAACGCGAATTACAAGAAAAACACCACACCTAACTCCTCAATGAGATGGCAGTAGTCAATCCGCTCCTGAGGGTTCAAGGAGGATAACTGGAACCGGCGCCAAATGTGTGTTTCTTTAGTAACACTCTCAACAACAGCAACCTGGAATTGCAAGAAAACATCACCAGATTTATTTATTATCAATAACTAAAAGAAAAATACAGTAAGATGGACTTCATTGTTCATGGGATTTTAAAATTTTTCAGCCAAGCTATCAGAAGTCTCATGGCTTAGGGCTGACCAAGGTCCTGCTTCTACTTTCAAGCTCAGGTGACCCTACAGTTGTTTAGATTTTCAGAAGACAAATACAAATATCTGTAAATACAATTCAAAGGACAGACTGGTCAACTTCAGTCATTCGCACAGATTTTCTGAAGCAGATTAACTGTCACATAATTTTAAAAGGCACAGGAACTGCATGGGAAGAAAACGAAAAATACCACGCAAAACACTTGGCCCAGTGATTTATCACTCAACTATTAATTCAGAGACCCTGGTAATGTTCTGGCTGCCCAGGTCCCAATCCTGCCATGACAGGCGGTGGAATCTGAATTCAACAATAAATCTGAAATTAAGAGCCTAATGATGACCATGAGACCATTGTTGATTGTCACAATAATCTCTCTGGTTCACTCATGTCCTTTAAGGGAAGGAAACTGCCAACCTTACATGGGCTGATCTGTGTCTGAATCCAGACCCACACAGTATAGTTGATTCTTAACTGCCCTCTGGGCAATTAGGGATGGACAATAAAATGCTGGCCTAGCCAGCAACGCCCAATCCCATGAATGAATTTTTAAAAAAAACTTTAGATACCCTAGACAGTTCTGTTCAAATAGAAGATAGACATCAATCAATTTAACCAAAATAAAAATAAATTCCAATGACATTGGAGTGTTTCTCTACTGGAGGAGCTTCGAATTATTTTCTTTATCACTTTACATTGACACAAGTCAAAATATCTGTCTCAATACAATGTTAAAAGGAACAATGATCAAACATACAAAATGTGAAAAAGCAATTTGTAAAAACTCAAGGAACGCTGCCTGGAAAGAAGGCAAACTTGCAAAGTAGTACAAGAAAGGGCTTGTAATAACGAGATTAAACAAATCCAATGTCAAGGATAAATGAAAAACTTTTAAAGTCGGGCTTAGATTCAAAAACATTGGGATGCAGTAATAGTCTTGCTGCCAGAGGAGTTACATGAACTTTAGCCTAATTCTCCTGGGTTCTCCGTTTACTTATTTAACCCCTGCCATAACATTCTTCCTCATCTAAACATAACACAAATAAGCACTTTGCTAGTTCATATAAAAAAAATAAGTGTTTGCCAACCTGTTCTTTAGGCTGTGGTGCCACAGGTGGTTTTGCCAGTGGAAATGCTATACTGGGAGCCTGAGGTGTAGGGGTGAGACGATCATCCTTCAATGGAACGTCACCATTTGTTACAGGAAGACACTGAGGAATTTCTGTCGTAGAAGAAGAATTAATAGCAGAATTTTTTGCATTCATATATTGATTGCAACATGTGCATTAACAATGAAGGATAAGTTGAATAATATTAGTAATATCAAAAACAAAGCACACATTCCAAGCAAATGGGTAACCCTTCCTCAAAGGCCTTATTCTGAGACAGTGTTTTAATTATTTTTAAAAGAAACAGAATCAAAATAGTAAGGAAACAGACACATAGAAACATACAAAATAAGATGTGTAGGCCATTCAGGCCTTCTAACTGGCTCTGTCAATCAATATGACCACAGTTAATCATTTAACTCAGTTCCTCCTTTCTCCATGTACTCTCTGTATCTTTTACCCTAAGCACTATATCTAACTCCTCCCTGAAAACATTCAATATATTGGCTACAATTGCTCTCTGTGGCAAACAGTTCCACAGCCTCACCACTCTCCGGTACTTAAATTATCATCCCTGGTTCAGGACTTCCTGGTCATTGAGTACATCCTTCTTACTCTGTCTAGTCCTGTTAGAATTTTATAGTTTCTATGAGATACTCCCCATTCTTCTAAAGTCCAGTGAACATAGTCCTAATCAATCCAATTCCTCTTCATACATCAATCCTGTCAAACCAGGAATCAGATTTGTAAATCTTGAGTGCATACTTTCCACTGCCAGAATATCCTTCCTCGGATAAGGAGACCAAAACTGCACAATACAAGAGGTGTGGTCTCACCAGGGCCCTGTACAACTGCAGCAAGTCATCTTTGCTCCTATACATGAATCTGCTCACTATGAAGGCCAATATATCATCTGCTTTCTTCACCACCTGCTGCACTCCATACTTACTCTCAGCGACTAGTGTACAATAATACCTATGTCTTGTTGCACTGCTGTTTTCCCAATCTATAAAACAGATGATAATTTCTTTCTCTACAAATGCAGCCTCACCTGACCACTAATTTCAGTATTTACTACAGAAAAGTCAGATTTCTAGTATCTGCAGTGTTTTGCTTTTCCCCACTTAAAGTAAAAACTCTTTTTTAAAGTCAACAGCTCCAAAGCTTTTCTATTCACTGGCATTTTCACCAGTAGGAAAATGAAAGTTATTGATTACTATGAGCATAACTCAAACTAATTTTAAAAAGCATTAAACTCCCCAGAATAACGTGTCTTTTGGAAAAGGTATTAGGTGCTGGAGCACAAAAACAAACAAAGTATACATGGAATTAGTTTAACATACCTATCGCAGCAATTTCTGAATCAGTTAATGAGTCTTTGTGTTTGACGTTTCTTTCCTCTACTTGCTCTGTATTTTTCTGAAATTGTTCGGAGTACTGAGAGGGGCTGCCTGGCCACTGCATGTTGTTGGCCAGTTTGGCTCTCTCTTCTCTAGCTGTTGGATCATCCCAGATAATCTGCTCATTCTGTGATGGCTCTGTATTGATGTCTGCAGCTGCTGAATGTGAGCGCCTAAAGACAGACTCCTCATTAAACTAACTTGGAAGTACAAATGCAACGTAGAATATTTATGCTTTTATAACGACTTATTTTTGGCTATAATTAAATGAGTTACTAATACTCAAAATGACCTGTGGATTTCAGTTTCAAACCAATTAAGAACACTTTCCATTTCACTATTGTAATTTTTTAAATGTCACTAAATTTTTGAAATTAATTTTTCAGAAATCCATAGAAAAGTTCTACACAACACTTCAGTCCTAATAAGATTTCATAGAGGACTCTAACTTTTAAAAAATGCAAATACTGAATACTCAGCTTTAATAATGCACCTAGGCACGCACACAGCTGAAAAACTGAAGATTACACTTTAACAATTCAGTGGAGTTGAAACATAAGGAAACAGACTGACTGAACAAGGGCAATCATTTAAAAAAATGGTTCAATCATACTTAAAAATGTATATGGTAAGAGAACAGATGATAAAAATTAATTTGCACCAGCTAGACAAAATGTACCACTGGGATAAGGTGCACCAAGATCCCACTTCACAATACAGTTTGCAAAATGACATAGAATATTCCACATATGTAAAAGATAAATTAATTAAATAGGCTCATCCATAAAGTTCAAACAACTGCAACACAAACATGATGGCCATAAAGACAAATGCCCATAAGGCACCTGAGGGATTCCAGTGCTCTGCTACGTCCAGAACGAACTGTGCTATCAGCTGATGCTGGAGAGTACTCCAGTGATCCTCTTGACATGGTTCCACGGTGTCCAACCAACCTCTCCACTCTTGTAGCAGAAATTATTTCTTGTAATTGACGCTGGAAATTCTCTCTCATTTCCGAAGTTTCCGTCAAATCTGCAACAAGGGTTGAATACGTAAGACAAAACAAATCTGAAGAATGCCCGACTTTCTTTTTCAAAGGCACATCAGAATATGAGGATTTAAATCCTGGCTAACATAGAGATGCGTTAAAGTGTAAGCCCTTTGAGCCCATTTCCCCACTTAGAAGTTTTGTGTCTGTCCTCAGCTGTACCCTATGATCCAAAACTCATACTTTTATGATATTTATTTGTCCTGCTTGGTGTCAGAAATGCTGGTTACTAACAGGACATTTGGTGCCATGGAGAATGGTGGGATCAACAGTCTATTCCCTTAACTAATTAATGTTACGGATTGAGAAAGAAATGCAAAACCAACAGAGTAGCATGAATTAAAGTCAATGATTTAAAGTCAAAAAATGGTACCAAAAAGGGAGGGAGGGAAATATGTCATTGACAACAAAGTGAGACCACGCAAGGACTGTCTACAGAAAGGAAACAAGAAGCTATGTAAGAAAGATTTGTTTTAAAAAATGAAATTTCAAAAAAAAATCTCCAACAGATCTTGTAAAAAGAAATTCCAAGGATTACATTGTTCCATTTCTGGGACGTTGGGACTGATTGGCATTGCAGGAAATAAACCTTCTCCATAAAAAGAATAATATCAAGAATGATTCCTAATTTAGTGACTGTAATTATATAAATAATGAACAAATGCAACCACTTCATGAAACATGAGTAGGTTGACGGCAAGGTGTGCCATTTTCTTGAGACTAATGATGAATGCCACAAATCATCCAAGAGTATATGGCGATTGGCATTTCACATCATAGGTCGCTGGAACAGCTACACACTAATAATGCTGAGTTCCATTAAACTTGCCATTAGTCTGAAGACAAAATGTTTATTTTCAATTTCTGATAACTAATAAACACAACCATGTGCTCTAAAGTCCAAATACCAGAAAATGTTTAGGTGTGTATAAACAACTTCTGGAAATTTCAATTCCATTCATGCTGCTAGCCACACTACAAAATTTCTTTCCATTATACCGTGGGATGTGAGCAGTGTTGGCAAGGCTGTTGTCCTAATGGCTTCTAAAGACAGTGGTGGAGGAATAACATAACAATGCAGCCAAAACCTAGAATCATGGAATTATGTTGCTGATGAAATTTGAAAGCGCACCACATCTTCTCTGTTCTGCTAAATGTTGGTTGTGTCATTTATAATGGACTTATGAATTATCTACAGTTTATATGGAAAATTGACAAACATTTGAAATTCAATATTGAAAAACAGTGAAAAGATGTCATGCAAAGAAGATAATTTGATACATTCATGCATGTCAATCAGCAATTCAACGATGGTGCATTACAGGATTAACAGTAAGTAAAGTTGCCATGACCCCACAGGGCCAAAGGACTGCTCTCATAACAGAGACAACAACAGTAGTGGGCTTAGCCTGAGAGTCACCATGCCTCAGGCAAAATCATGAAAGTGGGACTTTGGTGGTGACCTCAGACAGTAAATGCACTATTCCTACGCTGCCAACTGAGCTAAGTGATCCCATAATATCTTATAAAACAGCAATCCTACAGGACATCCACTTGCGTCTTTCCAAAGACGGGGTGAAATATGGACAGGGCCAATAAGCAGGAACAGTGACTAATCAGTGTTAAAATTCCTTCATGGCGTCCAAGATTTCTGCTCTTATTCAATGCTTGAATTTTGTGCCTGCCTAATTTTCATCTTTTAGCTGTCAAAGCTATAACCTGTGGAAGTCTCTCCCTGAATCTTTCTCTCTTCTCCCTTAAGATGTTTATATCTGCCTGACCCAACTTCTCCCAATTTCATGGACCAACAGACTTGTTGAGTAACTGGTGTAGTGAAAAGTGTGGTTTAATGCAAGATTGTTGGTTTGAAATGTCAGGCTCACCGTTAGAATGAGGTTTGATACCATGGCCTTCCAAATCAGTGGTATCAGAATTATCACAGAGCTGAGCTGAACACACAGCTGAAGGAATAGGTGCACAGCAAAGACCACTGTATATCTTTTTAAAAGAGAAAACATACATATTCGAGCAAAAGGAAAATACAAGGGCACAGGGAGAGACTGGGCAGTGGAATTTTTACAAAATTGCTTCAACACAAAAGATGATGCAGACATGATTGGGTCAATCAGCCTTTTTTATTGGAAGTAACTGCAATGCCATTTCTATTGAAGGAATCTGGTTGGTCAGACCATATCAGAGTTAATACGGACTCAATCATTCAGCAAGTCTGGTTAAAACTGACAAATTTTGGTGCAGGGTCACAATAAACTATTGTCCAGAATTATTTTAGCCCATGCTTTGAACTAAGAGCAAATAACAGATTAATGCATTTATACGGTATTTCTATACCATATATTTGTACATAATTCAAACAATTTAAATTACACGGGTTAGCACCCTTGTGTAAATGGGAAAGTATACAACTATACAAGCATGTCAGGGCCACACCTCCTATTATTGGCAATATTAATTTCTTTAACCATGAGAAATATTGCTTAACCTCTAAACGGGAGCTAGACAAAGTGCAAATAGTAGAATGAATGAACATGCTGCATGATAACCAACTGATTGTATTCACCTCCACATTCTTCATTTTGCTTCTCCTGGAGAGTTATCTCAATTTGCGGCTGTTCATCAGTTTCACTTTCTAGTTCCTCAGCCTCTGGCATACCACAAGTCTGTCAAAAGTGACTGTAATCATTTCTTTGCATTGGAAAACCGACAAAAATGAAATCACATTTAATAACTCATTGCTGGGATTTTCTTCAAAGTAACAAATGGCAGCACATCAAAATTACGCAAATAAATGCAAGTCTGTTTTTTTTAAAAAACGACTAGGCGATAGCAAGAACTGCAGATGCTGGAAGTCAGAGTGGATACTGGAGGAACACAACAAGTCAGGCAGCGTCAGAGGAGCAGAAAAGTCGATGTTTCAGACCAGGAGCTTTCACCAGGACTGTTTTTATTAAATGTCAACCTACAGCGTGAGTGTACACATTCTGGACTGAGGCAATTCGTGTAAGAACATAGAACAGTACAGGCCCTTCAGCCCATGATGTTGTGCCAACCTGTTATTCTACTAAAATCAAATCACCCTGCATACCCTACATTTTACTATCTTCCACGTGCCTATCCAAGAGTCACTTAAAAGTCTCTAAAGTATCTGACTCCACTAACAATGCCAGCAACACATTCCACACACCCATCATTCTCTGTGTGAAGAACCTACCTCTGACATCTGCCCAAGATATTCCGCCAATCACCTTAAAATAATGCCCCCTCGTAACAGTCATTTCTGCCCTGGAAGAAAAGTCTCTGACTATCCACTCTATCTATGCCTCTCATCAACTTATATACCTTTATCAAGTCACCTCTCATCCTTCTTCACTCCAATGAAAAAAGCCCTAGAACCTTCAACCTACCCTCATATGACCTGCTCTCTAGTCCAGGCAGCATCCAGGTATATCTCCTCTGCACCCTCTCTAAAGCTTCCACATCTTTCCTATAATGAGGTGACCAGAACTGAACACAATATTCCAAGTGTGGCTAACCAGAGTTTTATAGAGCTGCAGCATAACCTCATGGCACTGAAACACAATTCCCATGCCAATGAAAGCCAACATACCATACGCCTTCTTTACAACCGTATCAACTTGGGTCGCAACTTTGAGGGATCTATGGACATGGGCACCAAGATCCATCTGGACACTGCTGAGAATCCTGCCATTAACCCTGTATTCTGCATTCAAATTCGACCTTCCAAAATGAATCACTTCCCACTTTTCTGGGTTGAATTCCATCCGTCACTCTTTGCCCAGCTCTGCCTCTTGTCAGTGTCCCCTTGCAACCTACAACAGCCCTCCACACTGTCCACAACTCCCCCAACCTTTATGTCATCGGCAAACTTACTAAACCACCCTTCCACTTCCTCATCCAAGTCTTTTATAAAGATCACAAATTGCAGAAGTCCCAGAACAGATCCCTGCAGAACATCACCGGTCACCGATCTCCAGGCTGAAAACTTTCCACCTGCTACCACCCTCTATCTTCCATTGGACAGCCAGTTTTGTGTCCAGACTGCCAAATTTCCCCGAATCCGATGCCTCCTTACTTTTTGAATGGGCTTACCACGTGGTACCTTATCGAATGCCTTGCTAAAATCCATATACACCACATCCACAGCTCTCCCTTCATCGATGTGTTTTGTCACATCCTCAGAGAATAAGGCTTGTGAGGCATGACTTGCCCCTCACAGAGCCATCCTGACTATTTCTAATCAAACTGTGCTTTTCCAAATAATCATAAATACTATCTCTCAGAATCGGTCTGTAATTCCTAGGATTATCCCTATTCCCTTTCTTGAATAAGGGAGTGACATTTGCCACCATCCAATATTCTAGTGCTACTCCGGTGGACAGTGAGGATGCAAAAGATCATTGCCAAAGGGGAAGCAATCTCTTACCTTGCTTCCCATAGTAAGCTTGGGTATATCCCATCTGGCCCAGGGGATTTATCTATCCTCATGCTTTTCAAAACTTCTAGCACATCCTCTTCCCAACGTCAACCTGTTCCAGCATATCCGCCTGTTTCACGCTGTCCTCACAAATGTCAAGGTCCCTCTCACTGGTGAATACTGAAGCAAAGTGTTTATTAAGGACCTCCCCTACCTCCTCTGACTCCACACACAAGTTCCCTTTACTATCCCTGATTGGCCCTCACTCTGGACATCTTCAAGTACCTCACATATGTATAGAAAGCTTTGGGGTTTTCCTTGATTCTACCCACCAAGGTTTTCTTATACTCCCTTCTAACTCTCCTAACTCCATTCTTCAGTTCCTTCATGGCTACCTTGTAAACCTCTACAGCCCTGTCCAATCCTTGCTTCCTCAACCTTAAGTAAACTTCCTTCTTTCTCTTGACTAGGGGTTTCACATATACATTATACTTTAAAACAGTAGGGCAATGACAGATTAGTCTATTATTTTTGATAGTGCGTGAAGCTTTCAAAGTCAAGGCAATGGTGTTTCAGAGCTCTAAAAGGTTTATAAAATTAAAATTACTTAAACTTGCAGAAAACATTTACAGTCCAACTAGCACACAGCAAAGCATGGTTAGCCTTTTGGTCTTAGTCAGAAGTATTTAATATTTGACGGAGAACCATAATCCAGAGAAACTTGTGACTTGGTAGGATGATGTGCTTAGCTTCATAGGAACAGAAATAGGTCATTCAGATCTTTAAGCTTATGTTGACCTCAACCTGTCTGCATCTTAATTATAACAACCTTGCCTAGTTTCAAAACTTCAATATATATTTGCTTAATAAAATCTAGCAACCCAAGTTTAGAAATTTGCAATTGGCTTAGCCTCAATGATTTTCTGAAAGCAAAAGTTGCAGATTCCAACTCCATTTCTTACGAGGAAGCCTTTCTTGATGCCATGCCTGAATGACCTTGCTCAAAATTTTAAGGTTAATTTCTTTATTCTGGACTCCCCCACCAGAGGAAATTGCTTTGATCAATCTCTTCATACCCACAAATGCACTTAGTGTTCATAATGCCACAACTTCACATTAAACAATCCTGTCTTTTATATGTTATGTCCCAAATTGGAGTATCAATTTGTTTTACTCAAAAACTTCAAAAGTAAAATGTCTTACCTACAATGCTCAAAAAGTACCAGGTGGGAGTAGCCCACATACAGATATTCTGACTGATGCAGCATCAGCTTGCTGCTTTTTTTCAAGGCATTGAGAAATTTCCTTTTGGTCCTATCCTGAATTGGTCATGAACTAAATGGCTGAATAGTTGTGCAGACTCTGAGAATGGGCAGCATTTAGGAAAGAGTTGACAATGCAAATTCAGTATCCTAATTTGGATCACACCTTGTCAAATGTCTGGAAGTGCAAAGAAATTGGATATTCATCAAGTTTGACATTCATGTTTTACAGCCACACAGCTAATGAGATGAAGATACAGACTGAAAACATAGTATGAGACATCTAGCCGACTGGCATACCTATTGCTGATTCATGCTTTGTGGGAAATTAGAGGAAAAATTCTGATGTAACAGAGGGGGGACAAAAAATCTAATATAACAGAAGGTGAAGCAAAAATTATAAGCAGAAGAGGCAAGACACAGATATTTGCATTTTAAGACAATATTAAATTCCATTTTAGGAGGTAGTGCAAAATATAAATGACTAATAACACTGCGAAGAACAATTCATTCACATCCTGTGAATGAATAAAGGTTTCAATCATAAAGAACCTTGTACCTTCAACAAGCTTTGTGAAGTGGTATGTTTGTAAGATATATATGTGACATTTAAATAGCTCTTGGATATTTACTACTGAAATCACATTTTTCTCATTGTGGAATGAAATGAATTGTACTTCTTTCAAGTATGACACACAAATTCTGTATTTCTACAATACCTGTTCATCTCTGCATTTTGCTTGAGAAAGACATGTACGAGTGGACATTCTGGTTTCTTGAGCTGCACTCATATCCAAACTCATATGTGGATTATATGTGTGAGGATAGAGAGATTCAGGCACCTTCCTTTGTTCATCAGCACACTGTATAATAGAGTTCCAGAATTAGCGATCCAATTGACAAACTATTCATAAACTAGAAAATTACAGTGGGCAGTTAAATGTAGAGGCTTAGGTGAAGGCTCATGTGGAGCGTAAATCAGATGGGCCAAATAGTCTCCGTCTATATTACAGATTTATTTAAAACTATCACAAAATGCCTGAAAATTTCACAGAAATAACTAAGGATATAATTTCCAAACAGCAATATTAATGCAAGCAAATTGTTAATTATCAATTTTTAAACCGCTAACCCCATGTTTATAACTCCAAGACTATAAATGTGCACTGTAAATATGTTCAGTTTTCTAGTTCTTATAAAGATCTTGAGCCAAGTTACTATTATGAATTTCACTATTGTATAAAAACAATATTTACAATGGAATTTTCATTCAGAAAAGTAAACAAAAATGGAAATGAAATATACTAGTAATGGTTTACATTAAGATATTAAATAGGAACATCGATTATCCTTGTGGACAAAGCTATTGATACTTATTGGGAAGCTGGTAACTTGATGGCATAAATTCAGCAACATCAAAAGAACATATGTAGTATTTGACAGGATTTGCTTCACACATTTAAATTTGATAAAGTAATAAAAACAGAAGGTGCTGGAGAAATTCAACAAGCCTGATAACGTATACGGAATGAATTTGAGTTTGAGTTTCAAAGAGGAGTCAGTTTGGAACATTAAGTGACTAGAAATTAATGTTGTTATATTGTAGACAAAAGGGAGGGTGCCCAGAGCAAAAAGCAAAGGGAGTTTAATGAAATACAGAAGGGATAGAGATGAATTGTTATTAATGGTACGTGTGATTAGCAGAAAATAGGTCAACTCTGCAGAGAGCAAAACACCTCCCATTGATATCAATTTTTTATCCATGTCTCTTAACTATCATTGATGAAATAAAAATGAAACAAAGTATTTATGAAAGATCAATAATTTGTGATCGTTAATATTAGAATACAAAAAACAGAAGTAGGCCATCTGAGCCTGCTACGTCACTCATTTCAATCATTTACTGTCAATGCCAGCCTTACATGTGCCTATACACATACTATACACCATAATCCTTTAAGTCCTTTAGACCCCAGTAACTATAATGCATTACTGTTTGGAAGTTTAGAGTGTATCACTTAAGAATAGCTTTTTACCAGGCCCCATATTGATAGTTGCAAATAGAAAAATATTTTTCTTACAGCAAACAGCCAATATTCAGAGACGATGTGTATGCCCTTTTCTTTGACAGACTTGTATTCTCGATTGCTGTCATTCTGCCGCCCCTGGTAGATGAAATGGGTTACTGTTTCATCATAACTCCATCTAAAAATACAAATGCAAAGCATAACTTGGAGTGTAAAGTTCATTTTAAACTGAGTGATATAGGAAACATCTATACTGAGAAGTGACTTCTTAGCACCTGTAAACAAATACCTGTAATCTGCTCCCAGGGAGGCTGCAATTGCATTCAAATCCCCCTGTTTCTTACCAAGTTTCTTGCTCACACAAATTACTACATCTGCCAGGACTTTAGGCTCTTCCTATAAAGAATTGAGAGAAGAAACAATATAAGAGGTATAGTAAATGTATTGCACTTTGTCTTGGTTAAATTTTAAGGAGGCTGTTACAAAACTGAGAGAAAAAACTCCAATTTGTGGAAAATCACTTGGTTAAAGATAAATTTAATTGCTCAAAGTACTGCACTAATACAGATTGTAGCATCAATAAACAAAGGTACAAGACAAATCATGGCCATGTCAAATTTTCTTGCTCACTGCTCCTCAAAAGGTTTAATATATTTGTACTTTATCAATATAATGCTGAAGAAGTAGATAATGACTAAAAATGCATATGTTTGAAAGAAGAGAACTTCAAGGTGTGGGAAGCAAGCAGTCAATGTGATTCAATTAGAAGGCTCAATGGAGCATACCAGTAGCAAAGGCTTGGTGTGTCAAATATTCTACTTTTTCACTGTAACGCACTGATTTGAAGATTCATTAGAAACATCATGTTGCAGCGAAACAGGCCATTGGTGCAGCCACTTTTAGAATACTGCGTATAATTCTAGTCATCCTTCTACAGGAAGGATGTTATTAAACTTGAGAAGGTGCAGAAAAGAGTTATGAGGATGTTACTGGGACAGCAGTGTTTGAGTTACAGGGAGAAGCTAAATAGGCTGGGGCTTCTCTCCCCGCAAGTGTCGGAGGCTGAGGGCTGACCGTACAGAGGTTAATAAAATCATAGAGTTATTCAGCATGGAAACAGAAACTTCAGTCCAACTCGTTTGCACCAGCCTAGATATCCTAAAATGATCTAGTCTCTTTTGCTAGCATTTGGCCCACATCTCTCTAAACCCTGGCTATTCATGTACACACCCAGATGCCTTTAAATGTTGTAATCGTACCCACCTCCTCCACTTTCTCGGCATCTCTTTCCATCCATGACCACCTTCTGCATGAAAAAGTTGCTCCTCGGATCCCTTTTAAATCTTTCCCCTCTCGCTTTCAATGTACTCCCAGAGGTTTTAGACTCCTCTAACCTGAGGAAAAGACCTTGGCTATTCACCCTACCCGTGACCCTGATGATTTTATAAATCTCTAAGGTCACCCCTCAGCCTCCAACACTCCATGGGAAGGGCATGGAATTGGTGAGTAGCCACGGTCTTTTTCCCGGGGTGAGGGAGAAATAAACTAGAGGGCATAGGTTTAAGGTGAGAGGGGAAAGATTTAAAGGGACCTGAGGAGTAGGTTTTCACACAGAGGGCAGCACGCACAAATAACAAGCTGCCAGAGGAAGTGGTGGAGTAAAGTACAATTACAACATTTGAAAGGCATCTGGATGGGTATATAAATAGGAAAGGTTTTGAGAGATAATGGGAACTGCAGATGCTGGAGAATTCCAAGATAATAAAATGTGAGGCTGGATGAACACAACAGGCCAAGCAGCATCTCAGGAGCACAAAAGCTGACGTTTCAGGCCTAGACCCTTCATCAGAGAGGGGGATGGGGAGAGGGAACTGGAATAAATAGGGAGAGAGGGGGGGGCGGACCGAAGATGGAGAGAAAAGAAGATAGGTGGAGAGAGTATAGGTGGGGAGGTAGGGAGGGGATAGGTCAGTCCAGGGAAGACGGACAGGTCAAGGAGGTGGGATGAGGTTAGTAGGTAGATGGGGGTGCGGCTTGGGGTGGGAGGAAGGGATGGGTGAGAGGAAGAACAGGTTAGGGAGGCAGAGACAGGTTGGACTGGTTTTGGGATGCAGTGGGTCGGGGGGGGGGGGAGAGCTGGGCTGGTTGTGTGGTGCAGTGGGGGGAGGGGACGAACTGGGTTGGTTTAGGGATGCAGTAGGGGAAGGGGAGATTTTGAAACTGGTGAAGTCCACATTGATACCATATGGCTGCAGGGTTCCCAGGCGGAATATGAGTTGCTGTTCCTGCAACCTTCGGGTGGCATCATTGTGGCAGTGCAGGAGGCCCATGACGGACATGTCATCTAGAGAATGGGAGGGGGAGTGGAAATGGTTTGCGACTGGGAGGTGCAGTTGTTTGTTGCGAACTGAGCGGAGGTGTTCTGCAAAGCGGTCTCCAAGCCTCTGCTTGGTTTCCCCAATGTAGAGGAAGCCACACCGGGTACAGTGGATGCAGTATACCACATTGGCAGATGTGCAGGTGAACCTCTGCTTAATGTGGAATGTCATCTTGGGGCCTGGGATAGGGGTGAGGGAGGTGGTGTGGGGGCAAGTGTAGCATTTCCTGCGGTTGCAGGGGAAGGTGCCGGGTGTGGTGGGGTTGGAGGGCAGTGTGGAGCGAACAACGGAGTCACGGAGAGAGTGGTCTCTCCGGAAAGCAGACAGGGGTGGGGATGGAAAAATGTCTTGGGTGGTGGGGTCGGATTGTAAATGGCGGAAGTGTCGGAGGATGATGCGTGTATCCGGAGGTTGGTAGAGATATGGGCTAAATACTGGCGAGTGGAACTAGGTCAGATTGGGATGTCTGGCCAGCACGTACAAGTTGAACCGAAGAGTCTGTTACTGTGCTGTAGCTTTCTTCAAGTATTGGTTTTGCCTAAAATATAAATGTCACTTCTATTTTACCAGTGCTGGTTTAGACACATGAAGTTGTGGGCTGGCTGCTGATGGCACTATCGTGTTCCGTGTACTATTTGCCAGGGCCACTTTTAGATTCCTGCCAATGACTT
Organism: Stegostoma tigrinum; assembly: GCF_030684315.1. Lineage (NCBI taxonomy): Eukaryota > Metazoa > Chordata > Chondrichthyes > Orectolobiformes > Stegostomatidae > Stegostoma > Stegostoma tigrinum. Next base: position 12,983,832 of record NC_081355.1, on the reverse strand, counting down.
CAGACAGCGGAGTACTCATCTTTCTGTTACGCTGATCTGGATTCTTTGGAGTTTCCAGAATTGCCAATGCATCCTGCAGGAAAACGAATATGATTCAAAATCAGGAACTTAAGATAGAGACGCAGGTAAGATCATAGCAGAATAAAACACCAAAAGATTCAGTTCTTTTCAATTACAAGGACAAAGCAAATAGTAAGCTTTTTAGTTAGTCAATATTAAGTGTTAAACCAGAGTTTATCTACAGAGTAGTTTTCCTACTGTAACACTGAATAAATAATAGCTTATTTAGGTGGAAGTATAAAATGTTAGTTATTAAGAATATAATAATACATGGAATACAGAATTCAAAGTTATTTAAATAAAAAATACAGCTTGTGGTCTATCATTTTGACTTAGTGAGTTAATACACAGTAATGGTTACTACACTATTACACAGAAATACTGGCGATTGCACTTTTCAATGGAAATCTGGGCCTGTAGCATGTCATTCTATCATGGAATTGGGGATCCTCCTGATATCCTGGCTAATGTTCTTTCCTCCAGCAACATCATTTAAATAGATTAACTGGCCATTTATCTTGTTTTTTGTGGAAATGTACTTTTTAAATCAGGTTCTCAAGCAGCAGAATAGGTGAGCTAGGAAGAAACAAGCAAATGATAGCAAGGGTAGGTCACGGGTGGAGTTAAAAAGAGGGGAGTTCAGTCAGGAACTACTGGTTGGGGGCTAAAAGTACATTTAAAATAGATCAACCACATGCTCGTCACAAAATAAAATGCAAGAATAAGTTAACATACAAAAAGCTAAACATTATAGATGCTTGAACCTGAAACAGAAAACATTGTAATCAACAGGTAATTTATAAGTGAAGAGAATGAAATATTTTGTCAGATCTTAAATATTTAAATAAGATTAGAGCTAGGTCAGATGACCTGTAAAGCCTCTTTGTCAGTTTCCCATGCTTCTGTATCTACTTGCTGAACTACGTCTTTGAGCTCTTTATCACTCCACAAAATATGTATCTTAATACCTTATGACAATATTAGTTCTGCACTTAAGCACATAGTTTCACTATTCCTTTCATTTATGCAGTTTATCTCCCTCTCCGTATGTTTTGTTCTTTTAAATGCTGTACATGAGCAATATCTACTTGTTATGATAAAGGATCCAAATTTGAAACGTTGATAACCACTTTTGCCTGAAATCGATAACTAGTTATCGATTCTATAAGTGCACACTACCAAGTTCATCGACTGCAGAGACTCGTTAAATTTAAACTTGCTGGTATTTAAAACTTTTTAATCTGTCTTGCACTTGAGGATGTGCTGGTACCTGAACATCAAATGATGGCTTGAAGAGCTTGTCCTTGCATAGGAACTTTGAAGGTGTATCAAGTAGCAAGTTGGCTTCTTTTTGTTGGCTGGGCACTCCTACGTCTGCTCTCTTTTCTGTGGTCTCAGTTCTATTTTGTTGAGATAAGACCAATTGGAAGGCTTTACTCTGGAACCTCTTTATATCCAGTGGAGTCACAGCAGAGTTCTGCATGTTTTTCAGTTTGGACAAGGGATGCTCAGGCGTCTGTTTTGGCACTTTGTCCATACCTGAGACCGTGATCGGTTGATTCACTTTAGCAATATTTTTCATGAAAGATATTACAAAAAACAAGTTAAAATGTTTAACCGTAACTGAATGTGGTTAGATTCCAGCATATGTCAAATCAAGCTGCAAACAACAAAGCAAAATCTTAAAAAACACAATAACCCAATGCAAACAGAAATAAAGCAAAAAAAAAAATCACAGGTGCTGGAACTCTCGCAAATCCGAATGTTTTAGAGACCAGTCATATTCAACTTAAAACATTCAATCTGATCCCCTCTGCACAGATGCTGTCAAACATGCTGAGTTTATCCAGCACATACTGCTTTTATCACTGAAACAGGGTGTAAGATTACTGGCACCTTTAGTTCTATTCATTGAAAATTTGAGACTAAACCATTTACGCAACAGTATTGGTTTTAAATGTAAACCTAGTGCGTTTTGTTAATACAATAAAACATGACCACTGTGTTTCTCTGTGTTCTTAACAGATCCCAGGCAAATTGCGTTTTATTGCGTTCTTTAAAAATGAAGTCACTTAGAACCTACGTTCCTTTTGCAGGTAAGGTCTGAAGTATATTGGAGCATTGCTGTAACTCAGTCACAAGCACTTTAAAAGAATTTTTGTTTCTATGGGATATCTGCACATCTGGCAAGGCCAGCATTTATTGCCCATCTCTAACTGCCCTTAAGAAGGTGGTGGTGAGCCACTTTCTTGATCTGCTGCAATCCATGTGGTGCAGGTCCACCCACAGTACTGTTAGACAGTTTCAGGATTTTACCATGGAATATTGACGGAACTATGACATAATTTAAAGACAGGATGATGTAATAGATGGGAACTTGAGGGTGTTGTGAGCTCCCATGCATTTGCTGCCATTGTGTTTCAAGATGTTAGTGGTCTTGGGTCTGTAAAGTCCTGTAGAAGGTGTCTCAGTGAGTTGAAGTTCATCAAGTATACAGTACACACTGCTGTTACTATGTGAGGGTAGTAGACAAAGTGAATGTTAAAAATGATGAATGGCCTGCCAATCAAACAGGTTAATTCATCTTGATAGTGAGAGCATTGCTGCCCATGTCAGAGCATGGTGGGTTCAAGCCCTGCCCAGAATTTAAGCACAAAAATAATTTTCATTCTGATTCTTGAACTTGTTGGTTGGCAATTTCATTCCTTTTGTTACATGTTCATTGCATATAATTCATTTGTATCTAGAAACAAAATCATCTCCCTCACACCTGTCACATAATATTATAGACTAAGTAAATATGCTGCATCTATAACAGATTATGACAGAATTTAATTTTCTACTTAAAAGTGCCTGTTTGAAAGGAAAAAGGAGGGAGGATGCAACTTTCATCATCGAATGTGCTGAATAAATCAATCTTTAAAGCCTCAAAAAATCCTTCCAAAAACAGTGGTCGATCTCAACGAACTGTCAGTGCAACAGCAGATGGTCAGCATTTCAAAATGTGATGGAAATTGGCACTGATAATTCAAAGTAAAACACTGAATTCATTCAATCAAACAAGCATAATTTTAAATACAATCAAAATGCTTTAAAAACCATGGAATGCAACTTCAGCAGCTGGCGCAGTTTATCAAATTAATTCTGAGTCCCTTTGGTTACAGCATCATCACAAGGATCCCACCCTTGATCAGATGTGGTTCTTTCAGTTTCAGAATCTTTCCTCCACAACAAATCATCTTCTTTTTCTTCAACTAAATAATTTGCATTTTGGAGGATCAGATGACAATTTGTGCATTAGCAGCAACCCATGACTTAATGACAAAATCACACAAATCATCAAAATGGGAAATGTTTATTTTTCTTTTCCATCAACCATCCACCTATTTTGTGCAGCATGCATAAAATCCTTGAATGGCTTGCCGAGGTATACATTCAAGGCTGGATTAAAGACATTGGCCACTTGGTATAAGGACAATTATTTCTTTACAGCTCTCGACACATTCAGTTATACAAAATCTGTATGTGCCCAACAAGACACCACCTTCCAAATCCATGACTACTTCCACCTAAAGGACAAGAGCACTAGATACACGGGAACACTATCACTGCAACTTCTGCTCCAAGCCACTCACCATACTGACTTGGGACTGTATTGCCATTCCTTCACTGACATTGAAGGAAAATACTGAAAATGGCATTTTCTCTAATGGCATTGTGGGAAAAACCACAGTAAGTGGACTGCAGTGGTTCAAGAAATCAGCTTGTCATCACCTTCTCAAGGGCAACTAGGGATAAGCGATAAATGGTGGGCCAGCCAATGACACCCACACCTCTCGTTACGACTACCTGATTATTCTAATCCCGTTGTCTAGTGCTCAGTCTACAGTCTTAAAGGAGTGTCATCACAAGTATACATTCGAATACTAATTAACACTATGAAGGATGCTACATGTACCACCCTTGCAGGCAGAGAGTTCCAGATTCCCAACACATACGGTAAAATTTTTTCTCTCCTCACATCCAAACTAAACCTCCTGCTCCGAAACTAAATCTATGCCCCCAGTCAATAATTGTTCCACCAACGAGAATATTTCTTCCTGTCTACCCTTTCCACACCTCGTAATTTCATACCTCTCAAACATGGCCACCCTCAGTCTCCTCTGCTCCAAGGAAAATAATCCCAGTCTATCCAATCTCTTTTCATAACTAAAACTCAACAACATCCTGGTACAACTCTGCACCCTCTCCAGTGTTATCAAGTCCCTCCTATAATGTGGATTCCAGAACTGCACATAATACTCTAGCTGTGGCCAAACCAAAGTTTTATACAGTGCCAGCATGGCCTCCCAATTCTTAAACTCAATGCCTTGATTAATAAAAGCAATTATCCCATATGTCTTCTTATCTACTTTATCTCCCTGCCCTGCTATCCTAGCAGTCGGTGGACATGCAAGGCAAGACCCCTTTGATCCTTGGTGCTTCTTAGGAGCCTACTGTTCATCATGTATTCCCTTGCCTTGCTTGCCCTGCCCAAGTGCATCAACTTATTTGAATTTCATTTGCCACGATCAGCCTATCTGGCCAGCCTGTCTTTCTCCTCCCATAATTATCATTCCAGACTTCATTCTAGCCATCAAATCACTATTATGGACATGGATAAAATTACTTGCAAAAATCTTTACTTATGGCAGTTTTACATTTCAAAGTTACAATCGGCTTTAATTTTGCTCCACTGGCTACATTGGCTAGTACGACCATAAACCATGTCTTCTCACAGCCTGTGGTTTTCATCAAAACTATTTTCAAAACCTTCCACCTGACAGTTCAGCTGCTGTGCAGATCAAACTTCACAGGGGTTACATCCATGCTTTTGATGTGAAGTAACTGATACTTGTGTTTTGCTGCAAATGCTGAATCTCTGGAATCTGATCATTTTGACATTGACATCTGTTAGTCTTTGAGTCAACTTGGTGTTTTGTCACAACATTAGAAAGTTTTGCTCCATAACACAGCTATAACTCAAAACTGTTGCTTTGAAATCTTTGCTGGAATCAAGGTTCGATTGCTTAAGTATACATTTTCAGTGCACTTCTGGTGGTGATGCTGTAACTATCCCACGATTTAGGAGGATCCGAATCCAATAGAGGTTTCTTGAGGTAAAGAAATGAATGGTCCCTTTCCTCATGGCAGATTTGAACTTGGGGCATCTTCAGGACAGACTCCTCTTTCTTCCGACCTCACACCAGATTTCACTATCATCAAATTCCCTCGTTGCAGCACAATTATTTCACAAGTTAGCAAATGTTACAACTTTTAGCTCAGAGGTAGCTTCAAACTTCATTCTTTGTTGCTGTTTGCCGTGCATATTGCGCTATATGGATGTATTTTAATGTCCCATGCACTTTCCTGGCAACACAGCTTGTAACACCTGCTTGATCCAATGTGCTGTCTTTATAAAAGAGTGGATAAGATGATATATTTCTGAGGAGCAAAACTGAGACCAATTCCTAATGTGAGTATATCATGTCTTTGCAGAAAAGGGGGTCAACTTACAGAATATAGGTCATGATTTTTGGTGCCTAGATAATGGGTCCTTCTAAATGCTGGGTCAAATTATACACTATGATCTACAGGTATCACAACAGCCCACTGGTAAAAACAAATGAAGGTGATAATCCGACAGGCAACAGAAAAACTATGCTGAGGAGCAACCTAATGTGTGGTATTGGTAATGTAGGATTGGGGTACTTCACACATTTTAGCAAAGCATAGTGGCTACAGTGACTTAATGAAATGGATAAGGTACATTCCTTGATAGTGGGCTAGGAATTAGCTTGAACAATTTAGTCATCTCTCTCTTCAGCAGCTAAATAGGCTAAAATACCTAACCTAACCAGATAAATAGAAAGCGGGACATAACACCAGCGCTTCGGAGGCTCACTGATGATGTTACCTAGAATGGTGACGAAACGTCTGAAAACCAACCTTCCAGCTCAGCGAGCAAACTCACATCCAGGATAAAATACAATAAAACATAGAAGTGTTAATTCGATACTTACCAGCATTGTTCGCATTTTCCACAAAGAATTTGCTTTCATCAGCTTTTTTCCCTGATTGAGCAGACGCAAATAACCAAGCAGCAGTCACAGCTGGTAAATTCCATTTCTTTGCAGCTTCGTATTTGGAGCCTTGTGGCTCCTGTAGGACCAAATGGGTGCTGGCAAGCATGCCTTTCTTCAAATTTGCTTTCCGAACAAAATACTCTTGCACTCTTTAAACAACAAAAAAAGCCACAAAGTTTAGCTTTAAGACATTTAATGTACTCTGCTTAAGAAATGAAATTCATTTTCATTATCCCATACTAGTATCGTATCCAAGTCAACAGGGAAGAAAGGCACAGATTCCTACCTATTCAAGGATAGGATGATATTCACAGGAATTAACCTTATTTACTCCTCCACTTGGAAGGACTGGCTCTTCCCAACAGCATAGCTAAAATTCATGTGGAAAATAGAAAGAACATGCTATGTCAAAGCAGTCCTCCCCCTATTACTGAAGCTGTGGACAAATCACATAAAGGTCCATTTTTGATTTATCTCATTTTGCCTTTCCTCCAGCCTCGTTACTTTACTTGCTATTATATAAATTGGTAGATGATAACTTATGTGGAAAATGAAAGGGATCTTGATTTATATTAAATTTAAACTAAAAATACTTGTAATTGGCAAGTAATATTGAGTACCTAGTCCAGAGTTATGAATATGCAAAATAAAGTAGAATGATTATGTGAATGTATTCAAAGGTGCTTTGATTCTTTCAAACATGTTAGTTACCAAGATAAAAATAATTACAAAGTTGAATCTAAAACTAAATCTAGAGATGGTTCCAAGCAAAATCCTACAAACACAGGAAATACACTGAGTTTCAAGTAGGACATAGCAATTTCTTTGCCTCTTCTTATATTTTGCAATGCCATTTTATAATTTAGTGTAACTGAACGGTCTCCTTATGCATTCCTACACCATCTAATTTTTTAATTTGCAGTTTAATACCTAACTTTTTGCTTCTAAGAGCACTTTCACAGTAAGTAGAATCTACCTAGATAAATTTTTAGATGATGATTCTCTTGCTGCAACTGTACATTATTTCCTGTGACTTAATCTTGCAAGAATGCTTTATCACTCCTAAAAAGTAGTTTATTATACAGGTAATGATATTAATCATTTTAGTAGTCAGAATGATGATAGATCTATTCAAACAAAGGGTACATTTCTAAAGAATGTGCAAGAGCACAGAGAGACATGTGCCATATATGCACAAATCATTAAAAGGTGCAGAACAGGTTGTGCAAGTGATCAGTGAAGCATACAGAATCCTGGGCTTCATAAAGGTGGACACTGAACAAAAACAAGGAAGTTATATTGAGTGTATATAAACCCTGATCAGCTGGAGCACTGCATGCAATTCTGGATCCCACATCATAAGAAGGAGAGATTAAAGAACACAATAAAGTGTTCAGTAAAGCTTCAGAAGGATACCTCGAGAGATGAGAAACTATGCGAATAGATCAGATAAGCTAGGGTTATCTCTTTGGAGAAAAGATGATTAAACCTTTTAGACAAAGATTTTCAAAATCATTAACGATCTGAACAAAGCAGATAAGGAAAATCTGTTTCTTTTGGTGAAAGGATCATGAACTGGAAGATGGCGACTTAAGGTGATTGGTAAACAAACAATGCAGAGGCGAAGATTTCTTTTCTTAAACAGTGAATGGTGAGGATCTGGAATGCTTTGCTTGATTACGGTGTGGAAGAAGCTTCAACTGCGGCCTTCAAGAGAAAGTTTGTAGAGCTACAGGGAAGTGGCAGGGGAATGAGGGGACTAGTGGAGTTACTTTTCCAGAGAGAGCTGGTGTAAGACATCAACGGTTGAATAGCTTCCTTCTTGCCCGAACCAAACAAACCAGCTGTTGGGAAGCATTATAAGGTCAATGTCAAGATAAAATAGCAAGGAGTTATTACTACTTCATTGATCATTGAGGCAACTACACTTACAATAACTGTGCACAGTTCTGGTCACCAGAGCATGTAAAAGACATTGCAGCCATTGAAAAGACACAGAAGTGAGCAACCAGAAGAACTGAGCAGAAATTAAGAGGGATCAGATAAATTAGGTGTGTTTCTACTGGAGCAGACAAGGCTGAGTGGTGGTAAGGCTACAGTATTTGGGGATTCCAAAGTTTCGTGACATGACAAGCTGTTTCATCTTTTCCAGAACAGTAATAGCAGAGAACTCAGCCTCTGCTTAATCGGCAGAATCAGTTTCAGTCAATTAATAGCAGATCCATGGAAAATGCTCGCTGATGGAAGCAGACTAAATTGATTTATTCAAATAAAAATTAGACAGATTTCATTCAGGAAATTACAGTTTAGCTTATATAGGAACAGGAGTAGGCCATTCAGCCCCTCAAGGCTGTTCTGCTATTCAATGAGATCATGCGGCCTAATTCCACATAACGTGCCTTTGGCTCATATCCCTTTGCTTAACAAAGGTTTATATGTCTCAGATTTAAAATTAGCAACTGATCTAGCATCCAGTGCCATTTCTGCAGTGTGTTCCAGCACAGGATCATTACTTTCAGCACACATCTCTTCAGTATGACGTGCCTTTTCCTATAAAAATGCATAAAAGGATAATTATTTTAACTTCTGAAAATCTAAGAAGCTGTTATATTCTTCAAATGCTGTACTGTAAAACTATTGGCAAACTAATGTTTAAACAACATGCAAATTAAATTGCAAGGCAACTAGGGGCAGGCGGTAAAAATGCTGGGCAGCCAGTGACATCCACATCAGAAAATAGCCCATTCGTAACCCGGGGACTGCCTGTATATGCATATATGATTAACTGGGATTGAGGGAGAGGACTAAAGGTAGGCAATAGTGTACTTTGCTGTGATAGCAGCTCTGTCAGAGAACTTGTTTTTAATATTAGCAACCAATCACAATGCAGCATCCAGCTGTTGTGGAGCAAAAAAATAATTTCAGCATGTTTTTACTTTTTTACCTTAATGAAATGAGTTTGTTGTAATGTTAAGAATAGTAGAGAATCCCTCAGGGAAAACCAGCTATTGACATGGTCGCAGATCGTGTCAAACAAAGTGTGAAACCACATTTTTAGTTGAATGGCCTGCCTTGGTTTCCCAAGGTTGACATTATTCTCACCTCACGTGAAGAATAGTATCAATTTGTCAAATAAGTGGCTATTTGCGAGTTGTGGCAAGTGTATTGGACAATACTGATTTACTGTAATGGTTTCATACCAACTGTAAAGCAGAAAGGCCGTGCATTTATGTACTCATTGGCAGTTACCGTGCTCCAAGTAGTTCTGCAATGTTAAGTAATGCATCTCTTTCAATTCCAGTAAATTGACTGACTGACAACACACAGTCAGCCAATGGTGTGATTCCTTCCACAATCGATATAGGAGTGAATAAGGTATTTGACTGTGAAGCCAGTATACATTGCTGATCAATGCACATTGCCTGCAAAACAAAGAGAAAGACTGGAGCAGCAGAAAAATATTCCTTTGATAAAAAGGATTTATCAAAATTATTTGAAGACAGATTACAGTACCCAAAGAAATTTAATATTGATTAAGTCATTCCCAAAGGGAAAAAAGTGACAGATTTCAAGTGTTAAATGAAAAAACAACTAGCAACTTGTACTTATGACTGGACAGAGCACACACACGACTGTAATTCCTTTATGAATTAGATCGTCAAGATTTGATTTTGGCTGGAATCTCTTAAAACATTGAATAAACAACTAAATTCTTTCAAAGTAATTAAGGAAAACATTGTTAATGACCCCCAAATTTAACAAAAGTCAATTTTAATCACATGCTTTATCACAAAGATCTTTTTCCATGTGATCGTATATGTTTAGCTGAACCACTCAAGATTATTCAAAATGCAAACAGTAGAGGAGTTGGGGTGCTACAAGTATAGAACATAAAAGGAAAGTGGTAATTACTAGCCTGTATATAAGTTTAATCAAACCTCAAGTAGGAGGTACTACATGTAGTATTGTGCTCCACACTACAGAAGGACCCTGACACGAAGGTCAACAGAAGACATGGTACAGATTTACTGGAATGCAAAATCATAAAAATAACAAAAGGCCTAAACACCAAGGCTCTTCTTGACTACAACACCACAGATTATGGATTGATACGGTAGAATTTTTAAAATTATCAAAGGACAGGTTAGATAGAAACAGCCTACTTCCCTTAGTTCAAGCTTAGAAAAATAAATGTTTTAATAGAGTCATGAAGTTGCAGAATTGACTTCCAAAGTCAGTGGTTGAGAACACAAAGGCCACAAAATTTGAACTTTCATTTTGGTAACTGAACGAAGGAAAAGAGGATGAGCGAAGGCATACAGGAGAAGGGTAATATTATTTGTCAATGTACATGGCGAATGTCAACAGTGAGTTTGGGCTGAATGGTTTATATCCAGGTTGGACCCATTGTATATTATTAGACAGTGACTGGAACAGGGCAAAATGTACTAACTATTATGACCAAAGTCATTCTCTCTACCAGGAGATAGGCTTCAACGTGAAGTTGTAAGCAAGTAATTCTCATCAACGGCTTAATTAAATTTCACATCTTAATTAAAAAAAAGAATAGGTTTCTATTAGCATCTATTTTAAAAATCACACTTGTAACCATCAACCAGATCAATTTAAGCAGTATTTGTCTCAGATGTACTATCAGCTTAATTACTGAACCTTCCCTATTAACATGTCATAATTTCCTACAAGGCTCTTACATGAACAAACTTTGGCAAAACAAAATTGAAGCTGCAGAGTTTAATCACAATACTCTTCACAGTTTTATGATTATATTGTTCTATTAAGTTTTGATGTAAATTATTTCCAATGTAGTGTGAAAGACAGAATTAAACAAAACATGCTCCAAACAATGTTTTTCGATGTTGTACAGCTGAATGAATATATCCACATTTGTCTGAAAAACAAATGAAAGTTGAGAGGCACAGTTACCAGTTTCAAAATGTCACTAGTTTACATTGTCTTACCAGCCACGTGTTTGTAATCACTTCTGCTACAGTTGCATCTACTTGGGTGCCCAATAAAGGCACAACAGCATAATCTGCGACAGTCCGATTGTGGGGCCGAAGCACCTTTCCACCATTGCTCTGAATTAATTCAGCCATATAGGTTTCATCTTCATTAGTAAAGCCAAAAATTAGAAATTTCTTGCTCCAAAAAACTCCCTGCTCAGCGCATGATTCTGTTTCGCATGTGGAAGCATTTGCTGACTGATTCTTTTGGTACTCAGTTTTGTGGACAGTGTCGCTGAAGTTACTTCGTGTTTTATCTTGATTTTCGGGTCCAACTATATCAAACATGAAAACATTTGATTAACATTTAGCTCTATTTGTAGACAAAATGAAGGAAAAGGTAGAAGGATCCAATATTTCAATTTAAAAGCATAAAAACAATGTAAATTATAATTAAACCTCATTTAAAGTACTGGCGTGCTGCCACAGAAGCTGATGAAATAGAGTTGCTCTTCCCAACATGGCATCGCGATACATCTGCAAATGTACTGTAGCACCCATCATGTCACACAATCTACTTTCTGTTCATGTAGGCTTTTAACTCAAAAGCCTCCAAGTGCAAAATGAATGTCAAGAGATTAGAGTCTTAAAGTATTACTTGCTATGCATTGTTACATGCTAAGAATGTGATTATTTATGCATCAATCTTATTGAAACAAATAAGATTCTGAGCGGGTAAAAGGGTTGAGAAGATGTTTCTGCTGGCAGAGGATTCTTGAACAGGGAACACTCAAAACTGAGATGCAAAAGAATTTCTTCTCCCAGAGGGCAGTGAATGTCTGGAATTGTTCACCCCATGACTATTTTGACATGAAATCACTGCAAGTATTTAAAAAGGAAGTAAATTAATTTTTGAAAAATGAGAAATTGAGGGCTATGATAAACTGACATGAAAGTGTGGAGGCCTGGGGCAGAACAGCCATGTTCTTGTTGAATGAAAGGATAGGCTTGAGGGTGAATAGCCTACTCCTGTCTCTTAATTTGAAAAGGTTAACACTATACTGCTATTGTTCATATACATTCATTCAATTTATTCCACTGAGGAAGAAAGGCAGCCTATCTATGCACAGATTACCTGACAGAAACAAAGAATTGATTCAACCAATAAGAAAACAGAAAGTGCGGCCCTAGCTCAAACAGTAAAAACTTCATTTACCAACATTACCACTAAAAACATCCCAAAGAACTTAAAAGGTGTAATAAAAAAAAATGAATATCAAGCCAAAGGAGGAGTTATTATGCATGCAGTTAGCTCCACCTGGCAGGAAGCTTGGCCACAAACGCAGCTGATGAACAGCACTTCCTTTGTGAAGCTAAAAACATGAGGTCAAATGTTGAACTATAAACATCCTGGGAGCTCCCACTGAAGTGAAATTGAACTGCACTCACCATATAAACACAGTAGCTACAAGAGCAGGTCAGAGGCTAGGGAAAGCTGCTGTATGTTGCTTAGCTCCTGACTCCCCAAAGCCTGTCTACCGTCTTCAATGTACAAGTCAGGTATTTGATGGAATACTCCCCACTTGCCTGGATGAGTGCAGCTCCAACAAGACTCAAGCAGCTTGACACCATCCAGGTCAAATCACCACTTGATTGGCACCACATTCACAAATAACTGCTCACTCCACCACCAAATCCCAGTAGCAACAGTGCGTACTACCTACAGGATGTACTCAGAAATTCACCAAAGCTCCTTAGACAGAACCTTCTAAGCCCACGACCACTTCCACTGAGAAAGACAAGGGCAGCAGACACATGGGAACATCACCCCTGCCCAAGCCACTCACAACCTGACCTGAAAATATATCACTATTCCTTCAGAGTTATTGGGTCAAAACCTAGAATTCCTTCATTAGCAGCATGATGGGGTGACCTACAGCACCCGAATTGCAGTGATGCAAGAAGGTAGCTCTTCTCAAGGGCAGTAAATGTTGGCCCAGCTAGCAAAGCCCAAATCCCACAAGTGGATTAAAATCCTTGTTCTGATCCATGGCTATGTCAATTTTGATAAACCCAAGCCACTACTGGGCAGAGGAAATTACAAGAAATTTAATTTGTAACATTAAAAGTTTTTAAAAATGCAACCACATGTAAATAGCATTCAAGATAAAAAGGTGGAAGTGAAAAGGGAGATGGAGCTCAGAAATAAGAATGACAAACAGAATACATAATTTTGTCACGATCTGATAAATGGTCAACATATGAACGATCACACATCTCCATTCTTCTAGACAACAAAGACCCATTAACATTGCTCCCCCCACACAAAACAAATGGGAATACAGTCAAGACACAGAAAAGTCAAAGTGGGGTTCAATACGGGAGTAGAATGGTAGTCAAAAGTAGCAGAGTTTTTTTCAAGCTTCAGGGAAGCAACCATACATTGCTCAGAGAGAGAGAGGCTTTTATTTCAGTTTTACTTTGTTTTGGGAAGTTCTGTGAAGTCCGAGCATGGAGATGCATGTACACAGCAGTGCTCCTGAGAAGGGAAGAATAAACTGGATTACTTTAGAGTAAGGAGTTAGTGAATATCCCAAACCAGAAGTGTTGAGATAAAACTCTGAAGAGGACTTAAAGACCTCAGTTTTTCAACATAATACTAAGAACTCAAATGGAGGAATAGAGATTTGTATATCCATATTTTCAGGTGACTGAAAGTTAGAAGATGCAATTAGCTGCAGGAACATAATCAGGAAATCATACGGGAACATAGGCAGATATAGTGATGAGGAAAGAATGGCAGCCAGGAGTTTAATTTCGGCAAGTGGATCCAGACTGGACAAGTCGGAATATTTTACAAATGGCAAGACATTTGGAACAGTGGTGCAGCAAAGTGATTTTGGTAGTCATGCAAAGAAATTCAAGACAGTTGACTGGCAGGCTTCCAACCAGAGAGGACTAAAAACTTAGACATCTTTGAGATTTGATCTGAAATCAAATTCAAGCAGAGATGGAAAGACATGAAGCAAAATCCCCACAATATTCAGGTCCTTGAGAGAAAGAAAACAGTACATCACAAGTCATTGTACAATCTCTTGAAATGTAATTTGAACAGAAAAAGATCAATCTCTAACCTATAATTCTGTCGCTCTCAAGGTATTGCAAAAGGAGATCATCATCTGCCTCTTGTTGTCTGCCAGGACTGACTGTGGATGTTCTTAGTGCCTTACTGCCAATTAAAGTCAATTGAGCTTGGTTGCTGGAACGTTGCGGTATTGAAATATCAGGTTGATGACTCGGATGGAAATACTGCTCCACGGGAAGAAGGCACTTCTTGGAAAAGCAGTCCACTAACCATCTTGCTGTAACCACATATGGCCTAATGCAAATATTAATCCATCAAATATTATTTGTTTGAAAAGTTATTGAACATGAATAATTTAAAAATACATCTTCATGTTTATTACTTTTGTGGAGGGAACACAAGTGTAAAATGGCAACTACATGAGAGATTGACAGTGAGAAACAGAGCGAGTGATCAAAGAGGCAAATGAAAGAACAGATGTAAAGGGGAAAAAACATAACCACATTTCCCAGAATACCATAACTTTCTAGTGCAAGATACGCCAAGATTAACAGGTAATCTATGAGCATTTGCCGTATATAGAGTTATGGACGCACAAGCATCCACAGCATGTCTGCCCAGTGATTCGTTTCTTGGGTTAATGCTAAAACTAAAGCGTCTTATCCATTTCTGTGCTACTTCAAATCAAAGACCTTGCACCTGAGTTACTGTATCGCCTATATCCTGCATCTTATCCTGTCCCAAGTCTGTGTCTCCTAAATCCCACAATTCCCATCCAGAGCGTTAACTATTTGCTGATATGTTAGTTCCCCTAGACAGGTTTGTGATCTCCTAGTTCAACTAGAATATCGTTTGCCAGACAAAAACAACATAAATCACTAGACCAATCTAAGGCGACTTCACTGTTTCAAGTAGTATTTATCATTCACAGGCATTAACTTCTCTGTTAAATCTACATGCTCCCAATTTACACCTCAAATAGTAGATGGTTCTATGTTCACGCTGTACTACTCACCTACCCAGAAGTCAGCTGACATCTGTTAATAGATCACAGGAAGCATCTACATGACGCAATACCCAAAGGTCAATCTATGGTGCTATCTTCTCTCTGACCCATGACTTGCTACCCCTATGATAAAGTACACATAGTCAATGATTAGAGATTTCCCTTTTTGACCTGTGGAGATCTCCTTTAAAAAGTTAAATTAAATTGCTGACATGACTTGTCCTTATTTATCATGATCCCAGCTGATGTCATTATTGATCAAGTGACATCTCAGACTGAAATCTGGTTCTTTTGTTTGTTTGGTTTTAGCTCACTTAGAAACAAGAAATGTTGCAAATTTTGTTTATCCCAATAAAGATAAAGAGACGGAAGCAAGGAGTGAAGGGAAGAGGAAAAGAAAAAGAATAAGATTAAATGAGAAATAAGTGGAAAAAGATGAATCGCAAATGAGCAGAGACGATAAGAAACAAAAGAGAAAGAGATATATCAAGCAGGTATAAAAAGGCAAAACAAATGTACCTCCAGCTTTTGCTGATATCACAAGGAAAAAAGAAAATTACACAAGTGTAACCTATTTCTTGCGAAATGACATTATACGGTACAGTTTAAATTATATCCAAGTCATTCCCTGTTGTCCTTTAAGAGTAAAACATGCAATGACTATACCTGTTTGATATTTTGTTTAAACATTGTTTTAGCTCCTTATCCTCTTCTCCCATGATTATGTAGGTAACATCTTCACAGACTTGATTAAATCGAATACCACCTCCAAAATTGATCAATCGTCTTAATTTGTCCAATTTCTTGCCAATAAATCCAGATAAATAGATCTGACCAAGATATGCATGGGTGTACATATCAGACTTCATCTTTGAAAATATTAGCTTATTTGCAACAATTATTCACCAGATTGGGAGTTCAAAAATACACGATTTTGCAATTAAACAAGATTAATTAACAAAATAGTGGGGGGGAAAAAGTAAAGTACTGTTTGGTTCAAGAAATAGATGCTCAAACAAGGAGCACTGCAAGTTCATCACACTAGTTCATTCCAACATAATTATCTGCCATGATGCAATATTTCATCACTGCAAAACATTCCTGAGACACAGCTTAAGTTGTTTCCTTACCTTACATCCATCCAGCAAGTCCTCAGGAACTTCAACAACATCAAGATCTATTGCCTCAAGACAGTCATCAGGGGGTTCAAGTTTGGCAACCGTGGCAGAGGAGAATGTAGACTCATTTATACAGCTTGTGCTAATACTGGAAATATGACTCACATCTGAGAGGGGTCGGGCTAATAGTCAGTAAAGGAAGAGAAAACGGAAAAATTACATCATGTCATTCTTGGCTTAAGTCCAATATTAGTTCATTATCTACATAATATGCAAAGTTTTAAAAATATGTATTTTTCCAATAGTACACTCTTGAAACAAAACAAAATCCAAGGAATTATATAATATCCAAAACACTGGAGAGCTTATGATGGCATTGCAGCATGGAATACAATATTTTGCAAGCACAGCGCTAAGTTACGATCTCAAAACACTGTCCTATAATGCCAGGTGAAAACTGACAGCATCGAGTGTGCAACTAATGTAAGAGTCAGAGTCTCACAGCACAGACACAGACCCTTTGGTCCAATCAATCCATGCGGAACATAATACTAAACCAACCTAGTCCCACCTGACTGCTCTTGGTCCATATCACTCCAAACCTTTCCTATTCGTGTACTTATCCAAGCACTTTTCAAATGCTGTTAACGTGCCCACATCCACCACTTCCTCAGGAAGTTCATTCCACACAGATACCACCCTCTGTATAAAAGATTTGCTCCTCATGTATTTTTTAAAATCACTCTCTTCCCACCTTAAAAATGTGCTCCCAGTCATGAAATCTACCCTTCCTAGGGAAAAGACACCTACCATTAACTCTATCAATACCCTTCATCATTTTATAAGCTTTGAAAAGGTTGATTTCGTCTTTTGTAGCTTTGGACTGTGGACAGAAAATGAGGAAGAAACATAACAGTGAGAGATACTTAGCAGGAGTGGAGAGAGAAACAGTTAACGTTTTGAGACAGAACTGCTGAATTTCTTCAGCGTTTTGTGTTTGTTTCAGATTTTCAACATCTGGAGTATTCTGCTTTTGTTGGAAAATGAGGGAAACAAACACTGCTTTTAAAAGAGGAGAACATACAAGAAGTTGTTTCCAAACTTGAAAAAAAAACAAGTGAAGCTATCTGATGCATAGAAGACAACAGTGTCCCCAAGACACGGAGACCAAACAAACTGGCACTATCAGTTGTGGGATCACGAGAGATTGGCAAAGTAACAATCCTCTGATGGGGTCTGCGATAATCTGCACCAAAATCATGACGGGAATGTAAACAGAGAAGCAGCAAACTCTCCAGAAACTGACTGTATTAAAGTCACTCCCTATCCACTCTTTCACTAAGTTCTCTTTCCAATACCCTGTCAAAAGAGCAGAAAAACTACATCCAGTGACACTGAAAAAGGTAATTCTAAAACTTAAAGGAAAAAGATAGATCCTGGACGCAACGAACCAACTAGTGAACTGAAGTCTAATCAGGAACAAAAACAAAGTCGCTGGAAAAGCTCAGCAGGTCTGGCAGCATCTGTGGAGGAGAAAACAGAGTTACCGTTTCGGGTCTGGTGACCCTTCCTCAGAACATCACCGAAACATGAACTCTGTTTCCTCCTCCACAGATGCTGCCAGACCTGCTAAGCTTTCCAGCAACTTTGTTTTTGTTCCTGATTTACAGCATCCACACTTTTGGTTTTTAACTAAAGACTAATCATTGCTGTGCAGATAACATCATGGCACCATCAAAGAAACAAGAGCTGTGAAACCAACAAATCCAATTTTGTGATTTGGATTGATGCTACAAGACCCTGTTCTCCAGACTATATTTTCCCCCTACACATAAGATTTGCATCATTTTTTTTTATTTGTGTCTGGGGGCATTTAAAAGGGTAAAAGTTAAGTTGTATAGTCACTAATTAACAATTCATTTTCCTTTTTTAAGATAGGTAGTTTGGTTGCAATAGCCATTTTCTTGTTAATTACAAAAAACTAGCCTGTACTTCTTTGAACATGATCAGACTGCTAAGTAAGCAGACATTTTAGTAGTTTGATTAAATTTTCATGTATGTGGCAACTCTGTGAACAATACAGCTCAATAATGGCACAATGTGCCAAGTAAGTCACGATAGAAACAGTAAGTAAAGTAACTTTCCTTTCAGAAGGGATGAAAATTCATAGATGTTATTGCAATTCAATTGACAAAAGCAAATCAAATCAGTTTTGAACGCTAGTGGTGCTGCTGATTGTAAAAGAAGAAATGTGTTTATATAACAGGAGAGTATATCATGAAATGTGCAATATCCCAATGTTCCTACAGCACAGCTCTGCCAGAAACTAGTAAAACATTCTCATAACTTGCGTTTAAACACAGAAATAAGAAAATGTCCCACTTTGTATTACGAGGCATCACACAGAGACAGCTAATTATTTTTATTCTTTCGTGTAATGTGGCATGGTGCCCATTCCAAATTAGTCTTGACTTTAGGGTATTTCAAATGGCAGTTAGGAGTCAACCAGGTTTGGGGGTCACATCTTGGCCACAGCAGGCAAAGATGTCAGATTTTCTTCCCTCAAGGATGTCAGCAATTAAAAAAAATGCTAAAAGTTGATTACTAAGATTAGCTTTCAATTCCAGATTTTTATTTATTGATTGTAAATTCCACAGTTGCCAGTTTTAGTTTGATCTTTAGAATTATAGAATGGTTATGACACAGGAGGCTGCCATTCAACTATTGTGTCTATACCAGCTCTCTGGAAAAGCAATTAACTTCATTCATTCCAATCACCTGTAGCACTATAAATTTTGTTCTGAAGGCCACACCTGAATCTCCCTCCACCACACACACAGCATTCCAGGTGCTAACCACTGGTTGTATGGGGGGGGGATAAAAAATTCTCACATTACCATTGCTTCTTTTATCAATCACTATCTTCCGATTTTCAATCCTTCCTCTAAGAGGAACAGTTTCGACCAGTAGTTTTGGTCATATCCCCCATGATTTTGAAAACACTAACAAAATTCTTCAAATTTTGATCGTCCAAGGAGAATAATCTCAGCTTGTTCCAATCTGTACAGGTACATTAAGTTTCTCATCCATGGAACATCCTTGGGAATCTTTTCTGCACCCTTTTTTAATGGGATTTTGATCTTTACTGAACTGTGATGCTAAAGTGGGCATGAGATACTAGCTGGGCAGGATTTTATGTAGGTTTATCATAGTTTCCTTGCTTTCATACTCTTTGTCCCTTTATAAAAAAAGCCCAGGATCCTGTATGCGTTCCTTCAATAAAGAGAGCATCTTTAATGAACGGTACAGATAGAGTCTATTTACCATGTTACCTCTTTAAAGAAGCAAGTGATTAGTCACATTGGTATAAGTTGGGAAATTGGATGGTAAAGGAAATGGTAACAGTTCACATTAACTATTTAAAACGGCACCGCAAAATTTAAGAAAGGGGAATAGAAACATCAATATCCTACTACTTACAGCTCAGTGCATCTCCCATGCAAGTTGGAGTTGAAGTGTTTGGTGCTACCTCTGCAGATTTAGTTTCAGATTCAACTTTGTAATTGCTTTCATCTTGGCAAGTACCATGTTTGATAGAATCAAAGAACCATTGGATAGATACACAATATACATTCCACTTTTTTGCACATTCATACTTCTGGCCTAGACACAGAACAGACAAGTATTGAAATCAGCACAATAATTAATATTAGTTGGAATAAAAAATGATACATATGACATGACTGGACATGATTTTACAGAATAGCAAAACCTTTTCATGGGGCAATGTGGCCTACATCTGTTGCAACTATCCTACCTACCTACCTACCTCATAAATTTAGACAGCTAATGAGCCACGTAGCTACTGAACTGGTCACGACTGAACAAATGGTTCAGTTAACTAAGTGCACCAGGGCAACTCCAGCTGTACCCATTAAAATAAAGCAGGGAAGCCTTAACCTAGAAATGAACTCTAAAATTACAGAGAAAAGTTGATATGGTAGAATTAAACAAAGGTTACTTAAAATGGCCTCCTTACTTTAGGAAGTAAACCCTTGCATTGGAAACACTTCTCAGAAGGTTCACTGGCTGGATTCCAGGAACATGGGGCAGGTGGCTTTGTGCCTTATGAGGAAATGTTTAGTAGGTTGGATCTATACTCACAGCTTAGAAGAATGAGAGGTAATTTTATTGAAACATAGAAGATTCTGATGGTAGGTTGCTGGGTACATGCTTGGAGGTGTCCTCTCACAAGGTAACTTAGTAAACTGTACAGTTTAAAAATAATGTCAATTAAGACAGAGATTAGGAGGAATGTCTCCTCTCAGAGGGCTGTTACACTTTGCAATTCTCTTCCCCAGGCAGCAATAGAGGCTGAATCATTGAATACATTCAAGGCTGAGTTGACAGATTTTTGTTTGAGGAGATGGTCAAAAGTCATGGTCAAGGGTTAGGAAGGAAGGCCCA
Organism: Stegostoma tigrinum; assembly: GCF_030684315.1. Lineage (NCBI taxonomy): Eukaryota > Metazoa > Chordata > Chondrichthyes > Orectolobiformes > Stegostomatidae > Stegostoma > Stegostoma tigrinum. Next base: position 12,963,007 of record NC_081355.1, on the reverse strand, counting down.
GTAAGGCCACAATGAAGTCTACCATGAACTTAAGGAACGGTAGAAGAGTTCTGATGGACTTAACAGGTGCTCCTTTCTACTTATGATCTTATAAAACGCTACCAGGAAAATGTGGTAGACCCTCTTAGAAATCAAAACAATTATTGAAAAATATTTCTGTCAAGATATAGATAAAGTTGTGAAAAGGCTTGAGAAATTCACTGCAAAGCCACTTTAAATTCAAAAGCAATTTTTCCTAAAAACTAGTAAGAACTGCTTCAATTTTATCTGAAAGCCAGACAGAGAACAGCGCTAAGCAAGTATATTGTTTATTGATGGAACAAGCTGCAGAGAAAAATCAGACCTGAAGGGCAAATTATATATGCTAACAGCCTTAATCTTGCAAACTGGCTTACAGAGCAAATTGTGTGCAATATTTCAAAAGCAGTATTCTTACATATGAGAAATATCAACTGTCGATAAGATTTATAATCAATCCATAACAGTCCTATCAATCTTACTTTGCTGGCTTTCATCACCTTAATATATCAAGCTTTATATGTGTTATTCATTAGCCTTGTTGCACGTTGATCAAATCTCATTTACACATATAACAGAATCTCACTTTCAGGAAATGGGATTGCATAAATTAGTAAACAGTTGACAATCTCCATACTGCTTCTTGCACATATATCACAGGCATGGCAATAAAGACCAGCAGAAAAAAAAAAACAGTCTCATTCCTTATAGAATATGATACAAACTATAAAAGCTGAACAATGTGATATGAATACTTCGATAGAAAAATGCAATATAAAGAGGCTTTGCTTTGACATTTCTGTAAAGTCTGAAAATTGAACCATGTCATATACGGCATTTTTACCTTTAGCTTCTTGCACAATCAAATGTGTGCAATCATTCATCTTCAGCTGCCCAGTGTATTGGCCCCCATTCTCCAAGGTAAGTCGCTGTACTTCCTGTCTGTCCTGACTACTCAGCCCAGTTACACAGATTGTGCAGCCAAGGAATGGAGGACAGAGGTGCTCTGCCATATCCACATCTGTAAGGTTGATGATGCTGTTTGAAAGAAAGGTAAAGTGAGTGAAATCAATACAAACAGTATGACAGTTACTTCATATAAGGTTCCTCAATATTCATTAAGTCACCAAGAACAAATGTACTTATATAATGTCTTATTGCCACCTCACCACACCTCCAAGTCTTCACATCTTCTGAACTACTTTTCAACTATTGTTATGCTTACTTAAAAAGGAATAGCAGTCAAATTTCACACAACATATCAAGTCAATAGCAATGTTTTCAAAGCATCCCCAATATTCTCAAGTTTCACTTGCACATCCTGCAAGTTAATTTTTGACATTTTTAAGACCTATGTAATAGTGTCATAATTACTGCCTGAAAATTGTCAACTGTGGAAAAAGTTAGACACAGTACTTACACTAACTCTCCAAAACGAGCAAGCCATCATCCTTTTCCATATAATCCCACTGTCCTTTCTTCATAGCCTTTCACATCTTCAAATCTTTCACATTTGTTCACTTCATGTTTAAAACCTATTTGCTGATCCTGATCAGTGCTGTTTCCAACAAGTCTTTTTAGCACCAAATACACAACACGATACAACACCTCAACTTCTTAAAAAAAACAATTTGAAAGGAAATACTATCCACCATGGATACTTACCCCTTTTTAGCTTTCTCCCAGCATGCCTTAACCCAGGATGGAAGTAAAATTTTCTTTTTCAGACTGGCAGCTACTAGATACTTCTTGCTTCCAACCTCTCCAGCTATCAGATGAGTTACCGAGATGTTGAAATCGCGAAGGATCCGACCACCCATCAGTTGTACATGTTTATGTACATGATCCTTAGGAGATAACACACAATCATTCAGTCTCCAGGAAAGTAGTAATTAAGACATTGTGCCTTGAGCCTTTAAAAAAAATTTCAATTTCAAAAGTTTAGCCATGTCCAAATTATTACTAATGCAGGCAGCACAATTTTTAATAACTGATTTAAAAGTGGTACGGTTCACTAAGTCTGCCTTTGGACTGAAAACAAAAATGACAATGATTTCACTTAATATACATTAGGTGATAAACTGTAACTTTTTCTTAGTTGTCATTTTAACTAATAAAATACTGGCACTATCAAAGATTTTGTCACATGGAGACATGTCCGAGCATTTTACACAATGAGGTAATTGAATTAGTATTGATTTTTACCAAAGTTGTTAACAGAAGACTCGATACCATATAGTTTAGAAATTAAACTGCAACCAAAATTCTCTCCGGCTTTGAAACTTTGCATGCAGACACAGCTTTTGATCTAATTAGATTATAGAGCCTTTGGAATCATTTAATTTGTAGATTCCCATCAGAATTCATCATGCAATGCAAGTTCAAAGGCCTATGCATCACTCTCTCTAAAAATTACACCTAAGGCTTCAGTTAATAGCACTGCTCTGAAATACATACCCTGGTTTGCTTATCCAAGCTGGTGCATGAAACCACCACATCAGCCATGACCATACTATAGACGGGATGTACAGCTTCAGGTACACTCTGTTGTTGTTGAAGACAAAATACAACCACTTGTGGGCCAACAATCCTACATTCAAGCTGCACATAAAAAAGGCAAGTCAAAGTATAAAGCGGTAATTATCCCTGCAGTAAAACTGAAATACTACAAGTTCAAAGATGCATGTTCTGTCAACCAACTGAACACCTAAGTAAATTAGTTTCAAATCAGAAACTTGCCTCATGGTCTCCTGCTCATATCTAATTTTATTTGTACTACTGTTAATGGTTGTGCCTTTAGCGGCTATAGCCCTGATCTCTGGAATGCCCTCCCTTTGCTCCTTTGTGAAACTCGTTAAAGCTTGCTGTGTGCACATTAGCTGCAGTTTCCCACATTACAAGTCACTACACCACAAAGTACTCAAATAAAACAAAGAACTGCAGATGGTGGAGGTCTGAAATAAAAACAGAAATTGATGGAGAAACTCATCAGGTCTGGCAGCATAATCTATAATCAGAGAATCCTTGGTTTAGAAAAAAGCCATTGGGCCCACTGAGTCTGCACCAACCTTCCGAAGAGCACCCTGCCCAAAACCTAATCTTTTGATTGCCAATTTGATACTGCAGGATTGTGGAGAGTAACAGTTATCTTAAAATTTCAGAGCTAGCACAGATTGCAATTACTATTAAATTGTTTGCATTGAGGACTGTTCATTTACCAGTTCAGACCTCCGACCCTATCCCCATAACCCTTCATTGACCATAGCCAATCAACCTAAATTGCACGTCTTTGAACTGTGGGAGGAAACTCGAGCACCCAATGGAAATCCACGCAGATACAGGGACAATGTGCAAACTCACCGCACACAGTCACCAAACGCTGAAATCAAACCAGGCTCCTGGCACTGAGGCAGCAGTGCTAACCACTATGCCAGTGTCATCCAACCTGATGAAGAGTCAACATACTCAAAACATTACCTCTGCTTTCTTCCCAGAGATGCTGCCAAACCTGCTGAGTTTCTCCAGCAATTTCTGTTTTTATACAACAAAGCACTTTCAGATGTCCCGAGGCCATGAAATGGACTCTTAATACCATATATTTTTCTGCCATTTTCTCATGTTGCTGCATCACATCTCTTTCAACGCTCTAAGTAATTATCAATCATTATAATTTGGAACTATCTTATAAACTATTTACTCCCCCAAAAAAGTCATTCGACAAACGCATTTCTAACAGCTGTTAACACAACATGCATTATGCCACTGAGACACAAATAAAGCAATTTTATGAATATTATCTTAAACCTTTTTTTTCCGATCACTGCATTGACGTGAAGTTTGGTCACTGCCATCTGCTCCGTAAGCTACAGGCAGTATAGATTACTGTAAGGTATGCGAATAATGGCAGGGTATCCGATGCTATTCGCCTTGTACAGTGATTCACTTTACAAACTGTTTAGTAACTGGAGCAGATCAATAGCTTTCTGAAGAAATAATTGAATGACAGAGCTTGCTAAGAGCCCTGAGCAATTATACAATTTAAAATAGTGAATTTTACACAAAGGATAGCTTTTAAAAATCATTTGGAGACATCATTGAGCAGAAATGAATGTCTATCTAAAGTTAAGCAGCTGATCAGTGACTTTGGCATAACAGATAGCTTTATAAAAACTAAAGGAGCAATCTTTCGATTGCCAATTTGATGCTAGAGGATTGTGGAGAATAACAGCTATCTTAAAATTTCAGAGTTAGCGCAGTTTGCAATTACTATATACTGTTTGCATTGAGGGCTGTTCATTTACCAGTTCAGTGCTCAATAAACTTGTCTGGTAGTTAGTAATCTGAATGTGATCCATTAAATTATACAGCCCTTCACCTACTGAACACGAGATCTTATGGCTGCATATTATAAATTCTAGCAGCTGGTGTACAGGTCACAATTGTTCTCTGCTTGAGGGCTAAATTTTGCTGTCTTGTGGTACCACCATTGGTTCAGACAGATGTGGCAGTGGGCTTTCTATTTGGGTTCAGGCCACACTTGACAAAAAGCAGTATATAACAAAATCAAAAAAACATTCTACAAGAGCAAAAAATAAACTACATACCTTTTTCAGGTGATTGTAAGCATCTCCCTCAAATGGGTCACATATATAAAGTGAGCTGTCTTTTACTTTCAAGTTAAATACTTCATCTTCATGTACAATCTGCAGGAAGTCCTCAGATTTAAATTCTTTAATGGCCTGCAAATCAGAAAAAAGTTGTATGAAATGAATAAAGTTAAAAGTCAGAAAGGTTTAAACATTAAATGGTATTTTATAAACCAACCTTATACGCTTTTGTGAAATATTCAGAATCGTTCCCTTTCATTTTTATAAATTTCACTAGAAAAGGTTCAGGCTTTGCAGAGCTCGGCATTTTCACAATCTAAACCTGGAGAAAAGAAATGTCAAAAGGTATTTAAAGTCTCTCAATATCAGGACAAAAAAGTTGTTTGGAAACTACCACAGTGACTATAATTCAAAAGTATTTAAATGGTTGCAAACCACTTTAATACTTCTAAAGTCATTAAAGACTCTATATAAATGAAAGTTTTCCTTTGTCTCTTTCAAATTAAGAGTAAATCTGACCTTTGAATATCACTGAACACTGTGGAAATATAAGCATTAAAATTTGCATTAAATAAACTTCGGCATTATGTCCTGCTTGCAAGCCAAGATAATTCAACATTTTCCTCTGGTTCCATGTTAAGCAAATTCTGTTAAAAGATCAATGTCTGCAGAATCGCTAAATTTCTCTTCAAGTAACTAACACAACACCAGGAGAAAACAAAGTCTGTTTTCTCCTCCACAGATGCTGCCAGACCTGCTGAGCTTTTCCAGCAACTTTGTTTTTGTTCCTGATTTACAGTATCCGCAGTTCTTTCGGTTTTATTTTGAAAAAGTTGCCCCATTGGTGCCTTTTAAATTTTTCCACTCTCACCTTAAAGCTATGTCCTCTAGTTTTGGACTCTGCTATCCTGGGGAAAAGACCTTGGGTATTCACCCTATCTATGATCCTCATGATTTTATAAACTTCTATAAGGTCATCCCTCAGTATCCAAGGCTCCAGGGAAAATAGCCCCAGCCTATTCAGCCTCTCCCTATAGCTCAGACCCACCAACCCTGGTAACATCTTGTAAATCTTTACTGAACCCTTTCAAGTTTCAGAACCTCTTTCCTATTGCAGGGAGACCAGAACTGAACACAGTATTCCAAAAGCAGCTAACCAATGTCCTGTGCAGCCACAACAATGATGATTTGTACACAAAATTTCTATTTATCCTTCAATGAAATGGCATGTGTTCAGTCTACAGCTACATTACCAATTAGCTTTATAGTCAGAGACATCAAAACTGCTTAATAAACAACCTGTATAAGAGCAAATACAAAAATATACTCACGCATAAAGCACTTTCTGAATACTACTTGCTATCTTGCTTAAATACCATGCATTTGAAGCCTTTGAAAACTCTGAATACCCAACCTCCCACAGTTATTTCAGCAGTAGTGCCGGAGCTGTCGGAAACATTTCACAGCATATTGTTACATATCCAACCATATGACATTCACCGTGAAATATGAGCTGCAAACATTTTTACTGTCAGCAATTCTTGAAACCAATTAGTGAATGCAGTCAGTTTCCGTTACTCAAGGAAATTTAGCACAATAACTGTATACAATAAGCCTCTTTAGTGTCAATTCCAGAAATGGTTACAAATGTGACAAAGTCAAATGACATCAAGAGCACTTTTATGTAGATGCAGTCTGTTTAACTGATGCGTAAACACAAGTAGAGTGACCATCAGATAGTCACATACCAGAATCTGTTTTCAACTTTATATTACACATCAAAGCTGGATTACTTCTAGGTTTACGATTTTTTTTACAAAAGTGATCTGCCACTCTGGATGGTGCTGCCCCCCCAAATAACTGAATTTACACATGCACATAGAAATACATTTGACAATAAAGCTGCAACGATTGAAAAAGAATGTAGAATATTTTATCACTTATTCATTAAGCTGATATGACTGAAAGATCTAAATAGGAGACTATACATTTAGTTCACAGATCAAAACAAGACAGTCATTTGTTACAGTAATGGCATATCACATTGTTTCTGACTTCACAGTACTGGGAAAATAATTCCTTCAGTCACAAGGAGTCAACACAGTAAAGGTAGAAAGTACCTCAGGTCTTCCAAAAAGATCCTGGCACATTGCAAGATACAAAGCGTGGAGCTGGATGAACACAGCAGCTCCACACTTTGTTTCTTGGATTCTCCAGGATCTGCAGTTCCCATTATCCCAGATACATTGCATCAGTTATTCAGTCTTACCCAGTCTCATTGCAAAACATAAAGCTGATAAATGTTGGGAGAGTTGGTGGCAGTTAAGATGGCGGGGGGATGTCGGGGAATGAGAACAGGGTTCCCTCAGCCCCCGCTCACTCGAACCCACCTACAGCGGCTGCTGGACTCCCAGGGCGGATGCTCCAGGAAAAGAGGCATCAAAGCGGGGCCCCGGCCTCTCCCGGAAAATTTCTCGCCTCTCCCGGGCCCTCCCTCCCTCCGCCTCCTGCGGCCCCGGTGACCGGCTCCAGCTGCCGACCTCGGTTACCCGGGAAACCAGAACTGCCGCCTGTCCGCCTCACCATCAAGAGCCGCGGGTCCAACACATCTCTACGCTTCCCCAAACACTGATCGCTGTTTATGAATTTAATCTTTATGTTTCAAAACAAACATTCTCGTTTCCCGCTCGGAGTGATTTCAGCAAGTACTGAAAGGCCCTCAGGCACATTTGTGGACGCAAAAGGTTTAGGGGTCCTGACGATCAGGGCGGGAGACTGGGAACGTAATGGGATCATGTGACTGAGAACAAACCCCCCGGAAGTAGCTAAGGAGGCAACATGTTGTAGCCGAGACACCACATCTGGAGTACTGTGTACATAGGAAAGAATGTAAATGCTTCAGAAAAAGTTGACGAGAAGGTTCACTTGTCTGATTCGTGGGAGTGAATGGGTTAGCCTCTGCTTCATCTTGAGTGGTTCACAGACCAGTATCCACCAATATTTATGTACATAGCTCTGGCTAAGCTAGGCGCAACCTGCTGATTTGGTCATCCAGGCTGTGAAAATCTTTGAACGGAAATAATCCAAATTTGGGTCTTGAAAAATGTGTTATTTAGCTCCTAAATTTGGGGGCTATGACCATTTGCTTTGGCCGCTTTCATTGTGCCCTCGGGAAGACAGTTTGTGCTTTGTAACATGTTATTGCCAGATGGCACGAGATACTTAAATAAAAGTTAAATACTTCAAGAATACTGGAAATCCGAAATAACACAAGGGTGAGGAGTTAGCTATGTGGAGTGATAAACAGTTAATTTTTCAAGTGCTCCTAAGAAGCTGCTGGGCCTGCTGTGTTCATCCAGCTCCACACCTTGTTATCTTTATGTCTTATTCAATACCACCTACTTAGTTCTGCCAATTCTCTGTATCTATTCCATATTTTGTAGATCATGGTTAGTCTACTCCTTCCTCCTCTGCGCTAGTGACCACCATTCAAAATTTTTGATCCACTGGTAAAACTAGTGTATTTCCTTTAATTTGCAAAGCATATCTTTGAATTACATTACACTCACTTGAATCTCGTTATACAAGAATCCCACACCTTTTGGCCATACTGCAGGATTATTGGGTAAGGTATAATGTCCTGATTCTAACAATACAACAAAGATTTGTCCTCAGAAATCCAAAACTCCTGTTTGCTTAGGATAGCGTATGCTAAATGTAGAACCATAGTTGAAGAATGATTTTAAGATGAACCTTCATATATGTTTGCGCATCTACTCATTGCAGAATTTGATTACAGAACTTATACCTGTTGATGGATCCTTTCATTTCACAAACACATACAATAAAGCAATGTGTCAGAACAGAATACTTTCTCCCATTAGTCCTGCCAGTTTTGCAATTCCAACAAATCATCTTTCAAGGAATTGATACAATCTTGAGTTTTTCCCCTTGATGCATGAACTATACAGTCAACTGCAAAATCTTGTGGTTTCTTTTAACCTTGTTGAGAAGGTTATTTACACATCCTAAGAAAAGTAAAGGTACCATCATGTTACCCTGCCCACTTGGACAGGATGATTCCCCATCGTACAGTGGTGCCTTCTGTCAGCAGGTTCATATTAATCACGTCACCCTAATTCCATAGTAATAAGTTTGGACAAAAGCTTTTCATGAGTAACTCAGTGAAAAGTTTTTCAAAAATCTAGTTTTGGCACATGAGTAGGTTCATCTCTTTCAAGTCTTGAAGCTTGGTCATCAGGGGCAGCACAGTAGCCAGTTCTGTTGCCCCACAGCACCAGGGACCTAGGTTTGGTTCTGGCCTCAGGTGACGTTCTCCCTGTGTCTGTGTGGGTTTCCTGTGGGTACTCCAGTTCCTCCCACAGTCCAAAGATATGTGGTAAATGGATTTACCATGCTAAATTGCCTCAGTGTTTGGGGGTGTGTAGATGAAATAGATCAGTCCTGAGAAATGCAGAGCGGGTTTGGGGGGGGGGGGGGGGGGGGGGGGTGGCGCGCATGGACAGAACAGACAAACATAGGAGTCATGGGGGGGGGGGAATGGTCTTCAGAAAGTCACTGTGGACTGGAGTTGAAGGGCCTGTTTCCATAAAGTAGGGATTCTAAAAAAAAAGCTGTGTTTTGTTTAATCAAAAACCCCAAATGAGTACAAGGCACATGGCAAGAATAAACAATATTAACAAAACAGTTTGAATATTATCACAAAATCATGATAGTGGCAAATGGGACAAGATTAATTTAGAATATCTGGTTAGCATGGATGAGGGTCCATTTCTGTGCTGCACATCTATGACTTGAGTTCTGGTCTCCATCCTATAGGACAGATGTTGTGAAACTTGAAAGGGTTCAGAAAAGATCTACAAGGCTGTTGCCAGGGTTGTAACTGCAGGGAGGCTGAATAAGCTGGGGGCTTTTTCTACCCCAGAGTGACTGAGGTTGAGTGCTGACCTTAGGTTTATAAAGTCATAGGGTTACTAGCCAGGGTAGCAGATTCCAAAACTTGAGGACACAGGTTAGGGGGGGGGGGGGGGTGCAGGGGGGAAGAGATTTAAAAGGGATATTCCATGCAGAGGGTGTCACATGTGGAATAAGCTGCCAGAAGAAGGGATTGAGGCTGGTACAATGACAACATTTACAAGGAATCTTGATGGCTAGATGAACTACATGAATAGAAAAGGGTTCAGAGGGATATGGGACAAATGAGACTAAATTTAAGAGACCTTGTTGGCATAGACTGTTGAGTCCAACTTGTCCATCTCCATGCTGTACATTCTCTGACTCTATACAGCACAGGAGGCCATTGCCCCATTTTGCCTGTATGTGCTGTACAATTTATTGCTAAGCCTCTGCTTCTTCCCCATATCCCTGCACCTGTAACTCAGTCATTTTCTGGCTGAAATTTATACTCCTCTTTAAATAAGTTTTCTTTTCCTATTGGTCTGGTGAGTACTATGAAACATTTGTTATAAACATATTGATAAGTGGGAGGTATAGGCTGGCTAGAGCAGATGCAGACATATACATATAAAGTAACCTCCATGAATAACATTCAAATAGAGTTGGCAATCAAGTGAAAGACCAGCAACTGGCTAACACCAGAAAAAGGAGCATATAAACACACCTTCTCATGTTTAAAGGAAGAAATTGCAAAACAAATCACAAGAGGGCATTCTATTGGAGATATTGAAACACAGCAGGCTAAAAGTGGAAAAGCTAAAGTCAAAAGGTGCAGGTCATAAGACAAGCGGAAGTTAGAGACTTACTGAGAGCAGGAGATACTGTTTGGCCATGAGATGGTCTAAAATACATGGCTTAAAACACCTCCTCTAGGTGGCAGAAAGAGCACACATTCACTGAGCAAACTAGAATCACTTGGAAGTGATTGCTTCATTTCAATCAGTTGCAAAGATGGTAAATTACATGCAGTTCCTCCTAAATATTGCATTCATGCTTCCAATAAGTTGTCCCAAGTTTCTTGGATAAATTCCCCAAATTAGCCATGTTGGCATCATAACTGTTTAGTTAACATCACTGACCACCATTCAAATGCAAAGAAAATGAGAACTTACTGCCTTTCCCTTCCATAAATTACATTTCTCAATATATTTGCACATGATTAGTAATGTCAGAAGGGAAGAATTTTCAATTTGCTAAAAAGAATTAGAAGCTAGGTCTCAATGAGTTTGGTTTCAAAACAAAATCCATCACTATTCAGCCATTCAGCTTGTGAAACATTTCAGTCATATCAATGAAGCATGTGTCTTGCTAAGATATGCTTGGGAGTGAATTGTCATTTTGTTTTGCTGACCTACGGGAAAAGCTGTGAACTGCTTGCTGAATACCTTGTCTTTCCAATTGACTGTGGAAGTTTTAAATTTAAAAAAAAAACACAGGGAGACTGCAAGGTGCAAGTGATAAAAACAGAAAATGCTGGAAAACTCAGCGGGTCTGGCAGCATCTGTGGCTAGAGAAACAGTGTTAACGTTCCAAGTCTACTGACTCTTCAGAACTGAGGTCATATTGGACCCAAAAGCATTAACCGTCTTGTCTCTCCACAAATACTGCATGCGATAATGGTGTGAATTTAAGGGGTTATTTTGTCCTGGTTTTTTTTTGGAAGAGGTTTTAAGACAGAGTTCTGAGCAGTCCACCAAAACCATGTGTCAACAGCACAAGGCCTTGGGCCTCCCACAGAACCAGGATCTCTAGTTTAGCTTTCAGCAGAAGCTGCTGGGTTTGTTAAAAGCCACCACACCTCTTTGCTACATCCAAAAGCTGGGAGGTCTTTCAAAATTGTCTTTGATGTTCTTTCCTCCCAGACTGGAGTTTTGTTTCCATTTCAGATTTCCAGCCTCTGCAGTATTTTAATTTTGTTTCAGATTTTGTGATGTCAGGTGATTAGAACAAGTTAAAATATAAACGAGGTCAGACCAACCTCAAAAATGGAAAGAGCGTCATGTCACATTTACCTCAATTGAAGAAAATTTGAGCTAAATCACAAGATTTAATCTGACTCTTACCCATGTTGCTTTGTTACGTATAAAAAGCATTAAGTTTCAACCTGCCCAGTGTTTGGGCTTGCCTCTAGAAAACAGGCAGGAGCCTATCCAAAGATGTAATATCCAGCTCAGATCTCATGCTACAACTCTGGAGAGCACAATTAGATTATGGGCACCACAGACTCAACTCAGTGATACTGAACACCCCAAATGATTTGCAAGAATTATCCACAATGTTGTATCAGAGTTGTAGCAGTCATGTGTTGAGGTCATCTTCTGATGAAACTTAAAGGATTTTAAAACATGCTAGAGGAATGGACTGAATGCCTCAAGTCTTCGTTAAAGCTGTAAAAAAAGACTGAATCAAATCTAATAAATATATGCACCTGCACACCAGCTTCTTTGAAATGTACACTTCAAAATATCTGAGTCATTTGTATAGGATGTTTACAGGAGACAGAATGTAGAAATAAACACTCAGGAGGAAAGCACAAAGGAAAAAGTCCAAGATTGTGGAGGATGGCACTGAATATTTGATAAGACTACTTTTTAGGCAGGCCCTCATTATGACCATTTTTCTCACTGGTATTGTGGGTCCTGAAGTTACTGAACAGTCCAATGCTAGACGCATACATTCTGCCACAGGCAGGACATGTGATGTGTGAGAAGATGGGTGGCCAGAATGTCCAGGTTTGAATATTACTTCTCTTTGTGCTCGTCTTTTACCTGGGCTTGTGGGGGATGTTCACAATAGATGGGACCTTTGCAGACTCTTCTCCAGTTTGGGTGGTCTTGTGCGAGATATTCCTGAGAGTTGGTGGGGATGTTGCATTTTCTTTCCCAGGAAATTGAGGGCATCTTTGAAGTATTTCCTCTGCCTCACTGACAAACACTTGGGGGTCACAAAATCAGAGTAGAAGCTTGCTTTCGAAGTCTTATGCCTGGCACGCAGACAATGGTATTACTTCCCTTAACCTCTAGCTCTTGCTGAGTTAAGCAGCTCTTTGGAATCTTAACCAAATTTCTTTCTTTGCCATTTCTCATGATATCTCCTCCTTACGCAGCTGTTGGATTTTGCCCATTAACGTTCTTCTGAATCAATTTGGACCATTTTATAGGTATTATACATATGCAAGCAACAAAACCACTTCTCAAAACAAGCTGAAATGGAAATTTTGGTAGAGAGATTACTACACTGGAATTCTCATAAGCCTCAAAATACCAATCTATGATAAGTAAACAAACTAGATCAGTACTGCATAGATGGTACAACGTTACACACATCAGGATGCTAATTCCCTTTGTACTTTATTCTTAAAATTTTATGTACAAGTAGGACTGATTTACTATTGTACATTCAAATATAGAAAGTTTACACATTGGTATTATATAGCACAGGTCACAATTACACTAAGTATTTATAATATGTGAAATGTCCAAGTTAGCATTTTTCTGAAACACTCTCTCAGTCAGAAATAGAAGGCAGTTAATACAATGCTTTACAATGATGTTGTACTAAGCGGACTCATTAAAGATTAGCAAGCATAATCAGCAGTGGTCCTTGGCCTGATCTAGGAAACTGGTTAAATTAATGGAAATGTAGCTTTCCACAAAATCTTGCCTCCTATCATGCCTTTAAAATGGCTGCCAGGGAGATTTTTAGTTGGATAAAGATTTCATCTTTGTGCTACCCTATAAACACAAAAGCTGTAAACGGTCAACTGTAAAATTAAGAAAAAAATCCAGTATTTAGATTCACAGTCAGAGATACCAGATGCAAAGAGAATACTTGAGTCTTCTATCTCGGATCCATACTATTTTTAAAAATGAAGAGAATGGGTCACTTGTAAAAATTACTTTACAAATAAAAATGAGAGAGCATTACGTTTGCAAATGCAACAAGTGGGAGAAGAAAGTTCACTTCTTTGTGGTTGTATTTGTTCATAGAGGGTCGTAGTAAAAGTGAGTGGTTCATAACTGCAACTGGTTCAATCTTCAAGGCAAGGAGTGTAGATCTCATTTCATCTGGCCAGGTCAACCACTTCATTATCTACAGGGGGTGGTCCACTTGGGATTACTGTTGACATTGCCCCTGAAGTAAGATAGCCAGCAATCCCAGGGCCTACATCAAAATGAAATAAAAAGTTGAAAACATTTCTTGAATTTAGCATTACAAAACACAGTGTAGCCTGGGTTGTAGTCTCAGACTCGTACAAAAACATATTGCTGGAAAAGCTCAGCAGGTCTGGTAGCATCTGAGAACAGAAAGAAGAGTTAACATTTTGGGTCCGGTGATCCTTCCAGACCCAGAACTTTAACTCATTTCTCTTCTTAGCAGATCTGACAGCATCTAAGTTCTTCCAGCAATCTGTTTTTGTTTCTGATTTACAGCATCTGCAGTTCTTTTGGTTTTTAGTCAGAGTGGAAACACCAAGTTTACACCAACGAAGGCAATTTAAGTTTGAAAGCATGAACACAAGTTTACATTTCAGAGGACAATCCCATTGACCACAAAACCATTTTTATTACCTCCTTCTCTCCTGACTTTAATTTTTTCCATTGAGTCCACATAAAACACTGACTTGCAGAAGATTTTAGCTATGTGCACAATTTTCAAACCTCAAAAAGCATGCACTGAGGAAGAATGTTATCTACCTGCTTCACACTTAAGAACTGAGCATTGTGCCTGCCAGAGAAGGCCTAAAGCCCACTTCTGAGATGAAGGGGACTAGTACCAGTAAGGAGGGAAGGTGAGACACCTAGGGAAAAGAAAATATATACAGAAAATGACAGAGGAAAGCAGAAAGTAAAGCATAGAGCTGTATTAGATAAGTAAATAAAAGCAGAAAAGCATACATTAAAAGTTAAGATCCGATTTGTTTGTTATTTATGCAAAATTCCCTCAACAAATGTACAAAAGATTCATCCTCATCGATACAATGTTATCAGGAGCTGTACTGATTCTTGCCAAAGGTCAAAAATTCACCACGTACTATGGAAATTGAAACGTTTCAGTTCTGTACTGAGTATGTAAAATTTAATTTGAGCGTTTGTTTTCATACAATTGGTCTTCAACACAAACTAGAATTGTCATCTATGACGGAACTCCAAGCGTTAACTTATTTTCACCGCAAAGATGCTACTTACTACGGACTATTTTCAGCAATTTTAGTTTCCATTTTCTACTTGATCTTGTAGAGTTGTTTCCATATTTATGTCCACCTCAGCAGGTTTTCTTTCTTGGAGAGGAAGAACCTCAGTCTCAACATCTACAAATTCCATTGATGGCATCCTTTAAGAGGTCATTGTGTAAATACCATAATGATGAGGCCTATCCACCTCCCATAAAATCTCCTTCACACAAGCCAATACCTTCTCAAAAGGTAATCATAACATGTGGGATACAAATTAATTGTCTGAAAATCATCCACTGAAACCTCTATTCTAGGAGCACGCTGCAGATTAATGACTGGAGCAAACAGTTGGTATATTGATGATGCCTTGAACTATAGGCAGAGAAATGTAACATAATTCAGGTACCCTTATAAAAGGGATACTCATGCAATTATTTGCTGTTTTTCCACAGATCAGTGAACACCTTCAGAATGTTGCAACCTCAGATCTCTCACACAAAGTTATCGGAATCTGGAGGAAGTCAGTACTGGTGGCTTGGGGACACTAGTTATACCAAGAGTTGAGCACAAATGATTCTTTCCAAAGGATAATGCGGCCATAAAAGATACCAAGATCAAAGGCAGATGAAATGATCTGCCACTTTGGACTTTCCATTTACAGTACTAAGTTCCAAAGGTTTTCTAAACAGGGAAATTCAATGCACCTAAGATTGCAGACTTGCAGCTAGATCTGAAGTACATGGCAGACAACAAACCAAAAGCTAAGTTTGCCTTTCAAAGATCACCACTCCCACACAGTCCAAAAATGCAGCCTGAAGAGATTGAACAAAAAAAATCTTTCCAAAGACAACAGGAATATCAGAATCTTTTATACACCTGCAGCAGCTTATAACAGAATCACATTCAGTTACAATGGCATTTCTATGCTTTTCAAAACTGACTTTTTGCATTGAACTGCATTTTCCCAGAAATTGCTACTCCCAAAATATGCGCTTCAGTAGCTTTAAGATACAGGGATTTCTACAGAGACTGTCATGTAGGTCTAGTTTTATGCATAAAATGATCCTGAATGCAAAATTGAAAAGGAATAATGAACCTGCCCAAGATAACATCAGAAATATGTACAATCACAGCCATCCTATTAGGGAAAGGATATGAAGAAGACATGAATTCACTGAGATAAACCTTGAAAGTAGTTACTTGAGCAGAGAAGATTAAGTATGGATCAGATACAAATCATCAAGGAATTGAGTATAACATTCAGACAGCCTAATCTGCTTCACTATTCAATTTATGAAATATCTGTATCTCAACTCCATATGCCCATCACTGGTCTGCATCCTCCACTGCTGATGTTCAGAGGGAGCAGCATACACAGCCAGAACTCAACAAGGTTTGTTCACAAGCATCTTCCAAACCTGCAGCCAACTAGAATGACAATGGCAGATCATAGGAACACCACTACTTGTATGTTCCCATCCAAATCTATGCACCATCCTGACCTGGAACTACATTGGCGTTCCTTCGCTGCCGCTCCGTCAAAATCCTGGAACTCCCCTGCCAGCAGTATTCAGGGTTTCTCTACACCCCATAGACAGAAGATCAGGCAGCAGCACATCATCTTCAGAATGACAATTAGGGATGGGCAATAAAGGTTGGCTAGCCACTAATACCCACACTTGTGAATGGATAAAATCAATTCACTTACACAAGGTGAACTTCAGTCTTGATTTCACACAAACAATTGATAGTAATTTGGAAGAAAGAATTCCACATTTCTATAAGTGTGCTTCTAACTTTCAACCCCAAAATGGCTGGGTTTCAGTAATAGTAGAAATGGCTTTACTGCATTTATTTCATCAAATCCCTTCATCACGCAAAACAATTCAAACAGATCATCCTCCAACAGTCTAAATTCAAGGAAATAAGTTTAACAAAAGCAAACTCATTTCAATTCTTTAAATTATTACTCTGGGGAATTTGCACCAAATCCCTGACAAGGCCAGGGGGGCAGTGCACAAAACTGAATGTAATTCCCCAGTTGGCAGTTGGGTTGTGACGAAAACCACAACCAAAATTTAACTTCCTTCCCTTTGTACTATAAGAGGTCAACATTTCATTAACCATTTGATTACATATTCTATTTACGGCCTTGCCTATTCCCAGTTTCTTCCATTGATCCTTGTTTATTACTGTTTAGAACATATTCCAACTTGACTTTCTCAAATCCAAAATGTGTTGATTATTCTACTCTGTTAACCTGTTTATGTCCCTTTGTGCCTAGCACCTGCTCCCGCTAGAGACACTCTGCCTCTTGGCATCATCTGCAAATGCAGAAATAAACTTTCCATTCCTCATGGCATGTAGCAAAAAAACTATGCCCAAGTACAGATCCCAGGAGAACACCATGTACAACATCCCATTGTTCAGAGTGCGCTCCCTTCAACTCCCTAACCAATTATCAATTCACACAAGAGTAGCTCCAATTTGTGTACATTTGTTTCCAGTGTCCTGAAACTTTGTCAAATACCTTCAGGAAGTCATTTCCCCTATAAACATCTTCTATCGACATTCCTTTATTCACCAAGTTAATATCTTCAAAAGACCCATCGGAGGTTAATCAGATATAGTCCGCTCTTCACTAACTTTTGATTCTTTCTAATCAGCTATTTGTTCAAGTGCACAGTCACTTTATCCTGATAAATTCCACCACCATTCCACAATTGTTTGATTAAAATTTCCTCTTCCTCCCTTTAATTGTGACATTAATCTCTTATTTTTCATTTGTGTTTTATTTGGAGCATTTATGTTAATCACTATTTTGTTGTGTCACTCTTTTACTATTTTTCTCACCTTTGGATGAGAAGTATTTTCTTTCCTTCTAAAGCATTTCAGGAGTAAACAGCAAAATAACATCTAAATCAGCAAGTAACAAAGGTATACAAGTTTTACGTCAGTACTGAAGCCTATGCAAAGGTTAGAAATGCCCATAGTCAAAGGATTCTCGGAATATACAGCCACCAAAAGGTGACAGGCCTTTTCAATCACATCATTCAAGATCGAATTCAAGAGAATAAAAGGGAAGAGGAAAAATGACGGTGCGAATAGGATCACAGGAATAGCAGGAGGTACAAAGTGCCAAGTTTGGTACTGTAATTTCTAAACATTATGATTTTCCACCCTCGTTTTATGCTATAAACCAGAAACTTTTCTCATCTTGATTAAACAGCACTTCACATTTTTGGTTTTACTTTTATGAACACAAGGGGAAGGAAGATTTACAGAAGCTTGAGCAGCCAGTCTCTCTCTAGCCTGTACTTTCTGTTGTTAGGATTACTTGTTATTATTGGTATATTTTAGCACTAGCCATGACCATAGTAATGAGTAGGTTCAAGGGGCCAAAAGACATCATTTAATAACATCATGGCTGATCAATTTTACCTATAACAGTTTACTCTCTCGCCAAATCAAGAATCTAACCTCAGCATTAAAAATATTCAATGACCCTGCCTCCACTGCTCCCAAGATAAGAAAATTCCCTAGACTAACAATACTCAGAAAAATGAAGCTCATTTCAGTTCTAAACAGGAGCGCCCCCACCCCCTCATTTTTGAACAGTGTCTCCGAGCTCTGGCTCTCCCATAGGAAGTACTACTTCTCCCAGCATCCATTCTGTTAAGTCCCCACAGGATTGTGTTTCAATAAGATTGTTTATAGTTTTACAAAAATGAGGCACAAACAATCTGTCCAATCTTTTCTCACAAAACAACCCCTTCATTCTAGAAATCAACATTAATTTTTTATTGTTTCTATTGCAATCATGTTTCCAGATGTAGTCTTACCAATGTCCTGGCAAAACTTACCTACTTTACATTCCATTTCCTACACAATAAACAACATTTTATCCTCTTTCTAAATAACTTGCTGTATCTGCATACTAAGCTTGTGATTCGCGAATGAGGACACCCAGATCTCTGTACCATACAGTTCAGCAAGTTCACGTTTTTTCCACATTATGTTCCATTTACCAAATTGCTTCCTGACCTGACCAGCCCATATATGTAAAGGCTCATGTCTTCACACTTGCTTCTCCAATCTTTGGGTCATCAGTAAATTTACCAGCTACACACCAGCCAAGTCATTAAAACGATTGTAAGCGGTTCAGCCCCCAGCATTAGTCCCTATACCACTCCACTAGTCACATCTTGCTAATTCAGAGATTACCCATTTATCCCTACTGTACCCTATATAGCATTCATCAACTGTAAGGGGATTAAACAGCCAACAATAAAAGTTGCATTTTATTCTGTAAAAATCATTGCTCATCTTAGCCTCAGAGCAAACAAAAGGTTAAGTTCAAGTATGAAAGAAGCTAAAAGCAGCACAAAGTATTGGGACTCATCTGTTGAGTATGCAGCTTGTTTGAATCGAATACCTGACGACCGGGAAGGTATTTTTTATACCAAAAAAACTTGCCCTTAAAACATTTTGTAGCTGAATTGCATACATATTTCAAAGGGCATCACAGAGTAAATTTTAAATATTACAAGGTAAAATAGGTTATTTGTGGTATTGAAGAGAAATACAAGTTGTTCACTTGTGAAACATTTGCCAGATTTCATGATTACAAACCTACTTGGAGACAGAAGCCTAAGGAGAAGTAAGGAATTTACTCACCTGTAAGATATCCTGCCGATTGCGTCTCAGAAATGAACAAATCATGCTTTTGATCTTTGAAGGAACTCCATACAGAGGAACGAGACAGAATTTCATTCACCTAAACAAGGATAGCTTCTTAAATATTTTAACCAGCTTCCTAGAATAGGCTAAATTAACAAACATTCAATTTCTTCAAATTGTACTATCCCAGAAATACTGATATGGAATGTTGCAAGGCAGTTTAAGTAGCAATAATTAAACAGCTGAATTTTAAACCCAATGTTACTTTGGATTTATCATTTTCTTATGGCTCATGACAAAGATAATAGGAATAACTATTTCGTAACCACAAATCAGAACACCAGTTAGGACAAGGTTTTCCCCATATGATCTTCAGTTCCTAGAAACTGCCTGCTATTCATGATTGAAACAAAATTGCTAGAAATCCACAAAATATGTTGTCTCAGTAATGACTACAGAATGGACCCAAAAAAGCTACTGCGCTTTTTCCAGAAGCTTGCTCCTATTTTAGATATCCAGTGGTTTAACTTTATGCCATGATTTATAGGAACTCCTTATGTACATTAAATTGTGTTATACAACTAACTTGTGACTTGTGGTTGAAAACAATGTATTACTTGCTGAGGCTAGGAGTGTCATTATCCAAGTTGCCTGATAAATATAGTTCACCACTGGTGGTTCCTGTACTGCCATATCACTAACTGAAAGATTAATATTGCAGGCTCGTGTCAGATGAATCACTGGCAGTAGGTCTACTTGTAACAGGTCAAAGGCCAAATGTATGCTCATTTAATCAAAACACAAAGACAAAAGTAGAACATGACAAGTGATCAAATTTAGCCAGCTTCACCAATGATTTCTAAAACCAATTGAACTCACATGCCTGATTAGAGCTACCTGTAAGACTTGTTCCCATGCATAAAACCATGATCTATAGTTCAGTGTCTCAGAATTGCAGAGCAGCCTAAATACAAAACATTCAGTCGCTTTACAGCCAGATAGCAACGTATGTAACAGGTCAACAGCACCAACAACGGATAAAAGCAAATAAAATTGTCAGATTCATCTTTGTAGAATAAAAAGGATGGCCAGTAAAATGTTGAGGGTAAAATCCGAGGAAGCAAGCAACTGTTTAATGCATTCCGCTTATTAGTGATAAGGAGCCTGTGGGAATTCAGGTTTGGTTTCTTTCGGATCTCCTTAAACATTTGCTGAAATGTACAAATTGTAAGCTTTCTGAAATGTGATTAACAACTGACTACACTGATCACAACACATTGCTGCAGGAACATGGGCAGCCTTCAACGTAACGTGGTTTCAGCAATAGGTCACCAATAGAAAGGTTTTTACAACACATTTTTCTGTAGTTTCTTTCCCTGTCCTTTAAACTTGTTGATTCCTCTATTTTGGGGAGCACAGGAATTAAAAATAAAGAGACTAGTAAGGGATATATATTTTAAAAACTGAATGGTCCCTCTTCGTTCCACTAGTTTGAAGAGCTATTTCATATCTGTTTTCCTTGGGTTTTCCGGGTCACAGCCAAACTAATGATCAGAGCAATGAGTACATCATCCTAAATACCTAACTCTGCTTTCTCAACACCAATTCAATGTATCTAGAGTATGATACAACATGAAGAAATCTCACCTGTTCACCATATTGCAAACTCCGTGTCATTGATTTAAGTGCATTTACAATCTGTGCTTTTGTGGCAGCTGGGTTTTCAACATTCTCAAGTCCTATTCCTTCTAATAGCCGCAGGAGATATGGCACCAATTCCACTTTCAGGCCCTTCAGCAAACAAATTTAAATTTAACACGCAGCAAGCACAGTACCAAAATTAGAATCTAGTGACAAAGAGTGCTGTACAAAAAGTGAAAGATAATTTGAAAAGAATTGCTTGCCAAGTAAATTACAATTTAAACACTGCTATATTGCATTCTATTACACGTATCAGCAATGAAAGCTCAAGATAAAGATCTAGCTGTAATCTTATTGAACATGGACTTGTAAGCTATATTTACAGATTAATTTTGCCAAATGCTACCTGAACAAACAGTGCTCAGGACTAATGCTTTGTTTTAAATAGTGAAGGGTGGAGATCTTGTAGGTCGACAGGGCAACATGTTGGATGCAGGTGATAATATAAATTGTATTTGCCAGACATGAGCTATTTTCCTTTGAAATGCAAAATACTGCATATACAAAGGGAGGACGCATTATTAGTATTGTGCGTTTGTGACCATTGGTAGAGAATGAGGCTCAGTCTCTTCCAATCGCCATTGGGAAGCCAAAACCATAGACTTTTGGCATTTTATAAATTGAGCATTGTTGAAAGACAATTTTTTAAAAACATTGGTATTTCTTGTAACAGTGCAGACAAAGTGCGAGAAAAACAACATTCATGCTGCATAACAGAATGCCGATTTGTTGGCAAGTGGGCCGATTGGCAGAAGCATTGCCATGGAGAATGCATTTGCTAATAATTTACAGTCAAGTCAAACTAACTTTTAAACCAGGCAAATTGATCGATTGGGAAAGCATTACCCTGTGAGAGATGAACCTGAGAATGCCTGTCACCTACTTTGTTATGTTGAAACAGACACAGTGTGCACACATTTTCTTCGTCAGCAAAAGGTCATGTGTATTAAATGTACAGCTTTCATGCGTGCAAGCTGCATGAGAGACTTTTCTCATACACCTTAATGAGTTCCATCCTGCGATCAAATTCACCTTTGACACGGAACAGTCAAATAAGCTCCCTTTTGGATGGCCTGGATCAGAAACTGGCCCAGAGGTTCTCTGCAACAAATTCACCCTCGCTGGTCAAATAAAGCTTCAGCACTCCTACCAGGTCCACGTACAAATTGCTCAGGTCCTGTTTACAAGGTTGCTAATTAGATCAATCTGACAGCTTCACCTAACATAAGACATCTTTCTTGGCAACCTCAAACAAGGCTCAAGCAATTTGTTCACAGTACACGCTGGTGGTTGAAAGAGGGAACGTTAAAGCATCCTTGTGATATAACTGCCAGCCCGATCAAATAATTACAATACATATTGTGCAAACTGACTGAAAGGCATAATGTCATGACTGGTTCCAAAAATCGCCCAGTCTATCTCCGGTCACCCAGGAAGGTTTAGAACATAGAAAAGTGCAGCACAGTACAGGCCCTTCGGCCCACCATGTTGTGCCATGGAATAATCTTAATCCAAAAACAAAATAACCTAACCTACATTCTCCTCAATTCACTGCTGTCCATGTGCATGTCCAGCAGTCGCTTACTCCGCTTCCACGACTACCACTGGCAAACTCTTCCATGCGCTCACAACTCTCTGGGTGAAGAACCTCCCTCTGACGTCTTCTCTATACCTTCCTCCTAACACCTTAAAAACTATGACCCCTCGTGGCAGTCAATCCTGCCCTGGGGAAAAGTCTCTGGCTATCGACTCTATCAGAAATCTGTTTCTCAGGTTTCTGAGATACAGAAGTAGTAAGCTATTTCACACAGTTACTATGAATGCAGTAGTGGCACACGTGATGTTTCTCAAAACAAAAGGATGCTACCATTAAGACAGGAAAAAACATTCTGCCTTTAATACAAATGAGCAGTCTGGTATGTTAGTTTCAGTGGTGCATTAAGAATAACGTAGGCTGTACATCCCAAAGACAGGTAGATCACCTCCGGCAACTGCCTTTGGGTGTTCACTACAGGGTTTTAACAGGATGCAACCAGCCGTTGCATGCAAAACTGTTCAACATCAAATGTGATTCTGCAAATCGGATACTTGTTAAATAGTCGTGAGTGCGCAAAGCATTACTAAGAAACAGTTAAAGCCAGTTTAGGATCATCAGTCAGGCTTACAGAGACAGAGACATACTTGCATGTATTGGAAGCTGCATATATTAATACACAGGGCCCTGTTCTTGGCAGACAGAAAAGCACATATGTTGCACTTGTTTCAATTCAATAAAATAGGTGGCAACCATTCTCAGGCTCATTTCACAGGGTAATGTCTTAACTAGAGACAATTTTCCTAGTTTGAATTTAAATTTTAGCAGGAGCTGTAAATCATTGTCATGGACATTATACCAATTAATATCTCCACTACTAACCAATCAACACTATCTTCTCATTTCTTCTTTTCCCTCAACAGTAAATTGTCTGCATGATTGCAAGGCGAAATGTTTTGACAACACATGTTCTTCTCAGCAATAGTAAAGCAATCGCTTGTCTCCAACAACAAAATCTGTACTTTTGCAACTGAATCCAACTTCCTGCAAACCATTGCTTTAGACTGTACAAGACTGTTTGCAACCTCAACACTTTGAGATCCAGAGTGCAGCCTCTGACACACTATTTTCTATAAATGCTACCCATATAACGTTGCCAGCCTTGAAACCACAAGTCCATCTATAATTAAGAATTCATCCAGCAGAGAAATTCTCTTCCAAATATTTTCAATGTTGCTGGCTTCCTTTGCATATTCCCTTCTATTTCCAAATAGTTCCTGGCGCAAATATTCTTGTTTATTCTTAGAGTAAACCTGAAGCAGCTTATCAACATTTTGCATTTATACAGTACCATTTGAATGAAATATGTCCAAGGCATTTCTGACAAAGTCACTGCTGAGCCAAAGAGAAAGTTAATCCTTTTGAAGAGGGTGTTTGAGAGCACTGCATTTTTCCTTTTTGTAAACTTCCAAGTGATCCGTAACTTGATTATTTCCTATTCCAAACTCAATATTCCTGTGCCTGCTGAACTTCACTGACACAATGGCTTTAAAATTTAAAAATGCTATTCTGTCATTTAAATCCATTTTGGCTTCACTCGTCCATAGTGAAATGAATTGCTACATTAAAACACCCATTGTGATATTTTTTATGCATCCTTCCTCTTCCAGTCCCACTATTTGCAACAGGAAAAAACTATTTGCTCATAAAAGTCATCAAT
The DNA here is from genome assembly GCF_030684315.1 of Stegostoma tigrinum. Taxonomy (NCBI): domain Eukaryota; kingdom Metazoa; phylum Chordata; class Chondrichthyes; order Orectolobiformes; family Stegostomatidae; genus Stegostoma; species Stegostoma tigrinum. The sequence goes on along the minus strand of NC_081355.1, from coordinate 12,938,594 downwards.
TTTTTTTGGGGGGGGGGGGGGAGGGGAGAAGGAGGAGCAGCAAAAATTGAAACAGGGGAAAAATCAGTTTGCGCTAACTTGCACTCGTGATCAGATTCATCACAGAAGTGAGTCTCTGATAGCAACAGTCAAAGAAAGGCAAAATAGAGAAAAAAGAATGATAATATTCACAAGGCCTTCTCTTGATAATGCTAATATTTACAGAAATTAATTTGTAGCTTACATACAGCAACCAACAATAACCAAATTCTACGAAATACCAGTTCAGATTGATGAAATTTTCTAATAGCATAGTTACTCACTTGTGCTACCAAGTCAGTCTGCTCCTTCTGGAACATTCGATTCAAAGATTCCGAGGCAAGACCCACCATATCCGATCGCACCTTCATTCCATTCATTAAAGGCCCAATAGTTTCCAGCATTGCCATGGCTCGGACACATAACTTAGAAAGAAATTATTAAAGGGTGAGTAAAGTTGAAAAGCAACCACCATTTCATTATTTATTTCTCTTACAAAAACCATTAGAGGACAAACAGTCACAAAATCATCTGCATTGACTAATGTCACTGGAATTGTTCAGGCAACGTTAGTTATGTTATCCCCTTTTTGATGTCTGAACTAATGCAGACAAAAAGAAAGTGGATTGTGAATGCACTCTAGTAATCATTTGACAAGAATCACTAATGTATGGGCAATACCTATTTTCCCATTTTCTCTATCATTAATTGATGCCAGACTGGAGAACCTAATCTTGTTCAACAGCTATAATTTCCTTTTTCTTGCCAGGAGAAAGCATAAAGGCTGTGGAGAGGGCAACCATAACACTAAGATATCAAGGAGCAGGTGGCAGTCCAAGGTTGTGAGGGGGAGGTGGAGGAACGGTGAAGTGAAGTGAAGAGAAGAAAGCAGATTATTGTGGCTATAATACCTGGGCATTCAATAAGGAGGGAAGTTTGGGAACAGCGACAGTCACAAACTGGAGTCTCAAAGGGTGCGTTATCTGCCTTTGGAACAAATGAGATCTCAAAATGACTAGATGGGAAACTGGAAAGGGAGGGTGAAGATCTGGCTGTCACGTTCATAATCCAGGACAAATGACAGGCAAAAGCAGTGATGCAATTCTGCTAAGGGTATAGAGAGAGTAACCATTTTCTGAGCCATGTGCCATTGGCAAAAGGGCAACAAAAAATCTAAAAAGGCAAAAGGTAGCGAAGGATTTTTGTGAATAAAAGGGGCTCAATTCTACAGAATCATTGGGACAGACTGTAGCTAAACTGGGGCACTAGCTGAAAAGGGACAGGTAGTACTTTAAAACTGGATTGGGGGTGACTGGAGGAATGAGGATGAGGATGAGGATGAGGATGAGGATGAGGATGGAGGATGCTCAGGTAGAAACCAAAATGTGAAATTAGTCTGAGGATTAAGTCAGCAGAATCCAGATCATACTGTGTAAAAGAAAATATTTTCAGTTCTGAAAAATACCAGAAACAATAAATTAACTGATAAGAACATAATAGAAGTGGCAGTAAGCAAGTTTGACAAGACAAAAAAAAAGAGAGAAACAGTATACGGGCAAAATGGCAAGATTGAAATCTGCACCATGTAGAATCCTATCAATAAACTGACATTGTTTCATTCTTTGTTCTATCAAATTTGAATCTCAAATCCAGTTTATACAGAACAGTACAGGCCATTTTCAAAGCCTGGTTACCAGTTGGTCATGACTGTAAAAAGAACACTCCACGTCATAAGGTTATTAGAGAGACCATGGAAGTTGGAAGGAAGTCTGGCAATATTGATAAAGTGCTGTCATATCAATACGATGGTGTTGTAACAGTGAGCATTATGATCAGTTGTGGGAGAAGGACTACTCATTTCTGATTATATTCAATCAAGGATTCTTTGAATGAAACATATCCAAAGATTGAGAGCTCAAACTTCGTCAAATGGTTCAATCCAATTAAGGCACTCATCAACCTCCCTGGGATAATTCCATAACTCTAGATTTCATGGTTATTGGCAACTGCCTTTCACAGACTGGTCTTCAAAACGTGCCCATTTCTGGAATCAATTATATTAGCACAAGATGCCAGCTTATTTCACAGAAGCACAAGTGGGTTTGCCTTGACAAAACATGCTATTAGAAAACCAGGCTCCCTTGAACTTACATTTGTCCAATTTGTACAAAGATTGTTTGTTTATGCAGAGGGGAAAAAAGCATCTAAGAAACTGGCCCTTCAAATTCTGTACACCATATCCAACTGTAAAGAATGTCAGCTATACAGCATACTGTCTGCAAGTGATTACATTAATAAGCCTGTTTAATGGTTTTGTCAGTTAGAAAGGCTCTCTCAAAAGGACAGACATAGTTTATCTGCTACAAAGGGAAATGTAGTGGAGCTAATCCAGTAGCAGGTTGCAGAACGGAAGGACTTTTATTCTACAGTATACCAGATAGAAAGATTGCTTACTCTATGCTTATTTCAGGTAGGAGGAACATGGGCTTGATAATGAAAGCCATTTTGTAGCACAAATAAAATGACAATTTAGTAGCAAGGCAAAACAATAATAGACAAGTGAGGATGAGTACATTCGCATTACTCACATGGTATGAAACAAACCCAATACATGCAATGAATATTTCTGAAACTGCAGAATTCAAAAATGTTAAAACTTGAAATCTGTAGAATCGGAAAAACAAAGTTGATATTGAAGCACTGAAATCAAATAAATTTTTACCTCATTGTCAGAAAGAGCATGAATGACCCGGATTGATGACTTGGGGATGACATTGTTTTTGTGGTTCAGAGCCTGAATAACTTTAGGAAGGTGGCCTAATGGAGGTACCTGGTCTGCCAGCTGAGGCTGGGAATGGAAGAGGCAGACTGCTGCTGTGGTAACGGTTTCTAAAGTTTCACCCTGTGCAGAGAAACAGACCAATTACCAATGCGTGCAAAGCATGGGCTTACACAACTCTTCTAGTTAATGAAATGTGGCATGCGGAGACAAAAATATGCACAAAATAAGAACAGACAATAAAGTTACTCAACTCAATAAGGCAGCGTCTCTTGCATTTTCTTCACACAAAGCATAAACATTTCATGATATAGATGCATGGTAAGTCATTTAGACTTTGCCGTAAGTGTATGGTACAAGCCATCAGTTTACTATGAGCTTTATGGCACGATTGCATGAGATTTTACAGCATTTAAGTTAGCCATTTGGCCAAATATGTATATAGGGTTATTCTACGCATGAGATATGTTACATCTGACCAAGAAATCTCCTTCCCCCCCCACCCCCATTTACCTTTGTGGTTTCATATTAACGCATCTGTGCCATCTGCCTCCACCATCCCATGGGTTACCAAGTTTCAACTTCCCATTACTCAGTGAAACAAGTTTCTCCTAAGCCTCCTATGAGTTCAACTGCATTTTTGGCCCACAGTTGAGCTCTCTCTGCCCCTCACCCCACGATTGCAACTTTCTTGATCAAACTTCTTCATGCTATTAAAGACCTCCATCAGTTCATCTGTGTTTTCTTTCACAAAAAAACCTTGATCTGATCACACTTTCCGAATTGTTGCACTTACTTTGTTCTAACATCAACCATGTAAATTGTTTTTTGCACTCTCTCCAGTTCTTCTGCATCCTTTTTGTAATGTGAAGTTCAGGACCGTGCATAGTAACTCTTAAATGTGACAAACCCCAGTTTGATAGATGTTCAGCATGAAGTCAAAAGCAGAGCGCTAATCTCAACAGAAATAGATACTAGCGCTTTCTTTGCACTTATGAATTTGTGTAACTGCATTGCTTCTTTAACATAATTTGGGAACTTCTGCTTCAAATTGCTTTGACTATCTGGCCAATTTAGACTTTTATTCCGCCATAAGATGCCTTTCATTCATCCCGCCAAAACGTAACATCCCACATTTCAGAGAAATTAATCTGCCTTCTACATTCTCAGTCCGCAACCTTAACATCTCATATGTAGGCAGTCTTTTTTCCAATATTAATTATGTTCCACAAATGTTGCTATCATACTTGAGCGTAGTTACATTATTTTATATGTGACAACCGCTACAAGTTCAAAAGTGGCTTCCAAGTTACAGAAAACAGGTCATCAATAATTTCTCTGCACAACCACTAGTTCTGGGAGTAAATGCTGTTTCCACTGGCCACACTTACATGAGGATTATTTGTTTCTAGCAGCTCCGTGAGTTTATCCAGCAGTCCGACAAGGAATTCTCGAGGTTTACGTAGAACCCAACCAGGTTGTGCAATAAAGATCCTCAAGAAGACTCCTCCTACTGACAATTCACCTCCAACTTCACTATAGGCAACTGTAAAGTTTTCCGGTAACTGCAGAGGACCGAAAATATTTGTTTCATATTAAGAGGAGAATTTCTTTCACATGAAGCCCCCCCATCAAGTCAAACTGTCTTCCACAGAGAATGATTGAGCAGAAAAAATTATTTGACAACTTACTATCAGTTGTACTGCCCTAGGTGAGCAGATAGTTATGCTAGTTGCCCTCCTTTTCTGTGGGGAAACATCCAATCACAACTACTGCCTAACATCACTGGTAACAATGTATTCCTGTTTGTAAATTCAGTCTAGAATTTATGATTATAACTCCAGGGCAATTGTATTATTCAACTACTCTTACATTTTATTCTCTTACGGGAATTTTAAAGCAATAACGCAACAGATATATAGCCTGACCTAGGATGAAATTAATCACCGTCAGGTAGGCTATAATAATGGGTTTTTATCCAAACTTTGCTTGATCCCAATCTGGATATTGAAGGTGCCTGCTCAGATCATCCATTCAAGGCAGTTACATCATGACCAGTCATGTGGATGGTAACATAATCCACAGGACCTAATTCTATACTAATCTCCCAATTTTCATATTTACAAACATTCCCAATGTTTGGCATTTCTCCCCCTCGAGCTGTCTACCAACAAACACCACCTCTGGATGGTTTAAAGCCATAATGTGTCTGGGATTTTGTTAGTCACGGGAAATAGGCAATTCAGGTCATTTGACCTGCCCTGGAACACTTCCAATTCAAAATCCATTTGAACCCACACCAAATATTCCAGCTCCCATATACATTGAAGATGACCCTCTAGAATACGTCGAGGACTTTCCACATCCTAGGCAGCCAGCATAGTCAGAAGGTCACCACTGTCGAAGAGATCCACCATTCACCTCTGCCTTCTAAAGGGATTTGACAGCAAATGCTGAATAAGCCAGGCCTTTATATTTAGACTGCTCTGTTCAGAGCAGCTGTCATCACCACATTCCTCTATTTCAGTGGGACCTAGACTGCCTACCAACAAGGCATAAATATTCTAGAGAAATTCCACCAGAAATACTTTTCAGTGCATCTTTCAAATTCAATGAGAACATCATTGTACAAGCACTACCATCCTTCTTGAATACAGCTCCACAAATATTCACAAAAACAGTTCCTGCAGACTCAACTCTGATGGACTGAATTGTGACCAGTTGTCAACAAAGTCCCCTTCACCAAGTCTCATTTTCTCAACTCTCAATGTACAGCTTACCAGGGCAGGACAAAGAAAATGCTTCAAAGACAGTAAAGGACAGGTGCATCAATATTAATGACTGGGAGGACTCATTCCCAATTGCTCAAGACGACAACAAGTTGACAATTAAGCTACAGCAGAGGAGGAAATAAAAGGAAGGAAATCCTGCGCTTTGGATCCCACTACCTCCCAGTAAATATCGGTCTCCCGAATCACAAACAGCCAGTACAGAAATCTGGTGTTCCCAAGACATCATCCTCAAATCAAGAAACCAGCAATGTGACTTCTGCCAGGAGACGAATTTATTAATTGGTAGAAACAAACACCTCAAAAAGTTCTCTCTCAAATTCGCCACTTTGACTGCTTACTTTAGTTAGCTTAAGTTGAACATGACGTGATTGACCAAGGAATCCCTCGATAACTTAACTTGTCTCTTTAGGAAATCCAGAAAGAAATCAACAAATCTTAAATCGGCTGATTGGGGTTGAAAGAAGTTCTATAGGAATGGGGATTTGTTTGCATCTCATGTGAACTGACTTAACTGTAATTTCTGAAATACATGTGCCATAAATAATGTTCTAATTTTTAACAACCTCCTTGTATTTTCTTCAAAAGGTCATTTGGTCTGAATTTACAATGTCCTATCTGCCACTCATCACTGTAGTGACGAATGTTGGACTTCACTTTCTTCAATTGAGATTAACTGCCAGTCCAGTGACAAGTTCTCACTCTCAGCATATAACACGGAGTAACTGCAGGTCATGAAGGGCCAGAGACTACGCCTCTGCAAATACAAGCAAAATATGAACTATTCTAGTCATCTACAATATTGAACCAGAGGAAATTCACAGAAACCTGCACTAAATTCATTGAGGCAAGAAATAAAATTCTTTTCATGTTAAATTTTTTTTTTCATGGAATGATTTGACAAAATCCAGTTGATATTAATGGCTGTTTACGGGCTCAAATTTAAAAATATTTTGTCCTTAATTCCAGTTGCAAATTTAACCGGTATAGCAAGATAAATCCAAAATGAAATAAAAGTGCACTTCTGTAACCATGGGATTGAAATCAAAACCCCAATGTTATAAGTGCTGCTGCGATCCAGAAACTAAGCTGAATTATACACACAATATGAAAATTGCAGTAAGGAGGATCTTCAAATTTTTATATTTAAAGATAAGTGAATAATAATTCTCAGTTTCCATTCTTTTACTAACGAGAGATAGCAGAAATAAGAATCAATTATGCAGCACTCACATCAAGCCTCATTCCTTTTGATAGGGGAACTGAAAAAAGTTGCATTCAAATCATGGTATGTTACCATCCTCATCTCTTCTGACTTACCCACTGCTCAAAAGAGGAAACAACGAAACTGGAAAGAAGTTTTTTTTTGGTAACTCTGCAGTAAGTTTACAAATTGACCTTTACCATTGTTGAATTTCACCGGTCATTGTAAATATTCATGATGATCATACAGGTCATAATAAATAAAGAAACATGTCCTACCTCTTGACAAAAGCCACTGCACATCAAGGCATTATTCAAACCGAGTCAATTAGGCAACAGCTACAACCTGAGTCAATATCAAAGTCACAGGGGATGTAACACCTTTACAGAATCTATTATTTATATAATGTCTGCATACCTTCCAATTCACATCTGGATTGTCACGCTGTTGCTTGAAGTGGCTTTAAAAAGAAATAAGAAACCAAGTTTAATGGAGAATTCAATTTCAGTAAAGCAGCACCACACTGAGTGAACTGTTGAAAATGATTGGTGGATTATTAGTAGCATTGGGAATGCAATTTTAAAACTGTTGTCCTAGAAATAAAGAGACTCTTCCCCCCTCTATCCCACATCCCTGAAAACGTACACGGAAATTCCTTGCATCCTGCCTGCATTTGAAGGTTTGCACTTCATTAAGACTATACTATAAAGGACTCTTCTCTATTGCCCACCAGCAACTGGCAGCCTCATCGAGATTGTAAATTTAGTGCTAATTAATGGAACTACTGCAGTGGGAATACCCTGGAATTGAGCCCGGGCTATAGGTGAAGAACTGATGTCTAACAAACTGCACTAAAGCCAACAAAAGTAAACTCAAACGCTTCATCTTGAAGTTAAGCTAATGCATCCAGAATAAAAATACTGCTCTTCATTTCCACAAGTTTTATTAGACTGCACAATAATTCAGCCAAGACAATATATTTTCTCCACATTATTGTGGAAAGGCAGGGAAATAAAATAGTTGCACCTCTACATCATATCACTTTTTTCCCCCAAATTCAATTACGGGATTTGGACATCACCGACCAGGCCAGTGTTTATTGCTTATCCCTAATTGCTCAGAGGGCAGTTAAGAGTCAACCACATTGCTGTGGGTCTGGATTCACATGTAAACCAGACAGTAGGGAAGGCAGTTTCCTTCCCTGAAGGACATTAGTGAACCAGATGGGATTCTCTGACAACAATAGTTATTGCTGGGCACCATTAGACTCCCAATTCGAAATTGTTTTTTTTTAAATTGAATTCAAATTTCAGAGATAACGGGAACTGGAGACCCTGGAGAATCTGGAGATAACGAAGTGTGGAGCTGGATGAACACAGCAGGCCAAGCAGCATCAATTTCATCATCTGTCATGGTAGAATTTGAATTCAGGTTACCTGAACACCATCATTGCTCGATTATTACTCGAGATAATAATACCACTAGACCACTGCCTCCCCATATGCAAGAAGCTTACTTTTAAAATGACACTCCTCACATCTTTAACCATTGCAAGATGTAAACCAATAACCACAAGTAAAAAGGATGGGCCAACAAAACTGAGCAACCCAGGAGAGGGCATCCACCACTGCCTTACCATATCACGTGGTTTCCTTCCCACCCCCCGCCCCCCCTCCAATATACATTTTAACAATTTCTCAGTTTTAACACCTCTGCTGCTTTATGGGAAAACAATGTCAGCAATAATTAACATTGGGAAAGATGAGCTTTAGTTGTTCCAGGCACATTTAACAAGAACCAAAAGGAGTAGGCAGCAAGAAACTTGGTACATGGGAGCCAAATAGGAATACACCACAAGGCAAGCAACTAAGAAACAATGGCTTGATTAATTTCCTCATTGAAATGAAAATTTAAAAAGAATAATTTGTAAACTTTATTTTAAAGCCAGCTTGGAACACCAACCAATTATATTTTCAGCTGTCAGACACATCCAAATTTTGGCCAGTTACTAGTGGCGTTTGTCAGGGGGAGCCACCTCAGTTCAGAACAGACATGGAGAACACTAAAAGGATATCTTGGAAAGGCTGGCACTGATAATTAGATGCCGCAAAAGGAGTTCTGAAGCTTTGTTTGCTCAACAAGCACAAACAGCTATTGAAGCTTTAACGACCAGGTGCATACTATTTGTTCTTGTTTGGTTGCTTTTTGGAGGTGACTGCACTCAGTTGGCCCAAAAGGCACGCTCCTTAATTTCCCAGAAATCCTGCTGGCCGTGAAAGCATTCAAGGCATCAGGGGCAAGAAAAATACTACTCAGATATTGCAAAATATCGACATAACAGAAAAATGCAATATTTGGCAAGTGTTTTTTCCAAAGCTGGTTATTACAAGAAGCTGTAAACAAGAAAAGCTTCTCCATGTTGGAAAATCACTCTACATGTCTCTGGGCTGAAGACCAATCTTTTATATCTAATACTTCCCTTTCATAACTTGCATTAAGTAATGCTGAAAAGAAAACCTTAAAGCTGTCAGTCTTGCACTTTGCAGGACAATTTGTAAGCATATCAATTCAAGGGAAAAACTAACATTTACACAGCAGAGGAGAGTGCTATTTGATCGCATGCAATACAAACGTTAGCTTTCCCCCGAATGGAGATGTTTGTAAATTGTCCTGATTTATGTTAAGCAAAGCTTCAACAAGATGTGTCTTTTGTCAGCCGTAGTCAACTTCTATATTGCCAAAAACTACTTGTATCCACTGGCTAAGATAACAAAGTGTGGAGCTGGATGAACACAGCAGGCCAAGTAGCATCTCAGGAGCACAAAAGCTGACGTTTCGGGCCTAGACCCTTCATCTACTGGCTGTCTTGAACTCACATCCAGCTAATGTTTTACTCCAAATACCTTGGTTTGTACAGGGGTCTCATGTCTTTAATGGACATTTTATGGAAGAGGAGACTTTTGATTATTGGATTTTCTTGAAAATATACACAATGAGTGTTTGGGCTCTTGCAATTTTAATTTCAACATACATTAGCATCTTGGACAGAAAATAGCTTCTACTTTGAGAGCCTGATTTCCAAAATTTGTCGATTATACCTACATTATAGGCAGAGATGACAACAAATGCAAACAGATTCTGAAGGATTAAACTAGATCAGTTTGCCAGGTGTATTTTACTGTAGATAAATAGGACTTTAGTGCGCAAAATAAAATCAAGAGCAGGTACAAATTGAAAGAGTTGTGCAGTCTGATCGAGAGATTATAGGAGTTGAATAAAGTCTAAAATGCCACCAGCACAACACATTTCTAATTATAAAAGAAAATGGATAACAAAAAATAAAGCATTGCACTCAAAAAGAGTGCAAATCTACATCAGAGCTGGAATGGTCGCGTGAACTGGCTTGAGAAAAGTTGTGTCATTAAGACTGTCATGAAACAAATGGAGAGAACTGAGCAAGAGTGCATCACTTTGGTGATGATAACTATATCAGTAAAATGCAGATAGAGTAAAGTTCTTTGTTGGAGACCACGAGCTGATTAAACTGTGTCAAAGAATGGTTAGGCTTTGCCAGAGGAAAATAGAGTAAAGAATGAATAAGAGACTGCACATGAAGCTACATACATGCTAAGTGATAAATCAGTGACATTTACCTTTTAAAATATTTTTAAAATGTTATTGTACTTAGAAGTCACAAACATAAGTAACTCCACTAGTTAAAGTGCAATTAACAGATTCTGAACATAAGTTAATGAATTAACAAGCAAATAATGCTGATTTGTTGTTTTGCAGTTAGTGCAGTTAGAGTTAAAAAGGTGAAACTTGTCCATTGGTATCAGTTGGGAAGTTCAGTTGTTTCACATTATTCGTCTCCAATCAGGTCACCCGAGGATCATAACACCGATACTAAAACCATTTACGCATTTCCCTAAAGTATGCGCAACAGCATGAGTCACATTCTGGTACAAAACAGAAGAGAGCTCAAGGAGAAATCCCAAAATAACTATTCTCTTATTTTCAGGTTCAAATTCTTTTAAAAATGGACAACCTTGGCAGATTCAAATAAACCAAAGAACTCCAGGTACTGGAAATCAGAACCTGCTGGAAACACTCAGCAGACCAGGCAACATCAATCTTCAAAACAGTGTTATGAAGATTGATCACTGGACCTGAAACGTTAACTCTGCTTTCTCTCCACAGATGCTGCTTGATCTGCTGAGTTTTTCTAGCAATTTCCAATTTTGCTGAATTCAAAATGGCCAAGGCCATTCACAATCATATTTCCAGAAGCTTCTGAACCTCTGGCAATGTACAGTCAACCGAGCTGAAGATGATATAAACTACTTGGAGATGAACCATCTGCTTCCACCTTGCTCTGGACGTCAAGCTCCATATGCTAAACCTAGGGCTTATGATTTTAACTGTTACGTCATTGCCTCACAAAGGGAAATCTAACAGGGTAGGTAAAGCCACACTTAGCTAACTAGCCTTCCACCGGCCCATGGAGAATCGTGGGCTGCAGTTACCGGAAATGACTGTCTAATGACTGAAGTCTGAGCTTGTTGATTTGGTGAAATCTAGAAGTCTAAAATTCTAAGTCAGCTGCTTGATTTTCACAGGAAAGGCAAAAAACCATCATGTCTCAGGTCCTCCATCTATCCCCAAGTTGTTGCCGGGCAGAAAATAATACTACACTTTGCTTGCAAGGAGAAAGAACTACAGGGCTCTGGTCATTGAGAAAACTACTATTGGATACGGCCTTCTGGGAAATTGTGGCTCACCTGAATTGATTTTAAAATTTCTCTGGACTTTTCAAACTTGTCATTTATACCTGGTCTCCTTAATTTTGAGAGGAGATAAATAGTGAAGTAATGAAGCATTTTCCTAGTGTTTTGAATGCGTTGACATTAAACCCTACTTTTGATGTCATCCGAAAAGGCTTTAGCTGTGGGTTTACTTCAAAAAACAAAATCAGAATCCAAAAGCCAGGGTTGAGAACATCTATCAGCATACCTCGGTAAAGGTATTATTATATATTGTATATTATTTGTAGTGCTGACAAAATCCAGAGCACAGAACCAAAGGGACTGCAAAGAAGGGACAAGCGCATGAAAAACTCTTCAATCAAATCTCGCTTTGTGTTGCCAAGTTGAATGGCAGCTGCAGGATTCACTGTTAATGAAAAAGAGATCTGAATTCTAAACAAAACAAACTTAAAGAAATAATTAATTCAAAAATCCTTCATCCTCACACAAAGATAATCACTTTGTGGAAGTAAAATCTCTGATTTCATTGATTCATAAAATTGAACCACAATTTTTAACCATTATAAGAATGGGAAATATGGCCTTTTGTGTCGTAAAATGTAAAAGCTCATCAAATTTAGAACTTCACAGCAGCAACCGTTGAAATGCGAACAGCTTGTAGAAGTGTAATTGGTTAAGGTAGTTAGTTGAGTGTATGAGAAAATAATCTTTCAATGAAATTATATTTGATTTATGCACAGATACACAGCAACTTAATAACAAATGGGACAGGGGCAAAGATGTGGCAATGTGAGTGCACGTGACTGAGTAATCTTTAATTCAGTCTTTGCTGAATCAAAAGCAATTTCAAATTTACATTTGATATTAGTAAATGACCGGGTTTCAAAAAATAATGAGATGTTTTTCATCAGAAAGTACGGCTCTAGAATCTCTAGGCTGTTACAAGTCACTGCTTGAAATGCTGTAGGTCGTGTGATAATAAACAGAGAACAATTATAGAAGTTAAGACTTTCTACAGTTAAAGCTGGTGTAAAATCTGTAACCTGCCAATCCTTCCCATCCTCTGTGATCCCAACCACCACAGGTGCCAATTTTCAGTCAAACTGATCCACTCCATTTGACATTAGGACATGGTTGAAAGTACCAAACACAACAAAGATTACAGGGCACAATGGCATCCTATCTGAAGTGAAGACCAGTGCTTCAGAATGTGCTATTCTCTAATCACTTCTTGTGTGAAAGAAAAGTTCTTCCTCATTACGCCAACACTTCTTTTATAAAGACCCCATCTGCATCAACAGAACTGAGGACTGAAACACATCAAGATCTCGGAGTGATGATAACCAATGACCTAAAGGGCAAGTAGCAAATCAAGTGATATCTCAATATCACAGGTTTGCAAAGGTAAAAGCATTTATAGTTTAAAATTTACCCTCATTCTGCATCCCTGTATACGTACAAACACCGCCTGATAAGGTGAAGTTACTCAATGTATGCTGGGCATCTATACAAAATTAAATATTTCTTAAATTTGAAAAGGAACAGAGACAAAAATCACAAGACAAAAACAGAATTCAATGCAACATTGGTTTACATACTCTAGCATCATCTGTCGGACTGTTGCAGACACCTTTTCCCTGGAATTGTCATTCCATATTAGCTCTGGGTTTTCATGTGTCCCCTCAAATATGTGCACAGATGCTTCAGGATTGTCCCTCATAGCATCCATGAAGACACTTGGTAGAAATTTGGTCAACGTGATTCTCACCTAAATCGGAATTAATTATGGTTATTGAAACAGTTCAGCAGCAATTCAAATGTAAACATCATTAACACAATGACACTGAAAACATATCAGTTAATGAGATATTGTATCCCCAAATGCAGCTCTTCCCTTTCCATAAGCCATAGAAGCATAAGTAGGCCAGTCAGCACTTTGAGTCTGCTCGATGAGATCAGGGCCGATCTGGTAATCTTCAGCTCCACTTTGCAGTCTTTTCCTCATAACCTTTGATTTTCATGGTAATTAAAAACCTATTTCTACCTTGAATATACCAGATAATTATAAAAAAGATATGCAATATTTCTGTAAAATCATCCTAAGTAAACCAAAGAGTAATTTAATTTACAAACAAAGAAAGAAACCTGGGTCAGGAGTCCAGGGCAGGATGATTTGAATTGAGAAGACCCTACATGAATTTCCTTTCTGGAGACTGATTCCACTCTGCTATTTCTGTCCATTTAGTTACAAGATTTTCCAAAAAAGGATTAGCCAAACCCATACAGGAAAAGAAAGCAGTAAGATAGCATCGCAAGAAAAAAACTCCTGCATCTCTTGAAACTCATCAAGCTCCATAATTGTTGTTAACTTTGAAATTGAACAAGTGGCCCCAATCAATTGCTAGGTTTCAGAAACTTGACAGAATGTGAAACAGGTTGGTGCTGTTTGGAAAAATGTAGAGCAAACTTAAAGGAAAGGACAAAAATAAACTGTCTAGTTTGGGATAAAGGTTGGAAACAGTAGCAAAAGCCCATACAAAGTCCGACATTGAGTATTTTGAGTTTTGTTTTTATTAAAGGCAAAACCTTCAAAGCTACACAGGTACTACTTGCACAGTAAAAGCCTTGGTTACACAATTCGCCACCTCAAAATATACAGCATTAGTTATTTTGTTAAGTGACTGTTTCCTATAACAATCTGAAATTGGACACCAACAAAACCACCAGAAATACCAAGTTAAAAATAATTCGCAATACATCTTTGTTCACAAACATGCCTCGTTGTAGAAACATAGAAAAGGGGAGATGTGGGCCATTCCATTCTTTGAGCCTGCTCCATCATTAATTAGGGCAATGCCTGGTCATGCTAGTCCAATTGTTTAATCTTTTTACACAGCTATTAGTTTCTTAAATAACTACACACCTTTGGTCCAATGAGTTTGTCTGTAATCATTTTGGCAAAGAGCTCTGCAGTCTGTGCTCGAACCTGAGGCTGCGTTGAATTACAAAACATATCTAACAGATATATAAGGGAACCTGCACAGAAGCAGAACAATAAATCACTTCGTTTGCACCTCAAAATTAACACTCAAACAGAAGACAAAATTTCAAAATGGAAAAACATTGTGCTAGCAATTTAATAAGCATGTCAATCTCCCAATTCAAGAATGGCTTAAAGATGGAATTTTATTCAAGTTGAACAGATGACTTCAATAAGCATTTACTTAGCTGGTCTGATCTGCATGTGACTGGACCACAGCAGTGTGGTCGGCTCTTAACTGCCCTCTGGACAATTAGTAACAGGAAGCAAATTCTAGCCTAATTATGTTCAATGAAGAAATAACCAGAAAAAAATTGACAAAGAACAACTGAAGCTGTTGAAGGCTTGGAATTCTATTAAGTTGTAAATTTTGAACTCAAATTAAGAACCTGTGTGCAAACGTTTGAAGCATACAATTAAAATGCAGATAGAGTTCTCTCTGTTCTGCTTGAGGTTTGAAAGAGTGACCTTTAGTTTCACAAGGCATTTCATCATTTTCTTAATCCGCAATTCAACCACACTCATTTAGATATGCTTTGATAAAAAATCCTGAATAAACTAGTGACAAAAATGGCATAACACAACACAGAACCATTTCTAACTAGTAAGTTGATGGAGGGTCTAGGCCCGAAACGTCAGCTTTTGTGCTCCTGAGATGCTGCTTGGCCTGCTGTGTTCATCCAGCCTCACATTTTATTATCTTGGAATCTCCAGCATCTGCAGTTCCCATTATCTCTCAGTTAAATGATGTGTCAGGTTAATAAATCCTGGTGATCTACAGTTTGCTAATGTAAACCTAATGTGTTAAAAATAACATGCGCTTGTCGGAAACCATATTACTTCATTAGCTTTTGATGTTAATCCTGTTGAAAACATCTTCAGTCGCAAAATGCAAATGCAAAGAGACTGCAGCAGTGATTTCAATAGTGATGTTATTTCAAACCTCTATTCTTTTCAGCAATTTGACTGTCAGCTAGTATGACAACTACCACTACAAAATTATTCACAATGTACATGGTCTCAGAGATAAACATTCATAGCTTGCTACAAAAAAAATTAAAACAAGTGTTTTTTTTAAATTAACCTTTTTCCTAATCAACTAGTTAAGAGATGTTTTTACGCACATCTGGAATAGGTGGGACTTGAACCCAGACCTCCAGGTCAGGACACTACCACTGTGCCACAAGAGGGCCCAGAGAAATATATTCCAGACTAACTACACAATTGAAAGCAGGTGGCTATCGGTTGTTTTTTTTTTTAAGTGCAACGAAATACAAGAATGTACTTTAATATCTTGACTGTAAACTAGTCATGTATAATGTCCATGAACTAAGTTAAACAATTGCTTTACCTTTTCCCATGGCTTCTTTTATGATCTTAGTGTTTGACATCAAAGCATAAAGGGTTTCAAGGACAAGCTGTCGACCTAAGAAACAAGAATAATATTGGTAATTTCCACCTTTTAATTCATTGACTTGAAAATGTATCTAGAAGAGGATACTTGTTAATAATTTGCAATTAAAGCTGATAATGCATTCAGATTCCCCGTACGATGAATTGCACTAAATTAGGAAATGAAGTTTAACACAATTCATTCCCTGTTTTTTTCCTCCTTGTTCAATTCCTTTGAAAATCCCCTTCACTTGCAATATCAACCAGATCCGAAGAGCCCAGATTCAAAGTGATTAGGCTATTCCTTCCTTAGTTTTAACCCAAAAATCTTCATTAGTTTTGGTAAGTGAGGCAAAAGAAATGAAGAGTGTCAGGACAAAGCAATGTTCCACATACTATAACTTTTTCATCATTCAATATTGTTGCGGTCCTGTTAAGCCACATCTTTCAATACTCTTGCTGGATCTGACACGAGTCCCTCTCCAAACATTTTCAACACAGCATTTACAATGTTTGGATGTTACTTTTCAAGATACGTTTCCCAGTTTGACCATTGTAATTGGGTTAGAGATACTAAGTGAAATTAAACAGCAACAGGCTACAACAAAATGGAACTCAAGATTCAGATAGGAGAATGGATGAGGCAGGACATGACATGACACAGTAGTCTGCAATGGCTCAGGAAGAATTTCAGGAACAAAACCATCCAGTTGGAAATCTAGCGTACTCAAGGTGGATGAGGTGTTTTGAGCCAGGTTATGTTTAGAGAGAGGACTCTGTATTCAGTTCAGCCATGGAAATGATGGCAGGAAATGGAGAGTTAGCAGGCACTAAAGTAGTGGTACTTTAATGTTTGCACAATTGTACAATTAAATTTTTTGACAGCTTGAGCAGTCGGCTAGTATTGTATGTAGATAAAGGGTGAAGAAACAGGAAAGAAGGATAAGGATCAGGAATAGGGGAGTTGGTTTTCAAATTTAAGTACAGATTTTGAACAATAAAAGGACTTGCTTTATGCTCAAGGTTGCAATTGCTGAAATAACTGGCAGAATTAACGGCCACTGGTTGATTTATCTACAGACATGGTGGACTGCAACATTAGAGCCCTCCCATGTTACCTTATAGCAGATACCTGAAACGGTCTTTGGTTTTTATGTTACTTTTTAAAAGTTTTGCCATTCCCCTGCTAACTTTCTCTCATTATGAAGTTACATTTTTAGCTGTGGTAAATGTCATGGGGACAAAAAATAAAACACAGCAGTTGCTGAAAATCAGAAATAAAAAGCTGAAACTACCTGGCATGTCAGGTACTGTGGAGAGATGGAGGACAACTAATGTTTCAGTCTTGACAAGATTTTGTGTGAACCTTACTGCATGACAAAAGGGACATACAGGACCTAAACTGCTAATGCTGACTTCCCCTACCAGCAAAGGCTGCTTGACCTGCAAAGAGTTTCCAGCATTTCCAGTTATTTGCAATTCTAAAGGGCTAGTGACTTTGATGTGATAAGTGCGTGCAAGGCGGCTAACTGACTAGGCGTCAAAACTAAGTTAGGTTCTCCCTTCAACCAGCCTATTTTCTAGCTGTGTGCAATGGATAATAAATTTGAAGCAAGATCACTGGCTGATTTTCCACCTCCGAAGTCCAGTGGCATATTTTCCACTAAAACCAACACCAGGCAATTCAGAGGTCAGACCTGGTTCGTAAGTGGATTTCGTGGCTCCATTTATAAACTGCACTTACCAACTGATTCATCAGGTGGATTGACTGTTCTTTAAATATTTATCACTCCTAGCTTAAAAACATTACAATCCCTTGCTAAAACAAAAACTCTCAAGAGAAATCAAAATGCAAACTTCATTTGTGATGATTATTGAAGGGGTACTTACTAGATGGTAAAGAATGCAGCAGAACCAGGAGATTAGATAGGACCAGTGATTCAGCAATGTTATTTACACATTCTTGGTTAGCTGTCACTATGTTCACTACCTGTGACACAACAGTAAAATATTCAGAAACATTTTAAGTGCTCCTTGCAGACATTCAAAGATGTATAGAACATTTTTGGTCACAGACTGTTGATAAAACTAATCTTCAAGAAGTTGCATCATTAGAAAGCATTTTTGTTTAAAGAATTGAAAGTTGGATAAACTTGAGCAAATACACCATAACTTTACAAATGAAGTTAGTTTTTCCACCAAATTTCTCGGATCAGTTAGTTTAATTTACTTCCTAATGGCATTCATATTTACACATTGATCACATATTTATTGTAGCAGGAAAGCCATCATCCATATTTAACAAATCATTTTTTTAAAAAAATCAATCCTTCTGGATTAGACCAGCTACTGAAAAAAATGTTTCATGAAAAATTACTTTGACCAAAGCAAAAATCACTTTGCCACGCTTTATTTAAAAAAACCACTGAGGTTTGAAAGCAATTGTTATGACTGAAGCTATTTCTGCTACAGCACATGTAACCCTCAAACCAAATTAAACATTAGCCCGAAACAATATACAGCCCTGTACACTTCACACTGCAGCGCAAGCACATGCCACTGACCAATCCTATTGAGAATTAACCAGGTCTTATAGACATTACCATCACTTAATGTCCAAATATAAATATTACTGCTGAGCTTGGACCAACTACACAAATAACACCTACCAAAGTCAAAGGCTTGGGATACTGCAGCAAGAATCATAGCTTCCTGATCCCCCAAAGCCTGCCTGCTATCTGCAGTACACAATGCGGAGTGTGATGAAAAAGTCTCCTTTTGGATGTGTAGATTCAATGCTAACAAGCAGCTCAGCACGAGCCAGGACAAAGCTGTCCACTCAACCAGCATCCTACGCACCAACTTAACCATTCAATCCCTCCAACACTGACTCTCAGTGGCAGCAGTATATAAACAGGCTACCTTCAACACTCAACTGCATGGGTAGCAAAAGCGTTCTCTCAAAATTGGGAAAAAGCATGCTAAAAGCCTGGTAAATTCTTAGAAAAATAAAATAGAAAAAGATGAAAAAAGTTTTTTGTAAAAAAACAAAATGGCTTTGCATTGCACATGGACACTTTAAAGAGAGAGTCATAGGTCAGCAAGCACAAATCAGAATTTCAGATGCTTAGTGCCAGCAGACATTCTTATGGAAAAATGGGTCACATTGTGGCAATTCAGCAATGTCTACTTCAACAGGACCTTCCAAGATCACTAACGCTATCATTCTAGTGATCAAGGGCAGTAGACTTATGGGAACAACATAGCCTCCAGGACACCCACCATCCCGACTTGAACTGTACTTGCCGCTTCTTCACTTATCAGGATTTAAAAAACCCAACCTCTCTTCCTCGCTGTGCTGCGTTTGTAACCGCAACACACGAGCTGAAGCCGTTCAAAGCAATTGGTGATAGGCAACCACGAGATTTAGCAAACAACCTTGGTACCCTTGAGAAAGAAAAAAATGCTATCATTGCCACATGGACATTGCTGACAACACTCATGGAAGGGGAAGAGGCAACCACCTATATTCTCTCCAGATAAACAGGCCTCATGGTAGATACTGAGGCAAGCCACACCTAGAAGTGACATCGCTGTTTATTTCAGTGTCTTCCTCTCGAGATTCAGAGCTTCATTTTCTATGATGACAGTTAGAAAGGCTCAGTTTATCAACAGTCACAACTAATTGAGGCTACACACAAAAATTGAATTCTACAGAAAGCACATCTACTAGATGGACTACTACTTCAAACTGCAGAAAACACCAGTTACCATCAGTATTAAAAGGGGTCAATTATAAATTCTGAAAAGCGCCAAGGGATGTTTTTGAACATTCAAAAAATTCTATAAATGCAACATTTAACCCGTCTCAAGTGGAAACAGCTCCAGGTGCATCTTCACTGTAACGAAAATTATTTCAAACCCAGAAAAAGCTGAATTGCTACCACTGGTGGTATTCAAAAACGGCAGGACTGGGATACAGATTCTCCACTGCTTCTTGAGACCAGTTCTGTGCAACACTGAGAATGTCCTACGGTCACAACGCTCAATTGTTTCATGGTGTAGATAGTGCGTAGCCTACTAAATGTAAAATTAAACCAGGAAGCTAACTTATCACATCAACAAACTCCATAACTTACCTCCAAGGCGAGTTGTTGAACCTGACCAGCTCCATGCACTCGCAGGAGAGAAAATATCAGTTTGAAATGTCCAATACATTCAGTCTCAGCACCTGCAGTAACATTCAAAATGAAAACCAGCAGATGCAGACTGGAACCATTATAAAAATTGTGCAATGACTAGACATAGAACAAGAATCTGATATGATTGAGTTTAAGAACAGAAGCATTTTTCTTTACTAAACATCCTCTCTTCACAAAGTGAATGGTCCATCCAAAATTGGAAAACCATCTGTAACATACTTCAGGACGACCAAGAATATCCCTCCTCTACATAGCACAATACAGCGCAGAACAGGCCCTTCGGCCCTCAATGTTGCGCCGACCTGTGACCTAAGCTAAGCCCACCCCGCCTACATATACAGGAGATTATTTTTAAAGCATTTGAGCACAAGAGGCAAAAATTGAAAAACTGTGTTGGGTGGATGTTATGCTGCAAACGAGGGCGATGAAATTTGCCGTAGATAATCAAATTATGTCATTCAAACCACTATACAAACTGAAATGCTCTAATCTGTAATTTCAAAAGAACAAATAGTATATTTTTTGAGTAGAGTTTACCAATGTGATTTTATGAATGAAAAATAAAGTGCAGCTGCCATTAAGAACTACATACAAGCTCGATGCAATCCAATTTAGTAATAATGCCTCTCTTCTTTCTTGCTCTACAAATGTTGCATATTTCAAAAGACTATTTGTTTCCCAATTTAAAATAGGAGGTTTCAATGGAAACCAGAACATTATCCTGCAACAGGATTGAGCTGCCTCTCTTCAGAATCACAATGTCAGAGGGTAGCATTAAGCAGCCTATCAACTGCTCAGAAAGAGACTGCATAGACGTTTCAAGAGTGAAACACATCCAGCTAACCAAGCCGAATCTTTTCGGGTTATTCTTGTATATCTAGGATGAATTCCATTACTTCTAAAATGCAAGTGCCTAATACCCTAGATGCTAGTTAATCTGATGATGATATTGTTTGAAGGAGAAATTTGGCCACAAAACAAAGAACCCCTTGCATTTCTTGACTAAGTCCCACCGGATGTCTTACATCTAGCTGTGCAGACAAATCAAGCTTCTATTTAACATCCATCTAAAGGACAGCATTCCAAATAACAAAGCGGTCTTAAGGCAGCTAAACTACAGTGTCACCTTAGATTACATCCTCAAATTACACTAACCTGGGTTGTTTTTGATGACATTACGTAATGCCTCTAGAGCCATTTCAGCTCGCCTTAACCGGTCTTCATGCTGATCAGATTCCACTTTCCCAGTTTGGGTGATAGCCATCAGTGTGTGCAGATATTGTGCTTGTGATCCTACGTAATCAAGCAGGCTGGCTGCAAAGGCTTTTGGAAGCTAGGAAAGGAAAAATCAAGTTGAAGCTATGATACTTGCCATCAAGAAAATATTAATGCAAGTGGCTTTAAATTCCAATGCTGGCTTCTGCAATGCAATTTTAACCCTATTTCTTAAATGGAAGAAAAAAAAAGTACAGCAAAATGAATATTTCTAAACTTTAAAATGCCCTATTTGAATGAAAATGATTCTGATGACCTGATTCTTTAACGCAACAGAGCCATAATTGATAGAAGATAAACAAAATAAATGCTCTAGTGTACTCTGCTCTTAATTATAATTAAGTTTGAGCATTTGAAGCAAAGCAGAACAAAGTCACAAGGATGATCCAAAATGTCAATGAACAAAGAACAAACCCTTTGCAGCTTTGATAGCATATCTGATGATCAAATACAAGTATGAGATACCTAACAGTAAGTGGAAAATTCTGCAAATTATATTAGAGGGAAACAGAGATGGAAATTAATGCAAGGAAGTTTAGAACAAAAAGCAGGAAACACACCAGCATCTGTAGAGGGAGAAACAGTATAAATTTTTCAAGTTGATGACCATTCAGCAAAACAGGAAAAGCGTTAAATATCCAACAGGATTTGAACAAGGTTCGGTGGGATAAGTTCAAAAAAGGGCTACGATAGGGTCATGAACAAGACAGGCTAAAAGGAGATAAAGTGTGAGGCTGGATGAACACAGCAGGCCAAGCAGCATCTCAGGAGCACAAAAGCTGACGTTTCGGGCCTAGACCCTTCAGCTCTTTGATGAAGGGTCTAGGCCCGAAACGTCAGCTTTTGTGCTCCTGAGATGCTGCTTGGCCTGCTGTGTTCATCCAGCTTCACACTTGGTTATCTTGGATTCTCTAGCATCTGCAGTTCCCATTATCTCTGATCACGAGGATCTAGGTGTCACACAGTAGTCCCTGACATCAGTCTTGAATTGTCATTCTACCAAATTATGCCTTTTTCTGCACCCATGGTTTAATTTGAACTGGCTCAGCGCTTTTGTTTTGAATTCCACCTGAAATGTAAAAATACTCCATGAAGATCCAATTGGTTTTGCAAACTTCATTTCAAAGTTAGAGTGCTCACTTTGATTTGATCAGATTGAAGACCCTAAACAAACCTGTAGGACAATGTGGTTTTCCTCTTATGCTCCACAGAGGTTTCACATTTTAAGACATTCATCATTCTCGCTGAGGTACAGCTCACAAAAGTTAACAAAATACCATACAGTAGTGCAGTGAAGTATTTAAGATCAAAGTTTTAAGCAGAAAGTAATAGTTCATTTTATACACAAGATTGATTCTGTTCTGGGCTAGAACGTGCATTTTGGAGCAGCCTGTTTGTGGATCATGAACATCAGGGAAAGGCAGCCAAGAAATAAATCAGATACAAGGAGGGAGCATCAGCCTACAGGTGTTACGCAGAAAGAATTTTATTTTATTGGACAAAAGCTGTTGATGGTGGTTGTGGCAACGTATGAGATTGACTGTCACGCCAGTAGTTGTTTAATTTGTTCAAAGGATGAGGCTAGCACAGCCTTTACTGCTTATCCTCAGACGTCCTAGAGAAGGGGGTGTTGAGCTGCCTTCATGAGGTATTAAACAGTGCAGCCAAGCAAGGAAGGAATTCCAGGATTCTGAACATAGAACGGCAATATAGTTCCAAGATAGGATGGTGAGTGACTTGGAGGGGAGCTTGCAACTAGTAACTTCTCCAGGCACTTATTGCTCATGTCCTTCCAGCTGTCAAGAATCATGGGCTTGGAAGGTTTTGCTGAAGAAGCCTTGGAGAGTTGTTTCAATGCACCTTGCAGACAGCACCCACTGCTGCAATTGTGCACTGGTGAGAGATTGAAATATTGAAGGTAGTAGATGTGCCATCAAGCAAACTGCTTGTCCTGGATAATGTCAAGTTTGAGTGCTATTGGACCTGCATTCATTCAGCTAAGTAGGGAATATTCCATCACACCTAACTTGTGCCCTGATGATCGTGGCAAGGCAAAGGGAAAGAGAGTCAGCTAGTTGCTGTAGGATTCCCAGTCTCTGATCTGCTCTTGTAGCCACAATGTCTAAATGGCAACTCTAGTTCAGTTTCTGATCAATGGGGAAGTCAGCAGTGGTAACACCATTCAATGCCAAGGAGTGATGGTTAGATGCTCTTGTTGGAGATGAGGATATATATACACACTGTGGCTCAGACAATACATAATGATGCTGAACACAACAACCAAGAAAGGAGATTAGAGCAGAGTATTTTTGAGAGAAGACGAATGGCATCATAAAAGGGAACATTGAAATCTTGTGTAAGAAAACAGAGTGAAAGGATAAGCAAGAAAATATAGGGCCAATTAAGGAACTAAATCTTGTCAAAGAAGTGTGTGCGGCTGTTGTACTGAATGAGCACTTAGCATGTCTTTGCCAAACAGGACAGGTGTTGTCAACGTGACAGGAAGAGAGGATTATGGTATAACAAAATTTGAAGAGATGCAAAGTACAAGTAGTACAGGTGTGAAAGACAACAGGTTACGTATGGACAGAACTAAGTAACCCCTTACAGGCATTCTAAACAACAGGAATACAGAACACATTTTTGCAACAAAAACCGGTGTCTGGCAAAACTCTGGCAGCATCTGCAAAGAAAGCAGGGTTAACGCGGAGTCCAAAGACCCTTCTTCAGGACTCATTTTGTTAGCCAGTTATTTGTTCATGAAAGCTATAACCTATGTATTTCAACTGAAATGAAGTTGCTTTTAACATCTTACCTCCAATGGAAATGTTGGTTGCTCATTGTAAACTCTGACAAAAACTTCACCAACAATGAGCTCTTTAGCATGTTCACTGAAAAGAAACTCAGCGCCATAATTTTTATCACAATCCCCCTTGAAGAAAGTCAAAATACTGAATTAGTTATGAGCTAACTAATGCAATTAGACTATGAACATTGGTGTTAAACAAAGCTAAAATTTTGAGAGTGAATGTGAAATGAATTAAGATTGGGTAAACAACTGGTAAGCAATAAACGTGATCAATGATCTTCAGTCACAATATCATTATCTGACATTCCCAAATGTATCATCTACTGGAGTAGTTATAGAACACACAATTTAAAAAGCAATAAGCACACTAGGTTTCTTTTTCCCCTCAAAGAAAAGATTGCATGCTTTAAAATATGGAGGCCAATGTAGCAGAGAGCTGTTCTAGAAGATGACAACTGATATTTAATAAAATTGTACAAAATCTCAGTCCTTCAAAGTTCATCAAATCCTTTATCACAGCATTAAGTAGTGGAATCAAAGAAGCTGCATTTTCAATTTATATCTATGCTCATTTTTATAGAACAGGCTCTTTTCAACATGCATTTTTCTTTAAAAACACCAACTAGAAGTCACCACCAGCCTTTTGCTTCTCCAATATAGGGACAATGACAGAATTGCTGCGATGCACACCCTGAATTCCATTCCTTAACCACTGACTCCAACCCTCTCCATCGTAAAAAGCTGAACCAGACTATTTAAAATCTCTGCTGGCCTTTTTTGCCTCTGATCCATGCAACCTCTCCATCATCAAGATCACATATTGCCATCTCTGTAAAAACCATCACCTGTCTTCATTTCTGCCTTAGTTAGTCTGCCGTTGATCAAAACCTTAGTTATGCCTTCGGTCCTGATTAACTTTGCAAAACTAATTCACAACTTGTGCAAACTTGAACCGATCCAAAATTCTGCTTTTCTTTTTCCATCCAACAACCTAGCGACTTTCAACTTCCACAGCACAACATACTTAAGAATTCTTACTTATTTTCAAATTCATCCAGAGCCATATGCTCAAATCTCCTGATTAATGCAGGGCATTTTATGTTTAAAAATGTCACAAAATTAATCTTTCTGAACCATTAAAGTAGTAACATTCTTACCCTTTTTACCATACTTTCCTGTTGCCCTTCGAGGAACTCCAGCAACTCAGCCCTTGTTCCATTGCTCCAGATCAAATATGGATTCTCAGTGTTACTGTTGAGCATCTTGAGAATCTGAAACAAAGCACGTTCTTGTACGTGAGATGATAAAAACAATTTCAATCCTTTTCACATGAAGTCTCCAGTAAATCAAAGATCAATCAAACGTTCAAAACTGCTGTCATCCACAGAAATACTTTTTACACAATTGTATTTTCCATCACTGAGGGTGATCCACAGCTCTGCCCTCAACTGATTTTACTTTGTTGGCTGAGAACTACACAATTAGTACAATTTGCCTGCTCTTTCCTCATAGCCCTGAAAATTTCTTCAAATATGTAACCAATTCCTCTTCAGATGTTCTTCATGAATCTATCACCTTTTCATTCAGTGCACTCCAGATTATAACATTGCACAAAATATTTTGATCTTCTAGGAACGTGGATCTACTGCATAATTGCAGACAAATTGAACTTGGCAATAATACAATAAAAGGAAGGGAGTTAAGTACAATATAACAATACCTCTGCTGGAGTATCTTTTGAGAGCCTTCTTGAGACATAAGGTGATAACAAAGCTGCCAAACATTTCCTTATTGTAGGATTTTCAGGTGTTGCCTTTTCACCTGGTAAATAGCCACCTAACCGGCTCAGTGCTGTCACACAGAGCTTTGCAAGACAATTAGAAACCTCCTGTTTAAAAGAAACAGAACATGGCAATTGATTTCACAAAAATAAGCCCAATTAAAGTCAACTTCCAATGCATAAGCATCAGAGCAAAACATTGAGCTAGACAGAAATTAAAACATAAGAGTCATAGAATCATACTGCACCTTCAGTCCAACCAGTCCATGCCCCTCTAAACCTTTCCGATTCATGTACCTAAATAAATGTAACTGTGCCCGCATTCACCCTTTCCTCAGGAAGTTCATTCCACACATTAACTACTCAAAAACAAAAAATGCCTTCATGTCTTTTCTAAAACTTCTCTCCTCTCACCCTGAAAACATTTCAAGACTGGGGTCAAGTTGAGAAAATTTCCTAGTGTCAGATATTGAAATGTTAGTACCTGCTGATTTGTTTCTTCACACTTTTGAATTCCGCTTTCTTCCAGTGTGTAATCATAACCAAAGAGGTAGACTAGAAGGTGCCACAGAATACCGGCTTGGAACAAGTGCGTTTGTAACCAGTAATCCACAGCAAAGGAAGCAACACATTCTACTGCCAGCATGGCCGTTCGTGGTAGGCTCTGTTCGCAAATACAACATAGTTGAAATGCAAGCTTAAAGATTGCCATTTTAACAAGTGCATTATAAACAATCAACTGGAATATAATCGTAGCAATATATGTAACTTTTTCTTATTAGTGGTAGGCCAGTTAAATTATTTGCCTTTTAGGAAAGCCTACGATGATTTAACAATTTGTTTTACAAATCATGCACGCTGCAAAAGTACCTACTTTTCCATAATATAGCAATCTGCAGAGGTCTCTTATAATGTTGGGCATTTCTGTTATTTTTTCCCTGCATTCCTCAAACTGAGCTGCAACACTGTAACATTTACAGACGTGGCCACACACCTAAAATGAAAAGACAGCATATAAATTGTACTGCATCAGCTTAGTGGAGAACTTCAAGTCACACTATGTGAATAATTTTACCTCAACAGCCATATCACCCTTTTTGCTTGAGTTTGTTAACACTGCCACACAGCGCGCAAAGCCATCTTGTAGAACCTGAAAAAGGAACAGCAATCATTTGGAAGTTGTCAATAAGACCCTTCTATACCACATCCATTGCATTTACATTCTTAGTAAAGAAATGAAAGTTGCATACAGAATGAGGGGTCTCATCTCACCAACAACCAGTGTAACTGAAGCATCTCACCTTTACTTTTATGCACAATTCCTCTCATAAGATTCCACACCCTGCTTAATCACTCACTGAATCTGCATACTAAGCTTATGACTCATGCACAAGAACACCAAAGATCCCTCTATATCTTATGACTTAATTGCTTTTATTTCAGCAGCGTTTCTTTTCATTCTCCCTGCCAAAATGAACTTCATACTTTCCCACATTATATTCCATCGGTCATATTTTTGTCTACTTACACAACCTACATCCTCTCCAGCTTCCCTGCCTTCGTTGCCTCATACTTTGATATCTATCTTGATGCAATCCACAAATTCAACAACCATGTCTTTGCCTGCCCGTTAAAGTCTTGGATGTAATTGAAGTCACAACACAAATCCCTGTGGAATACCATTCACCACATCCTGATAATAAGCCAAAGCCTATTAATGCATACTGTTTTCTGCCAACCAATCTCCCGTGACCTCCTACACCAGCTTTTATTTTCTGCAGTAACCTCTCATTGGACAGCTTGTCGAATGCCTTCTGGAAATTTAAGTTTAGTTCATCTGCAGGCTCTACTTAATCCACAGTGCACATCACTTCAAAAGTAAGCACTCCAATAAATTAGTTAAATGCAACTTTTCTTTCACGAATTTGTGCTGGCTCTTCCGGATTACCTTGAGCTTTTCAAAGTGCGCCCACGATCAATTCTAACACCTTCCCACGATGGGCATCAAGTTCACCAACCTATAGTTTCTTGTTTTCTGCCTCCCTCAATTTCTGGAATGGAGGGGTTATATTTACTGTTTCCCAGTCCAACACAACTTTTGCTGAATCTAGGGAATTTGGAAAAATTACACCAATGTACCTACGACCCAATTAGCAACCTGTTAAAACCCGAGGAAGCAGCCAACTGAAGCAGTTAGTCCACTGCTCCATTGATTGCTCATCTCTATCCCTGCTACTGGTTTTCACCACTCAGTGCGCACGGGTTTGCTTACAGCTTTTACTATCCCTCATGTCTTTGACAAACTTCAACTTGAAAACCACTCCAAAAAAGGTGTTGACAGGCAGTTTTCTTTTCAACCCAAAGGCACCTCGTGCCAGTTAGTCTCAAGAGTATCAAATCCAGCTTCTCCAAATTGTTAACATTCCCTGTGTAACCAGTGTGAACGCCACAGAGCTCCACTTCTGCCTCAGATTTAAACACTAGCACATTCTCTGCAACACAGCGTTCCAAGTTTCCATTTTCCAGCTCATATTTTCAACAAAATACATAGCCCATACAGCACAAATATTACTCAAAGTGGGTTTAAACAAACATTTCCAGTATCCACTTTTCAGCTAAATCTCTCCAATGTTGTTATATAGAGAGTGTACCAGATGACAAGAATAACTTTAAACAATGCTTAATCTTATGCTTTCCCCAAATACAGCATACATTGTCAATGTGCATATTACCTCTATTCCATTCTCTCTACGAAGCTCCTCAGCATTTAATGCTGAACAGTTGACAGTATGAAAAGCCAATTCAGTGGAAGCTGGTAACAAGGACACTTTGCTAAATAGTTGGTCATCCGAAGTTTCCATGGTAATGGTCTTAATCAACATCGGGTATCCTGCATACTTATAAGGCTCTAGGTCTACAATAAGAACAAAAAAGGTGACAGCTAACTGAAAACTTCAAGAACACTTTGTACTGGAGATTCATGAAATTGTTATGAATTATCTTAATTCTTTACAAACTTTGATACGAATTGTTAAAATGCCATTGTACAGAACTCAAAAGCCATCAACCCTTGATATATACTAGCAGTACAATTAAATGATATTACTGAAAAACCTTCCTAAAGGCCTTTGTCCTGTTCACTGCTTCACAGTAACCGAATTCATCACAACAAATTATTACGCTGGACAAGAGGTGTGCGCGCTTTGGGATTGCTGTGGGTTGGTTTTTTACTGAAAACTAAACTATTTCTGACAAAAGTATACTATGAACTATAAAGTATAACTAACACGCCATTAACTGGAAAGGAGTGGGTGGGCATGGAGAAAAGAGGAGGGAACACCTTGAATAGAGATGGTATGGTGGATTAAGAGAGTGATGAAGCAGGTATGTAAACTCCAGGCATGCACAATTGTTTCTTTTAAAACTAGAGTGCAATTGTCTGTGGACTTGCTTCCATAGGAGATTTTGAGATTTGAAACTATTGGCACTTGTTTGAGTATTTTGAAAAGTATTACTTTTTAGTAGAGCAAGACTGAAGCTCAGCCACAGGCAGCAATTCATGGAAAGTGAATAGTTGTCTTGCATTCTTCTCTTACATATACAAAAACACTGGAGAACTCGGGCAAAAAAACCCAACTGAAATTAGCTTGATATAAAATCAGCCCCAGCAGATGAAAGATAAACTAAAATCAAGGAACTGTTAAATATCACATCATTTAAAAAAAATATCAACTTAAGAACAGTTCACCGTGAGCAACTTGATACAGACAGGAGGAATGGAGAAGGTGATTACTTATCCCATTCTGTACTTGCTTTGAAAGTGTTATCCAATTAGTCCCAGATCCATTACATTCCCCACTGCTCTCCAGAGATTTTCCCTTAAAGTAATCAGCCAGTTTCCTTTTGCGAGTTACTACATAATCTGCTTCCATCATATTTTCCAGATTTTGGAGAGCAGTCATAAGTCAATATATTAAAAGAACTGTCTTGCTTCTGAATTATTTTCCATTTTATTGTAAAGGTGTCTCCTGGTTATTGACTCTGACACAGGAAATTATTCCTCTCAACGCTATCCAAACTAATCTAATTCTGAACACCTCTACTAAATCTGCCAATAACTGTGTCTGCCCAAAAACAACCAAGTCTTTTTGGGCCTCTGCACAAAAAGTCGTCCAGAGCACCCCCATGTCATGTTAATAATATTGGTCTGATGATAAGCCGCTCATCGGGGATTGATCAACTCTGTGGGATAGTTTACTTAAACTTGTAAAACACATTGCAAGTTGTGAAGAGGCAATAACAGCAAACAAATTGGAGAGAGACTTGCCAGGCAGCATTGCAACACTGTACTTACAAAGCACAGGGAGTAAAGTACACACAAACTCCTTCAACCTCCATTACTGTAGGAATGCAATCAATTATTACAACAATGACTACAAACTTTACTGAATCCTTGCTGACTCATTTATTAACCCATACTTTGCAAATCAATCTTCTCAAATTATTGTCTTTAAAAGCTTTACCACCAACAAAACTAGGCTGACTAGCTTGTGATTACCAGGTTTTGCTCTCTCCATTTTGAATAGAGATGCAACGCTTGCAACCTTCCTGTTGTTTGATACCATCCTGTATCTAAGATAGATGGAAGATTATGGCTAGAGGCTCCAGCATATATTCAATTTTTATCCCCACCAGCCCTGCCTCTGAATCTCCCCAGGCAGAAAATTGCTCACATTTGCCAAGTTGTTTAAAAAAACTCCTGCAATTCTTATGGAAGCTGTCCTTACCCTGTTTGTATCTATTGAAGAGGATGCTCTGCGTTTTCAGGATGAGGATAATGTTCTCTGGATCAGGTCCATCTACCATTCTAATTGACTTTGTACACAAGAATTCATAAGCTTTATTCACCTTTTCAAAGATATCCTGGAAAATAAAACCATATAGAAAGTATTTAACATCACAGAGTGAAAGCTTAAATTCTACAGTTTTTAAACAGTACCCTCTGGTTACTGACACTGCTGCCACTAGTCTGTTATTTCCAAGGCCTAAAGCACTGGGATTCCTTTCCACTTCTCCAGCTCTCTTTCTCCCTCGCCTCTAAGATGCTACTCAAAACCTACCACTTTGACCAGGTTTTTGGTTACCCACCCTAACATTTGACATGAACCAATATCCAATTCTGCAAAGATTCTTGGCATGTTTTACCACGTTAAAAGCATGATCTAAATAGACAGTCTTGTGATAAAGTACATTTATTGAATGCCATTTAGAAATAAGAATATAATTGACACTGAAGCTGGAAAACGAGATCGCCAGCAATCAAATCTTCGCCATATATCTGCGTGTGTATCTCACTGAGTCAGCATACATAAAATGTATTGCCAACTTCAGATTATTATTTTTCAACACTTCATACAATAAAGTAAGGCATCCCTACAACTACAAACATTCCTTCAAGGCAAGTGTGTAAGTTTATTTCTATTCTTTAAACAGGACTTACTCTGCCATCAGGATTTTTGTCCGGATGATATTTCTGAGCAAGTCTGAAGTAGGCTTTCCTGATTTTGCTCTCGTCATGCCTACCAAGAAAATTAATGGTGCAACACATTACTTGTGATGAATAGTCATCCAGAAAATAAAGAATCTCTATTTAGTCTTCCAAAATAGTTCCTTCTTTTGGATCACCATCAAGTCTCAATAAAGATGTAAAATTAAAGCTATTTCACAAACAAAATTGCAATTCCTGTGTTTATAACAGAGTTGCACAGCACAGAAAAGATCTTTTGGTTCAACTCTTCCATGCCAACCAGATATCCTAAATTAATCTAGTCCCAATTGACAGCACTTGGCCCATATCCCTCTAAATCTTTACTACTCATGTACCCATTCGGATGCCTTTTAAATGTTGTAATCTTATTAGCCTCTGCCATTTCCTCTGGCATACGTGCACAACCCTTTGCATGAAAAAGTTGCCCCTTAGGTTCCTTTTAAATCCCCCGCCCGCCCACCTCACCTTAAACAACTGCCCTCCAGTTTTGGGCACTTTTTTTTTTAAGGTTCATGGAAAGCAATCATTTTGCAGGATTTGAGTGCCTGCTTAGCAAATGGACATTCCATTAGGAGAGTATTTATAAATATGGTGATTTAATGGAAGCTTCATCAGCCACCAAATACTCACGCTCCTTGTCCCTTCGGAAGGTTCAAAACCTCATATGCTTCATCGATTGACATTGAAGGTGGCTTTTTTTCCACCTCTTTTTTCCAGGCATCAAGAGTGTCTTTGAGCAATTTTACCTAAATACACAGGCAAACAAAAATGTTCACAATTCCTGTATTTTGTTACAATTTTAAATATACTTACTGGAACAAGATTTGTTCTACTACTATTTAGGTCGTGTTAAAGCAATTTGACACCAATAGTTGAAAGTACATTCAACATGAAACAGTGAAATACCAATCATCGATGTAGAGAAAATTTTTGCAACGTTCTTTTTTTTAAAAACTAGTGCAATGAACACAATGCATGAACCAGTCTATGTAGAACCACTGGTTCTAGCTATTTGGCAATTTCAGGAAAGCATTACAAATATTGAGTAGCAAGCCCTGGGCACGCTAATTCAGTGTAAAGATTCATTTTTTGCCCAATTTAAATAACAAGTTTCCATATAATGCACAGACATCTTCAGAGATAATGGGAACTGGAGAATCCAAGATAACAGTGTGGAGCTGGATGAGCACAGCAGGCCAAGCAACATCCCAGGAGCACAAAAGCTGACGTTTTGGGCCTAGACCCTTCAGCAGAAAAGGGGGATGGGGAGAGGGTTCTGAAAGAAATAGGGAGAGAGGGGGAGGCGGATCACAGATGGATGGAGGAGAAGATAGGTGGAGAGGAGACCGACAAATTAAAGGGGCAAGGATGGAGCCTGTAGAGGTGAGTGTAAGTGGGGAGGTAGGGAGGGGATAGGTCAGTCCGGGGAGGACGGACAGGTCAAGGGGCGGGATGAGATTACGAGGTAGGAAATGGAGGTGCGGCTTGCAGTGGGGCGGGGGGGGGGGGGGGGGGGGGGGGGAGAGGAGAAGATAGGAGAGAGGAAGAACAGGTTAGGGAGCCGGGGACGAGCTGTGCTGGTTTTGGGATGCAGTGCGGGGAGGGGAGATTTTGAAGCTTGTGAAATCCACATTGATACCATTGGGCTGCAGGATTCCCAAGCGGAATATGGAGTTGCTGCTCCTGCAACCTTCGGGTGGCATTGTTGTGGCACTGCAGGAGGCCCAGGATGGACATGTCGTTGTCTAAGGAATGCGAGGGGGGGAGTTGAAATGGTTCACGACTGCAAGGTGCAGTTGTTTATTGTGAACCGAGCAGAGGTGTTCTGCAAAGCGGTCCCCAAGCCTCCGCTTGGTTTTCCCAATGTTGAGGGAGCCACAACAGGTACAGCGAATGCAGTATACCACATCAGCAGATGTACAAGTGAACATCTGCTTGATGTGGAAAGTCATCTTGGGGCCTGGGATGGGGGTGACAGGTATGGGGGCGACAGGTATGGGGGCAAGTGTAGCACTTCCTGCTGTTGCAGGGGAAAATGCCGAGGTGTGGTGGGGTTGGAGGGGAGTGTACAGCAGACAAGGAAGTTCCGGAGAGAGTGGTCTCTCCGGAAGGCAGACAAGGGTGGGGATGGAAAAATGTCTTTGGTGGTGGGGTCAGATTGTAGATGGCAGAAGTGTCGGAGGATGATGTGTTGTATAATCTTCAAGTTGGCTACATGGTTGTCATGCTGTTACTGCAAGTGCCATATCTCAATCTCAGACCAATGTTGCTTGTTTGAAACTTCCTGCCCATTTAAGAGGTGTTAGATTTAACTGGTTCCATTAAATGACATATTCAAGTTTATCTTGATTGCATCACCTCTATTGATTACCGATACAGCACAAAAACAAATGATTGATACATCTTATTTAAAATGTATAACATATTGGCATCTGCCCATGGCGAAATCAATGCTAGACAACAGTTAATGGGTTAAATGCATCACCTTCTCCTAGCCAGATGCCTGACTTGTTTTACTAGAATTTGATTTGAGGTGGTAGCCAGTACATGCTTTGTCATATCCAAATCTAATTAAAATGTTTACCAACATTGCAAGGAGCATAAAAAAGGTGAAAAATGCAATTATCTGGGATTATGGAGGTTCACATTGACAACTGAAAGAAGTAGTACATCGTTCAAATACGGATTGACGCCAAAGCTTTTGGAGAAAAGAACGACCAACTACTGATGGGGTGCAATGACAATTGTAATTAGATTAAATTTTGTAAACTGAAAGCAGCTCTAAAGTTGTTTATCTAAAGAAGGGCGACTGCATGTGTCAGCAGTATGTTAACTTGGAAAAGGGCAAAACAAAATTCTCAACCAGTGGGAACAAGATCTTTTAAAGCCAATACTGATTGTTGCTGGTCTCTAAACAAGAGAAGGGGTCAATTTTTCACATCAATGATGGCCAATATCCATCTCATTACATTATTGGGCAATTTACTGCTCCAAGCAAGGACTTTCCATAAAATTGTCCCGAAAAACAAAACAGCTCCAAACCAGGATAAAGTTTAGATTGGATAAATGGTACAAGCACAACCTGCCAATTTTAAACCTGTTGCCACAGGAAGATCTAACAGCAATTTTTGTTGGGTTATATTCACGATGAGAGGAGTGCACGGTCCCGAGGATTTTGGACTTGTGAAGAAAATTAGACCAAAAAAAACACGGGGAGCATCTAAAACAAAATCTGTAATTAGACCTTCCAGGCTTTTTTTTTTTAAAATAAGCCAGTTGTTCAGATGATTAAGTATTTTGATGTTATTTGTAGACTTATGGTGTTGAGAGAATGTCTATACTATTACACGAAAACCATTAAAAGATTCAGGTAAGAATGAAACTTTAGTGTGGTAGGAATCTGATCAGAAATAAGATCAAAATAGGATATTACTCCATTTAATTGGCTTGGTCAGCTGAAATTTATTTGGTGTTTCAGAGCAATCAGAATTGCATACGTACTGAAATAAAAGAAAACCAGAGATAAAAATAAATTGCACCGTCAAACCCACAATCTCCAGTGTGAAGGGGATGAGATCAACAAGTGACAATAGATTGCTGTTCTATTCAACTATATGGGAACACCACATCACAATCACACACCACCTTGACTTGGACACATTGCTGCTCAAACTACAGATCTGCAAGTCCCTGGCATTATGGGAACAATCTCACGATACAGATAATGGCAGTTCAAGCTGGCAATTAATCATTTGAGGACATTTAATAATGATAAAAGGGAATAAAGTCCACAACCACGCAAATGTAAAAATTGTTAATCTACATCAAAATCAGCATAGCTACATGTTTCCCATTTGCAAACGCTTTATGTGGAAATAGACTTCAAGGTTTTGTCACTTTCTTGACTAATTTTGCTTAAAAGAAATTGATCCTAAGAGAAATAAATTACAGAAGTTATTTCAGTAAAACTTACTGGATCTTTTACTGGCCAATCAGGGAAACGCGTTGCATCACAGAGATGTTTAAGATAGTAGATGTTACAGAAGAGTTCATTCTCTAGTTGGGGATAGCTGATGGCAGGAATGGGGCAGTATTGGTACAGTGCTCTGGTGTTACTTTG
The DNA here is from genome assembly GCF_030684315.1 of Stegostoma tigrinum. Classification (NCBI taxonomy): domain Eukaryota; kingdom Metazoa; phylum Chordata; class Chondrichthyes; order Orectolobiformes; family Stegostomatidae; genus Stegostoma; species Stegostoma tigrinum. The sequence goes on along the minus strand of NC_081355.1, from coordinate 12,902,872 downwards.
CAGGCGTGGAGTAAAATCTGCCAAATGGGCAGCAATCTTCTCAATGGTCAAACGCCTATCAGAAAAGAATGACTGGTTAAATCTCAGACATCTTACACTTTTATCCACTGTACTGCCTTGCAAAGTTAATTCCAGTTGACCTACGTTCACTGCACCCGAAAACCAAACAAATACGGGCCGTGGAAATCTGCAAACAATAAGATGAAAATGCTCAGGCAACAACGGTAAAACGAAAAATATTAAATGGAGGTTTACACCTGAAAGGTTTACAATTTCTCCTTTCTTTACAGTTGATGCCTGGCTTTACATTTCACGTCCAATAAGCTTTTAGCACTCAAAGTTTAATCTAATCGAGAGATGCCAGTAGCATGTCATGTAACACTCCCATGTTAGGTGGTCCAGAACAATTTCAACTCTAGTGTTGTATAGCTACAGGGCGTTAAACATTCCTGCAGTATTGTGAGCAGAGCTCAGAAGTGTAGGTCTCAATTGTATTAGCATGACACTGACTTCACGTTCCAATGTTCCTTTTAAAAAAATTAGAGGCAGTTTTGTACTGCTTTGGGCCACTTGGAGGTGTGTAAAACTGGCTAGGTAATTTCATATTGAACTCTCTGAAATCAGAAATAATGAGTATATCAACTTATTAACTCTGAATTCATACCAGAAGGGTGAAAACCCAAAGCCCAATGTACTGCACTACCCTGGACTCAAATGTGGAGAATCAATGCTCCCTTTTCATCAGTTCCAAATGATTTCTTCTTTCATAAATCTTGCTGTAACTTTCCAAACTAATTTACTGGAGCAAAATTAAGATTTTTAGGAGTACTTGATTAAATGCCAAAAGTGCTCAAGTTCTAAGTATCCTAGACAGAACTGCTTTGCACTGCCACAGTAGTCAAGTTCCCTCAGACTGAATAATATACTTTGTCTAAATGTTGCATATGTGAGAAGTAAAAATAAAATAATTTAACACACTAACATAAAATGGCAAAAATTCAACACATTACTGGAAAGCAGTGTCAGCTCAAGTTTAAAAGTCAGAAGTGATCAAGGCCACATTAACAGGACATTCCTGCTTTTCAGAAACAAAACTTCAATAGGACTATGCAGAACAATAATTTGCAACTGTTTAGCTGTTTAATATTGTAAAGTAGGCCCTGCCTGCCAATAAACATAATCAGCACAAGTCATGACAGTAGGCTTTACCATGAATTTCAGGCCCACGGAAGAGAGGCAGCAGATTAGACCAAGAATGTGAAGTGCAAAATCTATGATTACAGAACTAAGAATAACTAACAGTAAACAAGTTAGGATAGGAGCAATAAGAAAATTACTGAACAGAAAGATTGAAGAAATCTGCTTAGTATGAAGCAATGTGCCATTATAAAAAATCAGACTAGAAAAGGGTTTAGTTGACTTTAGCTAGTTTCTCACCATAAACAGGCCAGAAGACAAAGCAGTGTGTGATGTGGATGGATTGCTACAGAGTAATAAAGATGATCTGGGTGTCACTGCATAGCTTAGACGTCAGACGCTACAGATCACTCACGAGATACTTACAGCTCCAGTGAGCTGGTTCAATACAAGTTATTCTGAATTGGTGATGCTTCTGTGTTTATGATGGACAGATCAACAGAAAGCAAACACTTTGAAGTTGATTGTACAGAATCTTAGACATATTAACATTCAGATTTAACCAAAATAACTGGCCCAAGTTACCAATGAATTTGTCTCATCCTGACGAAACTGCCATACTTGGTCTTCATTTATGAAAAGTGCCTGGATACATGCTCTTTTGTCCCGAGGACTGGTTTCTAAAATTTATTTTCAAAGCTTCAACTCGGCAACATTTTCAAAATGAACATACTGATAAGGAAAATGTGGATTAGACAATACAGAAATTAACTTAATACCTCATTTCATTGCTCCAAATTGCTTCTGGAGTGTCAAATTCACCTAGAAAAATCTCAGAAAACTTTTCAGGTTCATAATTTTCTAAGTAACAGACCATTGCTTCAGGTAAAATGTGTCCCAGCACACTCCGTTGCACTAGATCTTGTCCTTTTGCCTGCATAGAATGGAGACAGAATGATGGAAACGGCAAATGCAACATTTCTTGATGCTTATAACATGGTTTTAGTCTAGAACTGAGAGAAATGCCTGAATGGGGTTAAATCCATTTACATATGAATGGTGAATATACACCAAAATGCTAAAGAACCTCACGAATTCTGGCAGCATCTGTGAAGACAGAAACAGTTAACACTAATTCCAAAATGACTTATTTGGAACTATAGAACAGTTCCAAAAAAGTCATACCAGACTTGAAACATTAACTGTGTTTCTCTCCATAGATGTTGACAGACCTGCTGAGTTTTGCCAGCATTCTCTGCATTTGTTTCAGATTTCCAGCATCTGCAATACTTTGCTTTTAGATCATTTATAAAACAGTGCTGGTTTGCAGAATCACCATAATTAATGGGTGCCGTAATCAATACTGCATTTGGATCTTTCCAAAGTTGCCAAGAAGTGGAATCAATTAACAGATTAAAAATGAACTTAACAGTTATAATATTGAACTGAAAAATACTGGCCACGTGAAGAAAGAATAGTCAATAGCCAAGGTCCTATATTAGGAGCACATGTAACACTGTCCTGAGATACAACATTGACCCAAGTGTATGAGGTCTCATCCAAGTAGTTGTTTTTTTGGTTAAGATTATGGACAAGCAGCCAAAACCATTCTTTGCAAATTTCTGTTTCATGTCAAAATTTGAAGTCACTTGAGGTGCCTTCCAGTTTGCGTAGAAAGTTTCTCCAGCTGCTTGAGCTCAGGGTTTCCAAGTCTGAGAAGCAGCTGGAGTCACTACAGAGAATAAGGAAGGCTGCAAGTTTCCAAGATCGCACATTCCGGGTCCTGACACTTGACAAGGATGTACACACATGCGAGTGTACAGGCATGGTCAGAATACTAAATGGATGGCCATCCAAAAAAGGGCAACGAGGCATGAGTCTTTGGGGTTTGTGCTGCTCTCAATCTGCTACTCAACATAGATCTTTAAGGAATGCAGTCTAGATCATGGCACTAAAAAGCAAATAGTTAGTGGGCAGACAAACATTTCAGTATCCATCAGGAGACCTGCAAGGTACATTAAGTATAAAAGTGATCACAGGTGCAGAATACTTTGCAGGAGCAAGAAACAGCCAGAAATCGTAGCGCCTCTGAATATTTTTTATATAAAAGGGGAAAATATTGTGATCCTGCAGTGAGACTGTCAGGAGTCAAGCAACAAAGCAAAACTTTTGTAGTAATCTCTGGATTACACCCAGTGCCACATGTAATGTGCATAGAACAGGAAAATAGGGAGGATTAAGTGTGAGTTGAAGCCTCGGGCAGGAAAGAGGGCTTCATAGTCTTGGGAGCTCAGACTAGCTTAGAGCAGGATGGACCTATTCAAAAAAGCTTCTGTTGTAGTTCAACAGAGCTGGTACCAACACTCTCGGAAAGAGATTCACTCAGATGTAGGAGAAATGGGAATCCAAATATAAAAACTGGAGGGGGGATAATGTGCCTGAAAGTAGTCAATGCTGTACACTAACCACCATATCAAATAGGACTGGGTGAAGGAAGAATACAAATACACTTCTCTAAAACAGTAATGAGTTGATTAAGGTGGAGTTACAAGCACAAACAGCCATGTAGAATATGATGTAGTGGCAAAATATGGCTAAAATATTTTGAGGACTTGTGGATACCATGAGCTACACTAAACAAGTTCAGATTTGTCATGAAATACAAACTGGTAACAAATGCTACCTTATGAAAGGTTTTGAGAAGCAACTTGGTTAGCCAGATTAAATTAACCTTGATGGTTTAATTCACACCGGCAAGGACAAAATGGATTTCTACTAATTGCTGTAGCACTATTTTGCACAAAAGGATTTCAAGTAATAATACCAAATTTTATAATTATACTGCCAATTGAAGAAATGCATTCTATTGTTAACTCCTCCCCCCCCCCCCCCCCCCCCCCGCCACACACATAAAGAAAGCCACATTATGAGATACAGCAGCATCATCAGGATATGATTTGCTGAAACACAGGCATTGGAAGAGGAAAGCTCACTGCCCAAAATCATTACTTCTCCACCTCACAGGCCAGTTGATACCTTGAAACAAAATGATTAAGTATGGAAAAAGAGTAAGCATAAACTACAGGCATGGCAGTGATTGAACAGAGGTTCAGAAAAAAATCAATAATACAAGAAAGAAAATTTGATCAAACTTGAATCACAAACAGATCCTCTGGTCGACCAGTCCACATTTAGCATAATCCCAAACTAAATTAGTCCCAACTGCCTGCTCCTAGTTCCAATCCCTCCAAACCTTTCCTATTCATTTATCCATTCAAATATCTTTTACTCATTCTAATTGTACCCGCATCCACCACTTCATCAGGAAGTTCATTCCACACGAACAGCCCTCTGTAAGAAAACACTTTCCTTGTGTTCTTTAAAATCTGTTCTCTCACCTTAAATGTGTGCCCTAGTCTTGAAATTATCCATCTTAGGGAAAAGAGAACCACCAATAACTCCACCTGTACCTCATTACTGTTAACTTCTTTCAAGGTCACTTCTCGACCTCCATGCTCCAGTGAAAAGAAAATCACAGCCCATTCAGCCTCTCCTTAACCTCTAACCTTCCATACCCATCAACATCCCGGTAAATCTCTTCTGAACCTTCTCCAGCTTGATAATATCCTTCCTTTAACTGGGCAACAATAACTGGACAGTATTGCAGAACAGGCCTTAATGCCCAATACAACCTCAACATCAACATAACTTCCCAACTCCTACACTCAAAAGGACTGAGCAATAAAGGCAACCCGGCCAAATGTCTTTTTAAACCATTCTGTCTATATGTCACACAAACTTTAAGGAATTATGTTCTAGCGTAGCTAGGTTCCTCTGTTCCACAGAACTACCCAAGACCCTACCATTAATAGTATAAGCCCCCTCCCTGCATTTTGGTACAAAAACTTCCTTGCATTTATCTAGATTGACCTTCATCTGACATTTTCCAACCCATTGACCCATTTGATCAAGATCCCTTTGTATTCTCAGAAAACCTTCTTCTTTGTCTATGATTCCACCAATTTTGGTGGCATCCACAAACTTACTAACCACGCATTCTAAATTCTCACTTAAAATCATTTAAAAGTGGCATGCAAAGAGAGGACCCAGAACCGATCCCTGTGGAACACTGCTGTTCACGGGCCTCCGTTATGAAAAACAACCCTCCGCCATTACTACCTCTAGCCATTAAGCCAATTATGTATCCAATTGGCAAGCTCACCATGAATCTTGTGTCGCCTAACTTTACTAATTAGTCTACCAGATAGAACCTTGTCACAGGCATTACAAAAGTCCAAATAAACGTCTCCTGCACTGCCAACCATCTTTTTGGTAACTTCCTCAAAAAAACTCAATCAAGTTTGAGAGACAATTTTTCTCACAAAACCACGCCTCTCCCAATGTCCAAAAATCCTATCTTTTATAATCACTCCAATAATTTACCTACAACCGAAGTCAGACTCATGTCTATAGTTCCCTGGTTTCTCCTTACAACCTTTCTTAAACAAAGGTACAACATTAGCCACCCTCCAGTCATCAGGCACCTCACCCGTAGTCATAGATGATGCAAATGTTTCTACAAGGGGTCTCGCAATTTCCTCCCTTACTTCCCACAAGGGTCTTGGATACATTTGTTCAGGTCCCAGAGATCTAGCCACTTTTATGTTCTTCAAGACCTCCCAAACCTCACCTTATGGTGACCTGCTTTTAAAACAAAGTTTATTTCTTTGCTTGAGTCACTGCAAGTTATTTTACACTGACCTCTTCGGATCTGAATGCCTGTTTCAGATGAGTATACTTCAAAAACCTAAACAGGAGAAAAAAATTTCAAATTTCATTGAGCTGTGCAGACCAGAGATCAAGAACACTTGTGTAGACCAATAATTTTTCCAGTTAGAATGTTTGATGATGCTCCTACCTTGCAATTGGAAGCACGTTGGAACCCGTGTACATCATTATAAAGAAAAACACACCAGTAAGGTAAAGGCGAGGTAACTGTGGGTTGTCTTGCATCACATGGTACAATAAGTTGGCAACTTTCTCAACCAGAATTGGGTCAAAAGTAACCAATAGCTAAAAGAAAACGATTTACTGAATCAATGCTCTTCAAGAATATTTAATTTTGTTCATCTCATCAGGCCAAAACAAAATGAATATAAAAAGATGGAACGGTTTGGAAAAAACTGCTGTGTACCTGAACAATGTGAGAGAGGCATGTATTGTCTGTAAGCAGCCGTTTAATTCTGGGTAGGGGTCTGATGATTGCATTGTCCTGATCCCTGAAATACGAAAAATGTTTGACATGCTTAAGCATAGGTAGAGTTATTACAAACAAAAACTGATACAGAACTGCCACATTGAAAGCACTTTTTCAAGTGATGCTGTAATGAAAATTTTTCTGTTTTCCATTGTCTTTATCTTTGGCTTTATGTTAGGGGCATTGGAACACTCAGAAGTTGATGCCTATTAAAACGACTGGTTTAAAATTGATGACTAATGTGTTATTTAATTTTCCCAAAAGTGGAACCAGAACATAGAACAGTACAGGCCCTTCAGCCCACAATGTTGCGCCAACCTATTAGACTACTCGAAGATCAAACTACCTTGCATATCTTACATTCTACTATCATCCATGTGACTATCCGGAAGTTGCTTAAATGTCCCTAATGTATCTGATTCCACTACCACCGTCAGCTTCACATTCCACACACCCACCACTGTGTAAAGAACCTAACTCTGACATCTTCCCTATACCTTCCACTAAACACCTTAAAATTATGCCCCCTTGTAATAGCCATTGCAGCCTTGGGAAAAGTGTCCGGCTATCCACTATCTATACCTCCCATCATGTTGTACACCTCTCGAGCAGTAGCATCAGTCGCCAATGCTTGGCTGCATTTTTTTTCCTGCCATGACATGAACAGAGCTGGAGAATACATTGGTAATGCGTAACATAATTTTCAATTATTTTAATTTTCCTGCCCCCTCACCTTCCAAATCTGCTTGATGGCAATCATTAATTCAGTTGCCAGCTTTTCTTTCACCGTTCCTCCGAGAGTCTTTCTAGAACACCACTGCCTGTCTAAGATTTAAATCTATTTTACAACTAATGGCAATCCTCAAAACACAATGTCCCTCCACAAACTGCAGAAGTTTCCAGTCATAGACATTTCACTAACCTGACTGAGTTCAGCTTAAATGAATAATAATTTAAAAAAGAAAAACACCACTATTAAAAAAATCAAAGTTTACTTTACAGCCATTAGAGCTATTTATTATTCCTCCCAATAAAATATACAATATGGTCCACAAACGATGATACATTTGGCCACAATTCACAGGAAATTCAGAACCCCGCAGATGAAAAGGCACTGGAGGTGGGACTTCGGATGGTGATGGACTTTATGATAAAAAAGTGCAGGCACATTTTCTCTCCTATAAAGGGGCTGAGGGCACCGGGGTACTTTAAATGCAACACAGCAAAACAATCAACTACAACGAAAATACATTAGCACTTCTGGCTGAAGGTGGCTAGATGTCCATTGGCAGCTCTATTGTCTAAATTAGAACAGCACTACCACTTCAAAGTTTCATTAGGTATAAAGTGTCTTGGGATGTCTGGTGGTCATGAAATGTAACAAATGCAACAATTTCTTGGAGTGAAATTGTTTCAATTGGTTTATCAATTGTCGTCACAACTTTTAGTATTCCAAAACCTCTATTAGGTCCTGTTAACCTTCTCATGTTCCAACAGGTTTTGGGCACTGTACCTTTAAAATTAAACTGTACGCTTCTCAAACTTTACATCTTACAAAGAACACAGTGCTCAAAATTACAGTTAATACATCAACTGATTTAACACAATCAACTCATCATCATTTTCTTGCTTTCGTTATTTATGCATAAAACCCAGAAAATAATCTCAATTAATCAGTTTATGCTCATTTACACACAGCCATTTTTCTACTCCAAACATCTCTTCGGGGAGTACTTAGGCACTATTACTTCAAACTTATCAAGTGACATTCTCAGCATTTATTCCCTCTTCAGTCTCCCATATTCTTGATAAATTTATAATAAATCTGCATACCCAATTGAATACCTTGCAATCATGTCAAATCCTCCGGTACCTATGATCATTCATACAAGTTATTTTGATAACTAGGCCTCTGCTCTTCTAAATCCTTTAAAACGAATGTTAAAACAAATGTCAAAATGAGGACACCTTCATACCTGCTGGGGTAATATTCACACATGGCAATGAGCATATTTAGAATAAGAGTAGCAAGGTCAGTTTCATTCAGCACAGCCTGCCCATGGGCTAAAAGACACCATTTTAGTTGCGGTATTGCCTGCAGTGCCCGCCAGCCATCCATGCCCTGTGCCCAACAACGAGTCTTTGGCGTCAATACACTGTTTTTCCAGAATTCTTGCATCTAGGTCAGATAAGATATTGTTTAAAGCTGTGGCAATAGAGACATTAAATGCTAACAAGCAATGACTGAAGTTAGAGCTCATTATTTTGAAAAATACCATCCAGTTGCATGGATAAAATTTAGACGAGGAGCAGGGAAGGAGGTCACTACCTTCCCAAAAAATCTACTACAGCACTTCAATCGATATTGTTGCTTCCTCTTAATTATTTCTTCAGCAGCTGATATTGGCTCAACAGAGCAGTGAAGTCCTTTAGAACTCAAGCGTATAACCAATTTAATGCAACGTTAATTAACTGGACACAAACTTTAAATATCGAATCAAACAGCAAGCGATACTGTAAGTGATTGCAAAAAAATACATTGGCATTTCCAAGCTGCGACAACTTACCTTGAGTGCCAAAATGAGGAAAATGTGACTAAGAAACAGAAATACTTCAAAGCAGTAAAACATTAAAAAAGAAATTCACCTTTATTAACCAACTCAAGGCTTTCCTGTAAATGTGCTATTTTTGCTAAAATATCCACAAAGATTAATTATAAATACTGGAACAAGAAATTTTTCAGCTGGTTCAATTTTCTTGCAACTAATGCAGTAGGGAGTCAAGTTTTTTGGTCACATGTGGTGTTAGGTCAGGAATCAATCCATTCACTTTCAAAACTAGTGCAGCAACATGTATTTTGAATTATTATATAGAGAACTATCCAAAGTACTTTGAAGATGTAAAGAATTTAACCAGTGTTAAGCTTTGAGAATATGACTATTGTCACATTCAGTCAATCATTGTACACATCTGGGAGATCAGTAAAACACACCTCTTCAAAGCTATAAGGACCAAGTCGCTCTTTGTCAGCATTTCCAAAGTACCATTCTTTTTCACTGTCTCTCTTCATATCTGGTGATGCTTCGATAACATTGCTCTGAAAATAAACATAACCAGCATGACTTCTCAAACATTTCAAACATTGTCAAAAGCATACTTGCAAGTGAGCCAATCACACATACCTGCAATGGAACAGTAGCTCTGCTTGTATGAAGGTGTGCAAGAGTAAGCAAATCCACAAGGATTCTAACTCCACTGGAATCCATGATTTCCTTAACATTTTTCTGCAAATTACAATTTCCTGATGTTCAATTCAATGGTTTGGATTACAATGATTATTTAGTTCAGTCACACAAAATCACATCACATAAGTATTTAGACAACTTGCATAAAAAGGTGTTTAATAAAAAGTGAGCCGGGCAACATTTTGAAACTTAGATACTTTCTCACCTTGTTAAGAATCAGTTTGTTTAGAAAAAGAATTAGTCGGTCTCTCTCCAGTTTGTCTGTACACTGCAAAACACAACATCATTGTTGGCTGTAATTTATTGTGGACAAAAATCTTGATCAACACTTTATTAAAGCCTCGTGGAAGGATTAGATCCTGACAATTACTTCGAATAAAGCATCACTAAAACGGCTGCTCAGTTTGTAATTGTTCTGTTACTCAATGTTCACAAACTAAGCAAAATGAGCAGCTCAGCTAAATTTAGGAAGCAATATTCCTTGCCCAAGCAGGAGTTGGCTAGGTTAGTTTCTAAATCAAACTGCAGATTACATCAATTAATAATTAATTATACACTTTATCACATGGATGTTAAACAATAAAGACTTGGAGGAGAACAATTAGCATTCATACATACAGTGACAACAAAACAGCTTCAAAAACATATCAAAGTCCTGTCATAAGGTAACAATAATATAATTAATAAACTTCCTAGAGCCAGGGGAGGATTGGGAGCCAGGATGATGAAAGTCAAGATTTATACAGTAGTCTATTTGTGAAATTCAAAGCACTTAAAATTAATTGACGTTCTAAAGACATATTTAGGGCCACGAGGGGTGGTCAGTTTAAATAAGCACTTGGATCATTGTTTGCTTCCCTCCCAAAAACATGAACACCCATCACTTCAACTGTCACTTTCACTGCAGAGTAACAGGGTTTGGGCTCCTGCTTCTTTGTATTCTTCACATTCAATATTTCTGAAGCATCAGATGAAATCTAGGAGACCATCCTGAGACTTTACCTTATTTCTAAGGTTACTGCTAAGAAAATTAGTTTCGTCTGCTTCAGCTCTGACCGTTGGAATGATTCAAAGCATAACAGAAAGGGTAGGTACTTAATGAGGGCCCAGCTACAACTCAAATTCCTGGTCTTGCATGGCTGAAGCTCAAGAATCTTGTTTACCAATGTTGTCATGAAACACATCCAGATAACTTCATCTGCTGAGACAGTAGGAACTGCAGATGCTGGAGAATCTGAGGTAACAAGGTGTACAGCTGGATGAACACAGCAGGCCAAGCAGCAGAGGAGCAGGAAGGCTGACTTTTCGGGCCTAGACCCTTCTGAAGAGCGTAGGCCCGAAGCATCGGCTTTCCTACTCGGCCTGCTGTGTTCATCCAGCTCTACACCTGGTTATCTCTTAACTTCATCTACTGAATTAGGTTTTGACTTAATCCTGATAAGGTATCCAGCCTGAAGATTCATTTCTCATTTAATTTGAATACAAAAACCCAGTAAAACGAAATCCACCAGCTGAAATAGAATGAATGGTTGTTAGCATTACCCATGTGCTCGCAGAATGCAAATTGTCAGATGACAAGCACAGAACTTGTGGGAAAGTCAAATATTCCAGCCACATTCCACTCAAATCTCTTCAAAGTGTCACTCAAGTTTTTTTGGTTTTCTTTTGTCTGATCTTGGTAGAATATGTGGAGAGGGGAACAAAATAAGCCATTGTTGTACTGATTGGCATTCTCCATTCCAGCCTCTAGAACAAGGAAAGCTAATACATGTTATCTATCTCGATTTCAAGAATGCCTTTGACAAGGCGCCGCACAAGAGGCTGATGAGTAAGATACGGGCCCATAGTCTTAAAGGTAAGGTACTAGCATGGATAGAAAACTGGCTGTCTGGCAGAAAGCAGAGAGTGGATCTAAAACGGCCTTTCTTGAGATAGCAGCTAGTGACAATGTTGTTCCGCAAGGGTCAGTGTTAGGACCATAACACTTCACTTTATACAGTTAAGATCGAGATGAAGGAGCTGAGGGCATTCCAGCTAAGTTTGCAGACGAGACAAAGATAGGTAGAAGGACAGGTAGTATAGCAGTGGCAGGGAGGCTGCAGAAGATTTGGACAGGTTCGGAGAGAGGGCAAAGTAGTGGCAGATGGAGTACAACGTGGGAAAGTGAGGTCATGCACTTTGGTAAGAAGAATAGAAGCATGGGCTATTTTCTCAATCGAGAGAAAATTCAGAAGTCTGAAGTGCAAAGAGACTTGGGAGCTCTAGTCCACAATTCTCTCAAGGTAAACTTGTAGGTTGAGTCAGTAGTCAGGAAGGCGCATGCACGTTGACATTTATTTTGAACGGACTTGATTATAAAAACAGGAATGTACTTCTGGAGGTTCTGAAAGGCTCTGGCCAGGCCACATTTGGATTACTGTGCGCTGTCCAACTTGAATTACTAATAAATTCACTTCAAAATAAGGTTTCATTCACTCAGCACTTCAGCCACCAGATTAGAAGTGGTTAGTAAATCAGTATATTAAAAAGGCTAAAGTTTCAGCTGAGTCAGTTGAAATTGCCCAATTTGAAAAACAAAATCCACAAGGAATTGCACTGGATGTTTTTCTTCTAGTGCTGAAAGCACATCTCTGTCATTTCAAATTCACATCATTGAACACACTAGACAGAGCAGTGTACATTGGATGTTAATTCATGCTGTTTGGAAGCTGGCCCCCGAAAAATATCACTTAATATTCTAAACTCCAACCTGTGGCCACTCAAAGCTCTGCTACTCAATTCACACCAAGTCCAGTTCTTTCACGACCCCTGTACTCACTAACCTGAATCCCAGACATGCAAAGTCTTCACTTTAAATTTCTTATCCTTGTTTTCCAATGTCTCCATACCCTCACCCCTCTCGACCTGAAATCTGATCCAAATCCATAATCCTCTGACATATCTGCTTCTTCAATCCAATATCCTGTACACCTACAACTTTAATTACTTCAACACAGCGGTGGCCATACCTTCATTCGTCTAGGCCCAAGATCTGGGATATCCTCTCTACTCCTCTCCCCACCTATAAAAGGCACTAAAACCACTTTGACCGAGCTTTAAGTCATCCAACCAAATATCTCATTTGGTTTGCTGTCATACTTGGTTTTGTAATTGTCCTCTGAAACACTTCACTGATGCTTAATTATGGCAAAGCCACGATATAAATAGGTTTTGATGAAACTCTGCCATCGCACAATAAGGGAGCTGATGGCCTAGTGGCATTATCACTGGACTGTTAATCCAGAGCACTAGATAACGGCCTTGGGACCCAGATTCCCAATAAATTAAGAATTTAATGAGGACCATGAATCGCTCATTGGAAAAACCCACCCAGTTCACCAACATCCTTTAGGGAAGGAAACTGCCATCATTACCTGGTCTGGCCTACATGTGACTTCATACCCACAGCAATATGGTTGATTCTTAACTGCCCAGGGGTGGGCAATAAACACTGCCTAGCCAGCAACACCCTCTTCCTGTGAGGAAATTGGAAAAAAAAACTAGCCTAGTGCCCAATCTACATTACCACTTGGGGATGGGAATCTTTTTCTCTTTAAAAACTGAAAGGCTGGAAGCATTCAGCCGGTCAGGCAGCAAATGTAGAGAAAAACATTTCAATTCCTTGACTATTCATCACACCCAAAATGCTACAGGTTTCCCAGCTGAGCATATTAAGAGTCAAGAAAACAAATGACAGGAGGTTTGAGGTGGGTTGGAGGGAAAATATAACTAAATGGTTCGGTTGACAGTGCAAAAAAGTAAAGCTGGTAAATGAGGTTTCTACAAAACCAAAAAAAGGAGTCCCAATTCCATTCTGATCTCTTGATCTAATGCTATTCAAGAGAAAGTTCACTACAAGCTACAGAGGCAGCAATTCATCTTTCTTAAACACTACAGCTTTCTGCAATGGCAGCATTGAATTTAACTTTAAGCCCTTAACCACCCATTTTCTCTCAGAAAACACCGGCTGATAATGGAGGCTGATGACATCAGATCTGCAGAATGGAAGACATGCAGATAGCCATTTGGGTGGCCTACAGTCCTGGAGGTCCACTCAGCTTTCTTCTGTCACATTTCTGCTCCTGGTTGCTTTTCTATATCTGCCACATTTCCCATGGTCATTTCTACTTATTAGACAGCTAGCAGACCTCCTTTGGATCTATCAGTTCTTCTCCAACTGTATTTGCAATGAAGTAGTTCATCTCTAGTATTTTCCAATGATAGTAAGATCTGTGGAGCGAGCACATAAGTTAGCTGTTCAGGTGAGATACCTCAGAGTATTTTGTGTTAATTCAGATTTCCATTTTTTTTGGGCATTTGGTCAGACACTAACTTTGGAATTTGAAAAAGTACAAAAGCTCAGTCTTTTTCTTTAAAAAGTAATTGCCAAGGCAAAGATAAGTGTGTCTTTATGATGCAGCACATATTGCCTGCGATACAACTTGTGCCAGACTGGCTCATGACATTTAAAGTGAATAAGGCTTCACTGAACAGTGTTGCACTAACTTGGGCTTCAATTATCTGACAGCAGAGGACTCATTGTGACACAAGTCAAGTAGCTCAAGGTCAAATCATATTCCCTGACTCAAGTTAACATAGAACAGGATTCATCTGTGAAAGAACGCAAGACAGAGGAGGAATAGGCCATTTGGCCTTTTGAGCAGTTTTGCCATTCAATGAGATCATGCTGATCTTCTACATCAACACCACCTGCCTAACATACTTTTATGCCCCTCTAATGTACACAAATCTATCAACTTCAGCCTTGAATTATGCTTAACAGCAAAGCATCCAAACCCAGAATTCCAAATTCAGATACCTTTGAAGTGAAGAAATTCCCACTTATCTCAACCCTAAAATGTTAAGTGACTTATTCGGAGTCTGTGAACCCAGAGGACAAAACATCAACTACCTGCATGAACTTGCTGTGACAACCTACCCACTGTGACACGATAGTCTGTGCCCCATTTGCTACACGGTGGGTGACAAACCTCAGGGAACACAGGCCAAAGCTGCCCTTGGGACAACTCATTTTCTCTGGCAGCGTTCCAATCATTCACTTTCAAGCCAACTGAAATTTCTGCTTGCTTAAGAGCTCTAAGCATCTCTGGCTCACTTGATAATTTCTGCCTAATACATAAAAAAGGTGCACATGCCAGGACACCATTTAGTGCATAGCATGAAGTTCTCACAGCTATGAAATACCCTTGTTGGCAGCGCTGTTGGGAACAGCCACCTTCTCACACACGCACAGACCTCTGCCTTCTTGAACTGACATTAACCAACACCTATAAAGGGCAATCATGGGTGGACAATAAATGCGAACCTCGCCAGCAATACCTTTATCCCATCACCAAATTTTCTAAAATCAGTCTACATCACAATTTAAAAGCACAAAAAGGCCTCAGTCTATGAATTGGATTACAAAGTTAGATGCCATTTGCAGATACAAGATTCAGAACAGGGCTCCTTTGTGCAAGGGGAAAACAAATAAGCCAGTGTTAAACCAATACAAAACAAAGCTATTTAAAAAGGGATGTTAGAGTCATCTTGGCCTTACCAGACTATAAGGTTGCTCTCTGGTTAAAGACAGGCTGATTAGCTGTAGTTTAATCTGAGTGTCAGCACGCCTCAGGCAAGGGGAGAGGTTGAAGAGGACAGTCCTTCACAGTAAACTCAACGGGTGGGTGGGTGGAGAAGAGTTGAACTCACACCTTTGGCATCACAGAGCTAACTGACCCTTTAGTTATCTGAGTGGTACCTTACTTTTTTTGTTTAAAATTCTTTCATGGGATATGGGCACCACTGGCTGAGCCAGCATTAGCCATCCCTAACACCAGTGGCCAGTTAAAAAAGTCAACCAGATTACCATGGGTCTGAAGCGTCGGGTGCCTGAAGAACATTAATGTATCAGATGGGATTTTCATGAAAAATAGAAAAATGGATTCATTGGACTCAATTTCAGGTCTTTATTGCATTCAAATTCCATCATCTGCCATGACAGGATTTGAAGCCAGATGCCCAGAACATTAGCTGGGCTTTTGGATTTACAGTCTAGCAATAAATACTACTAGTCCATTGTCACCCCAACTGTATGCTTAAATAGGTAAGTTTCCATGATGGTGCAATTGGTTGAATTCCTGGATTCCAATTCCTTCAGCATAAACTCTACAGCTTCCTAGCAATAGGTTAACTAGCACAGACATTCACAGAGGGAAAAAAAGGTTAGGTTACATTAAATTTCTACACAAAGAAGCTAAGAAAACAGGAAGAGGGAGAAGCCACTTGGTTTAAAAAAATCTCAATCCCTTTGATTACAAAATACATTTGAATCATGAACGGAATACAATGATTTTCACTGACGTCTTAGGAGCTAAAGTATATTTATAAATAAAGATGTTACAGATGTCTTGCTGGTACTCGTCTCTTCATTTTCATCCTCTTTCAACAACAGGATGTAAATAATAAACTCCCCTTATAATTCCATCTACAGGCAGTTGTATCTAACCTGAACAAAAAAGGTGTTTCATGAAGAGTCAGACCACAGAGTGTTTAAGTAGTAGCCAGCATGTCCAAAAGCATAGTAAAAAGGGGCAGCCTTTAAAACACACGTATGTCATCCCATCACACATGGAGGGAAACATTCAAATAAATTCCTTGATAAACAGCTAAAATAAACCCATTTCAAAAAAGGTTTTAACATCATTTTGCAATGTGTATAACATATTAACAACTTCAAAAGTTATTTAGTTGCAAAGTCCTAACAAAACGAAATAAACGGGTCCAATGCAATCCTCAGGAGCATAGTTCAGGCAGGAAGAAAATCAAGTCTGAAATTCCAACACTAGAACAACTTGTGTCTTATACGCTACTGCAATGAAAATACCAAATTGGTACCATTGAGAAAACTAGGTTCCATATGCAGCATGTCTAAAAGGTGTGCTAAGCTAACAAGAACAAAGTTCAAAAGATTTGTTGTGCTCACCCTCTCCAGCATTCCAACAATGTATTTAGTATCACTGAATGGTCCTATCTCCTCATAGCATTTGCCGTAAACAATGGTCAAAGCTTGTAAACATAAACACTTCATATTCACTTTAGGCGTAAGCAAGAAGCGATGATACAACTCATTGAAAAATTCATACCTGCAATAAATGCACACATTGAAACAAGATATAAGAGGGAGAAACATAATTTAAAAAATTTGTTACAGGAATTCAGGCTTACGATCTCTTGATTGTACTTGTCTCTTCATTTTCACCTTCCTCCAACAATAGGCGCAGGTAATAATCTCCAATTTTGATTTCATCTGCAAGGCACTCATACCTAACCTGAACAAGAGGTGAAACAGAGTTGAAAATCTCCATAGTAATGACAATTAGCAGCGTCACTCTGCATTGGCTGACAAATCAGACTTCACATAAAATGGATTCTTCCAAAAAGGAAGATAGCACACAAAAGAAAACAAAACAAGCAAAGCCAAAACCAAAATGGGCAAAACGACAAAAACCAGCAAGACAACAGACAAAATTAAAAGTAGTAAAAGCAAGCAAAAACTAAAAAAAAAAATGAAGTGAGCAAAAACTAAATGGGCAATAGAATTACAACCTTCATAGGAAAATTCTGGGCACTTAGTTTTAGCTTAATCACCGTAATAAGTTTTCAGTTTTAGTAGAAACCTACCAAATAAGGCTAAAAGTTCAAAATCAAGCCAAAAAGTGTTGATTTTATTTTGTGAGCTTTTACATATTCAAGCAGACAAAAATAGTTTTAGAAAAAAAAAACTTAAGGTCCCAGCTGGTATTAACACAAGTCAAATCCCAGAGGGAAACCTGGTTTGTTAGATCCTCACAGATGATTGTTAGTGGTTAGTTACTGAACACATTCCTAAGAAGCTGTCGATGCCAGTTTTAACAAAGAATACAGCATTAAACAAAGTTCTAAAAAAGACTATGAACTTTATTACATCAGGCAAGGGGAGGTTTAAAAATATTACTAGAACTATCAAAAAAAATTCACATTATTCCTTGCATTCCAGCAAAATCCTCAAAGACCCAGATATTAGTGAAGACATCATGTCCACACTGAATTTCCTTGCTCACATTCAAGATGAGACAGCTACAACATTGTCTTTTCCCGCCCCCCCGCCACAAATCTCTGTGCAGTCACCAGAAACTCATCTCATTCATCCGATCTCTGCCCCCAAGACATTGAAAACAAACTGCAAATTAAATATACTAATCATGAAAGGTTCATGATGTATTATATGGAAGTTTGAGTTTCAGATTGGGCAGTATCATGCATAGATTTAACTTTGATCTGTATTTCTATAATGTGAGTTAAGGAAGGGACGACAAATTATTTAGGGTTCTGAGTGGCTCTGGCATGTCCAGAACTCATTTACACGTCTTTGAATGTAGCTTTAAAAATATTTAAAAAAGGTAGGAGAGAGGGAAAGAAATGGATTGTTGCCAAGACGGAGACAATATGGGGGTGGTATAATGTCAGCAAGACAAAGTTTCAAAATTAGAAGGTTGGGGTAAGAGAAACTTAAATAACTCCTATTGACAAATAAATAAACAAACTAATAACAAAGCACACTTAAGGGTGTCAGGAAGAAACATTGTCCAAAGATAGCATCAGTGAATAAAGTTGTTAGCCAGAAACAAAGAAAGTACAGCCATGCCAACCGAAACAAGAACCTTGAAAATGGAGGGAGGGCAACCCCTCCTTGAGTTTGAAGAATCCGTAAGGTTGTTGTTGAGGGTAAAAGGGTTGAATCTTTACTTCTGATATTGGTAATAAGACATTTCATCTGGTTGTTCTGGTGCTGCTCAGAGAAGTTTTCTCCTTGTGTAAAAGGAACTTCAAATATTCTTGTATTAAAAGTATATGGACAGCCTCTTGTCTAAACGCATAGAGACCACCATAGTATCCAAATTGCAAATATAAAACATAGTCAAACAAATCAGGTTCCACTCTGGAATCTAAGATAATAAAATGTGAGGCTGGATGAACACAGCAGGCCCAGCAGCATCTCAGGAGCACAAAAGCTGACGTTTCGGGCCGAGACCCTCCATCAGAGGGAGTCTCTCTGATGAAGGGTCTAGGCCCGAAACGTCAGCTTTTGTGCTCCTGAGATGCTGCTGGGCCTGCTGTGTTCATCCAGCCTCACATTTTATTATCTTGGATTCTCCAGCATCTGCAGTTCCCATTATCACTCCACTCTGGAATCTGTCTTGATCAGCATCATCAGCTGGGATCGTAGCTACACACAATTTCAGAACAAATTCACAAGTTTCTTGTTTTCATTTTGCTGCAATCTTTTACACTCCAATACACGTACTGACTGACAAACTCTTGGCATTTCTCGTTATGCAATTGAACACCTGCTGCTGAGAAATGACTGTTTGTCTCCTCCCCTCACTTTTGCTTAAACTTCATTCAAACGCATGGGAACAAATTGACCTCTAACAACTTCTTGCACAAGCCCAAGAACACAAAAATAAAACTAAACCATGTCTCCTTTTCTTAGAACAAGATGCAAATTAAGCTTGAAGTCAGTTCTTAACCCTTCGTAGTAACAAATTTTACCTTAAGAACGTTCTTGTTGATTCTCAAAGCAAATCATACGCACAATTGTGTAACAAACCATGGCAAAGGCAAATCCGGGAATTAGAGGATTAGATTTCAATTCCAAACAAGATAAAACCTGATTAGTTACAGTAGGATCCAATCCAGCTTCAAATCATGACTAGCTAGTAGTGTATTTGAAAGAAATAAAAAGGGATGCAACATAAATGGCATGTTATAAAAGGAATAACATACACCTGGACATTTAAGCATATGTACTTGAAGGTGGTAGGATAAAGTTGAAAAACATGCAAGATTCCACACTTTATAAATGACAGGTATAATTTGCATGCTTCATCGGGAAGAAACAGGTACAATCTTTTGCCTCATGGAGAAAGGCTGACCGGGGGGCGGGCGGGCGGGGGGGGGGGGGGGGGGGGGGTCTTTTCTCCCCTAAAGCTTTACAAAGACCCAAGTTAGGGGGTAAGCAAGGTATATCACATTTGACGTGAATTAGTCAATTGCTACAACCCAACCATTTGGTGTTGCCCCTTAAATTGTCAAAATCCAGTATGTAACTAAATAGAAAACTACCATGTGAAGCAGCTGTTATCTAGACATTAGTTTCTAGAACACATTCCTACAGCCAAAACTACATCCTAAGCTTCAGCTCACTTCTAAGTGAGAGTTCAAACTCTATTCCAAAACTGATGCTAATCCATCAGTGCAGTACTGAGGAGTGTTAACATTGCCAAATGGTACAGCAAGGCATAAAGCAGCTGATTTAAGATGACAGACCTGTTCTACTGCTGATCAATAACCCTTTGACTGATAGAAACAAACTCTCCCAAGACCGTTTTGTGTATTAGTCTCGGGTGAAAAATATTCTCAGCCACAGCTGTTTGAGCCAGGATGTACCGCTGGCTTTCAAATCACAATGTGTGATAGCGAAGTCTATAATGTAGAATCATTCCAAACAAACATTCAGTCTAGTCCAGTTTCTTTCCTAGACATACCAATCTTATAAAAGCCCCACATTCTGGACACAATTAAACTGGTTTTCCCAAGGCCACAGCTCATGTAATACCTGGTCAGATGCATTGCATTTGCTTTCCTGATGCGATGACAGAGTGGTCAGATAATAGAAGAAAAATTTAGACCGAGTTGCATATTGATAACAGCAAAGTCTGACCAGTATAAAACATTTTAATACATTCATTCATGGGTGTGCAATTACTGGCTGTGCCAGCATTGACTGCCCATCCCTGATTGCTCTGAAGAAAGTTGGAAGTCCAGCACATTACTGTGGGTTTAATATCACATGGGCCAGACCAAATCAGTGTAGCAAATTTCCTTCCCTAAACAGAACATGAACAAACCAGACCGGTTTTTACAACAATCGAAAGTGATTACACAGTCACTATTAGGTTAGCTTTTTATTCCAGACTTCTATGGAGTTCGAATTTTACCACCTACCATGATAGGGTTACCTCAGAATATTAACCAGGGTTAATATTAACTACATTTTGGTTAAGATTGATAGAAAGAATAAAATGAACAATTGCATTTAATAACTTCAGTTAGAAAATCAATTTCTTTACTTCAAATTCCTGGTGATTCCAAGAAATAACACTAGCAATTCCCAATTCCTTGTCAATGTTAAAAGCCCTTATTTCTGCTTCAAATGCATCTCTTAATTCTTCTCTTGTTTTGTAATTCCAGATTAAGTTAGATTTGGCATGATCCATCTGAAATCTGTGAAAAAAAAACCAAGAAAAGCTTTTATTTCAATTTGTTTAATTAAATTATGAAAATTAGAATATTAACTGTACTTGGATATCATTTCCTACAACTAAGGTATCAAAAATAAGCTAATTGTAGACATGGAACACTTCCCCATGTCTGTGTGTTAAATCGAAGACACTGAACAGTGAAAGTTATTTAACATATCCTTCTTATTCTTTAGTTAGATTCAGGACTCATGGTTATGCTATTACGATCCAAAAATAAAGAAAATGCCTGTTATGAACCACAATTTTCCTCAATATATGTGCCCATCACCAAGCATTTGCAGCTTTGAACCAAATAAAACAGAAGTAGAGCGGCTGAGTTATTCGATGAATTAGTAAAGTTCAAGTATGGCCGAAGGGTCTTAACAGCACCCTGTAAAATAAGCTGCAAAATAAAGTTATCAGAAATGTGTTTCTTCCAGAAAAGTTTAGTTTCACTACTGGCAGTACATCAGCACAAGACAAATGCAGTCCATAGCCAAACACGTTAATATGCAACAAAAACAAATTGCTGGAAAAGATCAGCAGGTCTGTAGACAGAAATCAGAGTTAACATTTCAGGTCGATACCACTTGACCCAATAAGTTAAGCTAATTTTTCCTCTACAGATGATGCCAGACTTGAACTTTTCCAGCAGTTTCTGTTCTTATTTTTGATTTACAGCATCTACACAGTTTCAGTTTTTATTAAATTCATATGCAACCCATTAATTCACGAAAAGGCATCCAGATGAACACACTGCAGTATTAGCCACAGCTTCCTAAGAGTGAGAAAGCAAAACAGCAGGCTACTCATTCAAATACTACTCATTCCTAGTACACGGAGGGAAATGAAAGTTACAGTTTTAAATATAAGCATGTTTTACTTGTAGTAGAAGAGGTCCCAGTTTGCTTCTATTTTAATCCTTTGTCGCCTTTTTCTTAAAACAACTGGTTTTTGGTTGGCATTCTATAAATCAAAGAAGGAAATCTGCTTTAAATCATTGGTTAAAACAATATTGACATATGCAAGTTTACAACTACTCCTGAGGCAGATGACGATAGAATTCAGCTCTAATTTGGGTGCTTAATGCTTATACAATTGAGGTTATATTTTGAAAGTGTTTCTCAGTTAGAGCATTATGATTAATGTACCATAACCTTAAACTAAACAGTTAAATTCTCGATGTGGAATCTGAAAATAAAGCCTCTTAAGGATTGTTAAGTAAAGATTTTAGAATTTGCAACGTCTGTGTGTTAAATCGAAGACTTTGAACAATCAAAGTAATTTAACGTATCATCCTTCTTACTCTTTAGTTAGATTCAGGACTCATTGTTAAGCTATTACCATCCAAAAGAATGAAAAAGCTTGTTGCAAACCACAATTTTCCTCAATACATGCCCATCAAGTATTTTCAGTTTTGTAAAATAAAACAGAAACAGGATGGCTGATTATTTGGGTTATGCAGCTGATCTTAAAGATAAGATGGAATGGTAAAATATCAACTTGGTCTGGTTAATTTTGAGGTAACAGATGCCAAAGAAATATCTGTGGATATTATGCAACTGGACTTCCAGAAGGCATTTGATAAAGTTGCACATAAAGACAAAAAAGCATGTATAGCATTGCAGACATGGCTCTATAAAAGGGACAGGGAATTGGCCAAGAGGTAGGAGACAGTACGGATGATGGCATTCACAAACTGGCAGCATTTGATCAGTAGTGATGCTGGGGCTTCAACTTCTGTATTTATTTTTAATTATAAATGATAAAAGAAGAAAGAGAATTATATATCCAAGATTGCTGATGACAAAGAGATGTGACACAATAAACAGTATAAAGCAACAGAACATTGACAGGGAAGATACATTGACTAGGTGAAACTGTGACAATTGAAGGTTAATGTGAATGTGTGAAGTCACCCCTTCTTAGTTTAAGAAAACATTTTAGAAAGATGAAGTAGGAGGAACTGTGGGAGAGCAGGTAAATTCAGGGAATTCAAGTACATAAAAAATGCTTCATAGGCAAAAAAACACAAATGCCTCTTATTCTAAGGGGTCTCAAAACACAAAGGAAGTTATGTCACATCTATACAAAGTTTGTTTAGATCTCATCCGAAGCAACTGCACCTTAAGGACAAGATAGTCGATTGGGGAAATACAGATTTGCCTGAACAATACCTAGGCCAGAAGAGCAAAATGAGAATGGGCTGCTTATGGTAAACCTACATTCACTTCAGTGGTTATTCTAGTTTAGGAATCAGTGGTTTTATGATGAAGGTAGTTGATACCTTGTCTCCATCTGTTCTATTTCCTCAGGTAGGTTAAGTCCAGAAAGGGGGTTATAACCCTTTAAATTACAATAGGCCATTTAGTAATTCTACAGGAGTATTTCTTCACTTGAAGGGTAGTGAATCTGAAACTACTTCCTCCAAAATGTTGCTGAGACTATGTCAGAAAACTTTAAAGCAGGAATTGGAATTGTTCAGTAATGGGTATTTAGAAAAATCAAAGCAGTAAGTGGAATTAAGATTCAGATTAAGCATAATTTGATTGAACAGGTCAAAAGATCTGATAGATTGGTCTGCAAGCCAAGACATTAAAGGAATCTAAGGAATTACAGAACAAAAAACAGAAAGGTTAAAATTTCAAAAGAACAAAGACCCTAACCATGTCAATTCAACATGCTTATTTATTCAAGCTCCAGATACAACCACAGTTTGATTTTCTTTCTGGAGAAGCAAACTCTAGGAACTTGATATTGATTATTCTAGAGCTTAAAGTGTTTTTTGCCTTATACTGTCAGATCAAGGCTGCTTGACAAATGCCTACAAGTAATTGAGGTAGAGTTTCCATGTTATTCTGGGTTATTTGGTACCAAAGGTTCAAAATCAATTATTTCATGCAACTGATTTGAGAAACTTTTAACCAATTACATTTAGTGCAACAAATTTCTGCCAGTTCAGACAAGTCGGTCCTGTCTACTGAAAACTACTAGAAATGATTTATTCACCACTAGCAGATTACACTATATGCGCTCATTTACAGACAAATTAAGTGGCTATATATTTAGATTTTCTTTGGATACAGTGCACAATTTACTAGCTTTAGAACGCAATGTTTAAATATTACTAAAAACTGACCACTATAGTCCAAAACATCTGGTAAACATTTGTGCGTTTTGTGAATTGGACTTCCAGCCATTTAAAATCAGGTTACTCACATACTAATAACTGATTGAAAATGCCTTACATTGTGAAAATTCATCTTCAGCTGCAGTAAATCCAATTGCACCAAGTTATCACACAAATATTTCAAGCAATGCTTTTAAAAAATGTAAGGGGAACAAAACACTAAATTATTGCAGTTGCCCACCAGATTAGTAAATGTGCTGAAAGCAGAATTTATTTATATTAAGCATTTAAATCAGCAACCATTCCCTGTTATAGCATAGAGCAATGACAAAATCAGATCCCAACATGAGATGCTGAATGCAACCGCTATACCAGGTACTGAAAATGCAGAACTGATGTCACACTGAAGCACGATGAGATGAATTTCATAATGCAGAGGCAAAGGTGCTCAAATGCTATGCTATTACTGACAGAGCTAAATGGACAAGGCATGTGTCAACATCAACCAGGTGTCAAACGTTGACATGGGGATGAGGACATTGACGCACAGACTGAAGGGTCACACTTGACCTTGCAGCCACATATAAATTAAGTATAAATAAAATAGTTCAAATGCAGTTTATGACATCTGCTTAGTCACATCCTTGTTAATCTCCCTATAACAGATGTAACTATCGCCAACTGGACACCTTCTATCGGTCCTGAGTATAGCCCTTTTTTTGGGAGGGGTGTCCAAACAGACACAGAACACATGCCCAGAATTTTCCAATGTCAGGATACAAAAGGTATCTAATCCATAATGCTCACGGGAATTTGTTTTTTTGTTAACGTGTCAGTCTTGCTAGCCTGTCCCGAGAGAGAGCAACATATTTCTTAAATCAAAAGGATCCAATTTAGGAGAGGGAGCAAAGTCAGCATTTTCAGTATCAGATCCTCCTCTACTCTCCAGCAGCAGTTCCCCACGCTGTATGTTTCACAAAATAAAACAATTGCTGTGACAGGGACAGTTTCTTTACAAAATCATTACCAACATAGGTTTAAAATGAAGTGCATTGGATCATCCAACTTAACCTTTAGCAAAACCTAAGTCAACATACAGAAAAGCAACTACACCAAGTACAGGCACACTAAGTCAACATGCATAACTGTACACCAACAAAAAGCAACTCTTACTTACCAGATTGTTCCTGTCCTGCTTTTGAAATCAATAGTAACGACAGCGTGAGGAAAAATAAAAAGATAAAAGTGAAACTAAATTTTCTAGAAAGCCATGGTCAGCACTTTAATATAAGTTGAGAGAAAAAAAAACACCGACTACACGACCAGTTCAATAGAGTATAATAGCCGATCATTCTGCGAGGAGAGGAAATGCATTCCCCCTCCAACTTATGTGGCAGTTTTATACAGTTAAAAATTCATAAAACCAAACTTCACACCTGAAATTTAATGGTTATAAAATTGCTTTCAAAAGATTACATCATTCTTTTACATTACTAAAGACATCTGTTTAAAATGTGCCATTTTTCCATCTTGTAATCTGTTCATATGATGTCCCTGTCACAATGATATTTCAACTGAAATGGTAGCTTGAATTTTACCATGCGAGAGGAGGCCATACAACCTTTGTTAGTGCCAGTACTTTGAAACAGCAATCCAAATAGTAACCTGTGCCTTGCACTTTCCCCATTGACAATCTTTCCTTTTCAAAGATATATACCCAAGTACCTATAGAAAAGGGCAATTGAATCTGCATCCAGTATTTCAATTCCACAGTCCCATCTACTCAATAGCCTTTCATTCCCGTACCTAAGAATCTACCTTCACATTGAAGATATTCAATCACCCCATCTTCACAGCCTTCTGAGGCAGCAAATTTGCACAATACATTTTTAACCTGTGCTAAAAGGTAGCACAATTTTTCCAAGTGCGCCTTAGTTCTGGACTTACCCCAGGAGAAAGCATTCTTTCTGTGCCTCAAGAGTGGTAATATATTTACAAGCAATTACACATCAGATCAGTAGGAAAAGCTGAGATCAGAGGTTACAAAATGGGGCTGGGATGAAAGAGCAAATTAGGTTGTTGAAGCTGGGACAGTGCATGCGATACCAAGTGGGATAGATGGGAGGGAGGGAGATGAGTGGTGCTAGGGAAAACAGGAAGCAGGAAAAGAGCGAGCAATGTGTTGGCAAATAAGATACACACAGACCTGACAAAATCACCAAAGTGCTATTAAAAGGAGCCAGGTGCAGCACCAACAGATTCTGACTCTGCTATTCTATGTCATTTCTTCTCCCAAGTATTTAATGGCAGATGGCAATTACACGAACAAGTGTTTTTTTATTAAAAGTTAAAGAATGCAATAAAACATTTTGGGACATTACTAAATAGTAAATAGCTGTATTCTGCCATTGTCTCTCAGGCATCAATAAATTGAATTAATCAAATGCATTTAGCTAATTTTCTTTTCATGGAAAAGCATATCAAAAATTTACCTCCTTTTGAGCAATGCCCATTCTGTCTCTCCAGTGTAACAAAAGCAAATCAACCTTTTCTTTGGCAAATTTCTCCACCTCTTTAGCAGCTCGTCCAGCCCTTCGTTGCCACTCTGGGACTTTACCAAATTTACCATATTGATCCTGTTGAAATTCAAGTACACAACTGAGAAATACACACCACATACATGAAAGAGAATACTTGCAAGAAACTATTACAAGTCTGCATTTTTCAAGAATTTATGTACAAGCAGATAAAGAGAGACAACAGATAACAGGGATAAGGCCACAGGAGCAAAGGATACAATTCTTCTATTGTGTTAAAAAACAGTAAGTGTGCCTCAAGAAATAAAGATCTTGAACAGCGTAGCAGGACAGCTATCAGGCCTGCATTCAGTTTCCGATTTGGCCCTTAAACCAACTGTGCAGATGACTCCTGTTGGCCAGCTACAGGCAATCTGGAAATTGGTCACTTGCTTTTAGTGGGAGTGGTCAAGGCAAATATAAAAAAAATTAACATTTGTAGTAAGTTTCCCTAGTGTAACTTTGAATCCAATTGTGGGATATAGTCGGCATTTCTGTGGAGGGCAGGGATGACTGTTGAACAACTGTTACTACAATACAATTAAGTGGCTTACTAGGTCACTTTAGCAAGGAGTGAACAAAGTGCCAGTTAACATTCCTGTTGGGCTAGACTAACAAGGATACCACACTGCCTTCCTTAAAAAGGATGTTAGCAAACCATTTGTGTTTAAATCAAGATACAACAAACTCATGCTCACCTTTTTCAATGACAATTTGATTTCTTTGTTAAATCTAAACTTTCCATGTCTGATTTAGTTATTGGTGCAGGTGTCTTACCAGTCCTGGAACAATCACTCAGCTATTTTCTGGTTGATTAAGATAATTCCGTTCCCTTCGCATCTCCCTTCTCCATACCAATGAGTAATTTTCTCCGGAAGAACAAAGTTTATTCTAACGACATGTTGAAAACAAGCATCTATTTTCTCTACTTACTGTTGCAATTTTTACATTATCCCTGATATGCATCCTGTCAATTTCTTTTTCTGGTACTTGCTCTGTGCTGTCAAGGTATGCTAGTAAGCCTGTTGGCTGAAAACAAGGCAAAATTCTCAGTGCAAAACATCAAATGTTTCCTAGTTATTAAAAATGCAATTACTGTTGAAAAATGAGGCATACTATGAAACTTTTAGACTTGCACTCATTAGAACTGAATTACAAGGATGCCAAAAGATATTCTGTATATGATAAATTCTTAACCAGCTGGTCAGCATCTCTTTTTACAGCAACACAAATTCTTGTCAAACAAGCAATTTTGTTAAAATCCTCAACATTAGTTATTTACAACTGAGAATATGAAACACACAATTGGGATAAAAATTTGCATTCTTTTTTGAAAGGTTGAAACATCAAAACATGAAATCCTAGTCACCTAATTCTGTTCCAAAAAGCCAAAAAATCCTAACAATGCAACATTCAAACTCTTTTTTAAACCTTCCTTTCCTTCGGAAAAGTTCAAAATATTGAGAAGCACGTTAACCTTTGATTCCCGACCTGATCGGGGTTATAATATTTTAGACCAGGTGCAGACATAAATTAGTTGTTTGAGATTCAAATCAATATTTCCAATTAATCTCCAGAACAAAGAACACCAGCTCAGTGAGATGGCCAAATGAGGAGTTTAACCATACAGTCCATGCAAGACACGGAATTGGTTGGCAGCATTGAGTTAACCAAGTTCAATCAAAACAATCAATCATCGGAGTGCTCCAGTGGAAGTCAGCAATCCCACATTGGGGGATGGGTAATGGGAATGACAACTCCTCCTGATCACCACCCAGCAACTGCACGTCCAGGACAAAATCCTGTTTAACAATGATATATTTGAAAATACAGAGATAAAATATCCCTTCAAGTGCCACATGAATAACGAACAAGGGTAGTAGTACAAGGGTATAACTACACACAAAAAATACCAAAAGCAGAGAATCATCTCCTTCAGGTGATGAACTAGAGAATTTAATCCTAAATGAAGCCTTTAAGCAGCAAAGGATTACACATGTACTGATCTTTAAGCAAAACAGGAACAGTAAAATTTAAACCAGTACATTTGTGAAATTCTTGGTAAGCAGGTTCAGAACAGGTTAAGGCATAACTGATCAACTACTGGTCCACAGTACAAACCCATTCTGCATTAATGGAGAGATACAAACAATGTTGTTCATTACCACTGAGTACCTGCTCAGGAGACCAAGTGGGGTAGTAAGCATCTTTAAAAACAAAAATCAGCAAATGAAGCAGTTACTGCTTAGCTTCTGAAGTTTACGAGCAAAATCAATAGAATCCATGAGCAGTAGACCATTCAGCCCTTCAAGCATTCAATATGACCCTATCCTGTTCCTGCTTTTGCCCCAAATCCTTTGGTTTCTAAATGCCACAGGTACACACAAATTCTGTGTAAAAGAACATTTTTCCTACATTTACCCTGCGTAACCCTATTAGAATTTTATAGGTTTCTAGGAGATGCCCCCTTCATTCTTCTGCACTTTATGAGAGCAATCTAACCGATCCAGTTTCCTTTCACACGTCAGTCCTGCCATCCTAGGAATCAATAAACCTGATGAACCTTCACTGCACTCGCTCCACAACCAGAACCTACCTCAGATAAAGGGGAGGCCAAAACTGCACACAATACACCAGGTGAGGTCTCACCAAGGCTCCTGCTCCAGTACTTGAATCCTCTTGCTGCGAAGGCCAACACGCCATTTGCCTTCTTCACCGCCTGCTGTATTTGCGTGCTTACTGTTTCTGGCTGGTGTGCGAGAATACCCAGGTCTCACTGCGCCTCCCCCTTTCCCAATCTAGTTCCTCAACTCCCTCTTTCTGATTACAACCCTCCATACAGCTCTCAGAGTGAGGTATTTCAATATTTTGCCATTAATCTTCCAGACAAAGCTTGATAAGTTATTGACGGAGTACACTATCACAGGGAACATTCCTCGGGTTTTCCAATAAAGTGGGTAAAAGGTAAGAAAGACAAATGTAGAAAATTCTCTGCTATCCTTAATAGCACAAGTGTTCTTCAATTCAGCAAAGTCTCAATTAATCTTCAGTTTTCATTATCCTATGGAGGGCCATGGGCCCTAATCATTATGGGAGGTAACAAACAGCCCAGTATGTGGTGATACTCTTTGCAGCTAACTGTATTATCAAGGATCTACCACTGTTGAGCTCAACAGACCATCTTAAAACTGCTGCTGCAGACGGATCTTAAACAAATTACAGAAGATTTTAAAATACAGCTGTGCAACTTTGTTGCATTGATCAAGCTTCATAAATAGAGCTCCAAATATGGCTCAAAACAACTAAAGCATCCAACGCTGGACACCAAACCAAATTCATGAAGAAATCAGAATTATGGACAATATTATTCTGAAAGACAGTTATCTGTGAACTCATTTATTCTTAGTTCAGTTCACAAAAAAGGTATATTGAATGTCTAGTACAAATTTAGAAGTTAAGAAAGCATAGATCACAAAATTACTTACCAAAATGCGTTTCAGTAAATTCAATGCTGTTGGATTTTCTGCTGTCCAAAGACCCACCAAATGTCTACTTAACTGCCTGAAACAATATAATTAATTTTTCATTTTTTTGTAATAAATAAAGAGCGTAGGAAACGCTGGTAAAATATTATACATACCTATTAGTTAGCATCCGCTGATCTGTACTAACAGTAAACATTGATGTATGCAAGTGGCTGGGTAGGGCACCCTCACTTAAGGCAAGCTCCTGCATTTTTGTAGCAATTTCTTTGTCACCTTCCTTGTTGGGAAGAAAATCCATTTACAAACAGATCAAAAACTTATGTTCTTTAAAAAAAAAGAGAGATTCAACCACTTTAAGAAACAGTAAATTTCCCTTTTTCCCCCTATCATGTCCTGCTTCTTCAATATCACTGAACAAAACATTTCCTTTGTGAACCATACTGCTACAATCGCTATATATAACACCGAACTTTATATCTTCCTATACAAAGCTAATTTGACTACAGGAGAATTCACTACGGCTGGTTTGAATTTTCAGCTAACACATCTCTAGCTCAGTTAATTTACCCATACCTTAAAACTGATACTACATCAGCAGCGTTTAAAAAATTTAACATTCAATTGTTCATAAAGGAACAGCTGTCAGATTTTTCCCACTATCATTAATTGTCTTAAACATACTGTATAAGACAGAGACAGCATAGGACATGAAACAGCATAATTAGTATTCTTGAAACAAAATAGCATACAGACTCAAATAAAAGTTGATCTCGCGTAAAAGTAGACCACCTATTTGTGGCCAAAACGTCTTGAATTTTCTATATCAGGCGTAAAAGTCGACCCTAGTTCTTCAAAGATAACAGATCAACATTTGTAAGTCAAAGGTAATTTCCTGCACATATATGTTACAATGAGGAAATGATGAGTGAGACTGTTATGAGTCAAATGTCTGAATTTAAGTCTGAAATAAAAGCTTAAAATCTTAATTTGAAAAGCAAAAACAACAGTAGCTGACAGAAAAAGGAGGGAAATGGAAGAATTTGGCAGGAAAGCTTTAGACATTACTGTAATTTGTTGTTTTCTTTTCACTTGTTCAGAGAAAAACTAGGCTTCTGCTAACAATACACTACTTTGGACTGCAGCACAAATTCTAGTCCTTCAAAATTAGTATCCATGTAATAATCAATCCCAAAAATTTAACCTAAAAAAGTCAACTTTTACATGAGTATATATGGCACAGAAACAGATTTTCAGGTCAGGCCATCCAAGTGCTAGTGAATTGTTGACACAAGGTTTTTGGACAACCTGGTCCATCAATCGCAAGCAATATATAGCTATGAAGAAAATAATTTAACTTCTTTAGTGACTAATAAAAGAAATTAGAATTTTTGTCGATAGTAGGCATTGATACGGCCATTAGACACAGGAACAGAATGAAGCCAATTAGCCCAGGGCCACTCCGCCATTCAATGAGATCGAAGTGGATCCGATAATCCTCAAAATCCACTTTCCTGCCGAATTGCTCATTCGGTTATTTATTACAAATAGGACTCTCAGCCTTGAACACACTTAATAATCCAGCCTCAACAGTCCTCTGCAGTCAAGAATTCCACAGATTCACCCTCAGAAAGAATTCCTGTCTGTTTTAACGTAACCCCTTACTGAAATAGGTGTACATTAAGTTTAAGAATTTTTCCCATATTGGACAAAGTAACCCAATCATTTCACACTGGAATTTGAGAACCCAAACAAATTGAAAATTAATAGCTATACTGCCTGCATAGATTGAACGCAAAATTATTAACGCAAAATTTAACTTGTATACACAAATCTTTAAACGTGGTAATACAGCACAAAGTGCTTCACAGAAGCCACAGACAATATTTACATGTGTCACTTAGAAATACTACAGTAGCTAACTATAATCTTCAGACTGCATCTGCAGTGATCTTCAGAAAACATCTCAAAAAAGTGAGAAGATGAAACATATGGGTTTTGGGGCTCGTGGGGATGAGACGGGGCTAGACATCTGAAAATACACTTTCAACAAGTGCAATCACGTGCAGGAGACTGTCAGGGGAATACAGTGCAATTTAAGCAGAATTATTAGAATTTTAAAAAGGAGACCTTTCCAAACCAGATAGGTATTTGCCACTTGATATCAAGATAAGTAGAATGGCAGAGCATTTGATCATTTCCCATTCTATCATGTAAAACAAGAACCTGCAGTAACTTTGTGTAACAGTCACTAAAAGCAAAAAAAGCACACAAGTGCAGCAAGCAAACATGAAGGCAACTTGTATATGGGCCTTCACTAAAACAGGGTTTGATTAAGGAAATCTTAATGCAGCTCTGTTGGGCCTTGGGGAGACCACAACTGAAGTATTTTGTGCATTTTTGATCGTGTTGCCATAGAGCAAATGCAGCAAAAAGATCAAGCTCTCATTGTCCCACCTCTGCCTTGCAGCAAAATGGTTCATATGCTCTCCTCATTCTGATAATTCCATATAGATTCAACATACTGGCTCTTGGGATGGCCGCTTGGTCATACAGGAGACTGGGTCAAACAGACTTGCATGCACTGGAGCTCAAGAGAAAAATATATCTCATTGGAGTAGGTAAAATTCTGACGGGATGGAGCAGACTGACATGTACGGTGTTTTCATTGGCCAGGGGTCCAGAATAAGGGGTCATAATCTCAGGATAAGGGGTAGGCCATTTCAGACTGCGATGCAGAACAGCAATTTCTTCACTCAGACAGTGATGAACCTGTTATCTACCACAGAAAGCTGTGGAGACCAAGTCACTGAATGGGTATTAAAAAGAAATACATAGATTTCTAGAGGCTAAAGGGGTGTGGGGAGAGAAAGCAGGAGTATGACACTCATGAGAATCGGCCATGATCTTTTTGAATGGCAGAGTGGGCCTAATGGGCCTAAGTCAACAGAGACAGTGTTGATGGATAGATACGACTCAATTAGGATGAGTGGCAGAACTTCGGACAAACTCAAATTTACAAGAGGGTAGAAGACTAAATGGAAGGCCACTGGAATAGACAGTCTAGAGTCAACAAGAGTAAAATGAGGATTTCACCGGCTGGTGGGTCAAGAGCAGGGTAAGGCAATATTACAAGCAGTAGAAATAGGCAGGCAAGGCTGGCAATAAAGGAGATAGGGTTACAGACTCCAGTAGGTCAGAGGTTGCAAACATTCAGGTTCATACTGAGACTGTGTCCAAAAAGTCAGCAGCTGTACTCCTAATCATTGGAACTTTCTGTTCATTTAAAAATCTGACAAGTCGTGAGTCAAATCAGAGGTACAAGCTAAGTAGAGGTGTTAAAGGTATAGCTTAATAAGTTATTGTAATACTCACTTCTATAATAGCTTTCATAACTAAACCTGCACCTTTCACAATGGCCATGGAAGGGTGCTAAATGAAAAGAAAATAGATTATTCAATACCATCTTTAAACAGACAGTCCTGCAATTCATGAGGAACTTTCACCATTTCGCATGAAAATAATACAGAATACCCACTTAGATCAACTGCATGCCTACCCACAGCTTTTTGTTCAAGAACTAATGTCAAGGAGGAAATCATGTTCCAAATTTTCTAGATATTACAGTAGAATAATCCAGGTTTCACCATCTAGGGTGGAGGATTTCAAGACTCGGGGACACATTTTTAAGGTGAGAGGAGAGATTTAAAAAAGACACGAGGCAGAGGGTGGTTTGATTGTGCAATGAATTTCCTGAGGAAGTGGTGGATGTGGGTCGAATTACATTGTTTAAAAGACATTTGGGTCAGCACACGAACAGGAAAGGTTTGGGAGGGATACAGGTCAGGGCCAGGCAGGCGGGTCTCGTTTAGTTTTGGATTATGTTCAGCATGAACTGGTTGGACTGAAGGTGCGTTTCCGTGCTGTATGGCTAAGACTGTATGTGTCAGCAATTTTCAACACCCATAAAGCTCTCCGTACATCAGTGTTTTGACCTCGGCAATATTTCTGTACCAATGGGAAGTGGTTGTCACTGAATTGGCATCTAGGTGGAGGATAATGCCTAAAAGTCAATGCCATCCATACATGTAGAATTAAACTGCCCCAAGCATAATTTACAGTTTTGTCCATTTTAATATTTTATATTCTCCCAATTCCACTTCACTTGGTAATACAGAACTTGAATATTGCCAAGAAGAGTCTTTTAAAAAGACGATATTTAGTCATGCATTTGTCAGGACAAATCACAAGGAATACCATGGTAAAGGAAAAACAACATTTATGCTGAGAAGAGAACGCAGCTGACTGACCAGTGCATGGATTGCTAGAAGCATTGCCATGAAAAATATACCAGGTAGATAAGGACTGATTGTCATCTCAACAGGATTTATTTCGGTATTTCTTGCAATTTGCCTTGATGAGCACGATAAAAGTCGCCAACAAAACATGCATTCCTTTTTCAGTAACAGTTACTTACTGACTGTTGAGACCAACACGGGTCGAATTCACGTCTTGAGCCAAAACTCCATGTTTCAAGCCAGTGGACTACCCAGGTCGTCCTCCAGGTTGCAGAAGTTAAATTTTACAAGAAATCTTTACACAGGGAAAGGCCTACCTGGAAAAGTTTGAACAGGGTTCTTCCAACATCTGCTACCATTTCTAACAACATATCAAACTGCTGCCCTTCAGTTGTCTCACTATATGGAGCACAGAGGGCAAACGTAAGAAAATCCAGTAGAGAACTAATCACCAATGCACCTGTCCCATGATCCTGCAGAGAAAAGAATTGAAGAGCGTGAAAGCAGGAACGGCCTGACAGTACCAAATAGCAAAAAGAAAGCTGTTAGGTTACAGATAACTATCCCTTCGTCTGCCTAACTCTCTCTCTTTAGGCTCCATCTCCACTTATTGCTCATTCCCCCACATCCCCCCCAACCCTCAAGATAAATACTACTTTTCCCCAGGTGCTATCAATTATGAAGAGGAGCCACTAGATTCAAAATGTTAGCTGTTTCTCCTTCCATGGCTGCCAGTCTGAGTTTCTCCAACAATTTCTGTTTTTGTTACAGATGATTAAAAAAAAATGTCAAGTTTAGAATTGAGAGAGTCAGGAAAATCCCAAATTCAAGTCTGGCTAAGGGCAGTGATTCAGGTAGGAACAGAGCTAGCTATAGTGGCCAAAATAAAAAGGAAGTAAGCTCATTCTGAGCTCCACTTCAAAAAACACAGTTGTAGACTTTTAGGCACCAAAACAGCCACTGACATTCAACATGAAGCCAGATAGAAGGCAGCTTGAGCATGTGACCCAAGGACTGATTAGTCAAATAGGAGGTGGTGTAGATCACATTGCCTGAGCCTGCTCTGCTGTTTCAATACGAATATGGCTGATCTTGGGGATTCAGTTCTACTCTCCTGCTGACTCTCCATATCCCAAAAATTTGCCTCAGCTCAATTTTTTTAAAAAATTCACAGGATGGAGGGTGTCACTGGCTAGACCTGCATTTACTGGCCATCCCTAATTGCCCAGAGGGCAGTTAAGAGTCAACCACATTGCTGAGAGGCTGGAGTCACACGTAGGCCAGAGCAGTTTAAGGATGCTTCCTTCCCTAAAGGACATTAGTGAGACAGATGGGGTTTTTTTTCCCCCAATGGATTTATCATTAGACTCCTAATTCTAGACTTTTATTGGGTTCAAATTCTATCATCTGCCGTGGCAGGACTCGAACCTGGATTCCTGCTAGACTGTTAATCCAATAATACCGCCAGACCATTGTCTCTCCAACCAACGATACCAAAATAAATCAACAAATCCTCCACCATCCTTTGGGCTCAGAATTCCAAAGATTCACAACCTTCGAAGAGGTTCCTCCTCAAGCTATGCCTAAATGATCAGCCGCTTGAGATAATGTTTGTGTTTAAGATGCAATGACAACAATTTCTCAACATCTACTCTGTCGATCTCCATCCCTTTGCCCATGAGATCACTTCTCATTCTTCTAATGAATGAGAATCCAATTTACTCATTCTCTCATTATCGGACTACCACAAATCACAGGAATTAATTTAGTGAACATTTGCTGTACTGCCTTCAATGCAAGAGCATCTTTTCTGAAATGCAGAGACCAAAACAGCACTTAGTACTCCACGTGGTTTAACCAAAACCTTGTAAAATCATAAGACTTCTTTACTCCTGTCCTCGGAGCTACTTATAAAACACTAACATGCCACGTGCCTTCCCAATTGCTTTATGTACTTGCTGCATAAATCTTACAAGAACCCACCAAAATCTCTTAATACTTAAGTTTCACATTCTTTAAAAGAAAAATCTGCTTTTTCTGGTGTAAGATCAAAGTGATTACCTTCACACTTCCTGACAATCACTTAACAGGTCTGTGTCTATGTGTTATCTTACTTTTGCAATTAATTTTACATATCCCTAATCTCTGGTGATATTGGTTATTTAGACGGAGACAAATGTAGATCACAAATAACTGAGGCCCCGAGAGCGCTTTCTGGCACTCCTAGTCACTGCCTGCCAACTTGAAAATATATTTGTCTATACCCACTCACCACTTCCTTCCATTAAGTTAATACTCTAGCCACATTAACATATTAACCCGAACTGCATTGGGCCCAATCTTCCTCTTAAGCTTTTGTGTAACTTAAACAGAATTATCATATGACATGAGATGACACCCAAGTATGGGCCAGTGCCTTAAGTGAAAGTAAAGACCACATTTTTCCATTCAGCTGTTTGCATCACCATTATCTGAAAGCAGGATTAAGAGTAAAACGGATTTTCAAAAGTCTCAAGAACCAGGGTCTCATTTTAAAAACCAGTGAAGAAAAATGTCAACCATTGATTGACAAAGAGCACATACACCAACAGTTACAAGTGTGCACACGTACATACATATCAGGTAAATATTGTGCAAGCGTGTGTCAGGGCTAATTACACCTAGTGCAAAGGCTCAAACTAAGTTTTTACATGAATTTTATTAGTTGATTTTCAACACAGCCGCCTGAACTTTACCAACATTTTGTTTTCATTCACTTTACCCTTATCTCACTATATCATCTCCTTGTCTTCTGATTCAAATATCTTACCACTTCCTGTGCCATGGCTTCCATCCAAGTTGAGGTACAGTTAAAGAGCACGAGCCCCACACACACAGTACATGCAAACACTCTTCGGGACAGATCTAAAGTGAAACTCCTCTAAAATAACACAAAGCCCATAATCTATTTCTTATTGGCATTGCATTCTTGAGCATCATTTGCATGATTTTGATGCTACCCAACAACAGGCAGTGATTTAGGAATCCTGGTGCCCAATTGGCAGGCTCATGTTTAATCTACTGCTCTACAACAGGATCAGGCTCATAAAGCACATTAATGCAGAAAACTAGGCACAAGAGAGATTTTCCAAAACAGTGATCCCACGAAAGTACTGCCAGGTGTAGAAGAGGTCTCCCTTTCCTCAGTCTAATATTTCTTAAGCTTATTTAATGCCCAACACATGAGGTTTTCACTCAAACATGTCACCTCTGTGCAAAAACCACTTTTTAAAAAAAAATGGACTGAAGACAGAAAACAGATCCTGCTTTAAACCAAGGGAACAGTTTAAGGAGGTATTTGCAGTTTTAAAAGCAAGTTACTGAAACAGCTGAATGTACAAAATTGCCTTATTCAAAGGAGAATTCTGGACAGAATAGCACCAGTGAGTGCATGTACGTGTTCAGGGAAATTTTGCCCAGAGACAGTCTTTTGATTAGTCCCAATTGGAAAAAAAAGAGAGTTGTTTCAGGATTAGGTGGGCTCAGGAAAGTAACAGCCACTTGACTGACTCATGGGCAGGTGGCAACAGCCAAAAACACAGCCTGCAAAAGCATCCATTTCTCATTCATGCTTCTACGTGGAGGAGAAAAGAAATCCCTAGTGGTTAGCTACTCTCCCTCACCTTTCTCCAAGTTGTTTACTGCAGCAAATCTCAACCAAATCAGAAAAACAAACTGTGTATCCACAAAAGAGTCAAAAGAAAACTCAACATCAGTGATTCATACTGGTGCTAGAATGTGTAGCTTTTCCCCCTCCCCACAATATTTTGTTGTTTACCTGTTTGAAGGAGTGTGCGAATTCTAAAAAGGGGTAGGGAGTTTAAGTTAGCAGCTCGTGTTTTGTTCTTGCCATTATTTAAATTAAGCAGATAGATTAAATATTTTATTGTTAGTGACAAAACCTGGCATGCCTATTCTTTTAACCCAAGTTAGTCAATTTAGCGGAACTGGGCATTACCTCCAGCAGTTTAATTAAACTTGCATATTATTGATACTCAGGGGAATAGTGGGGCTGGATTTCCACTACTGAAGAGTTCACAGGAACTCGTGGACTCCAATCTATTCGTGCAATCATTCATTGGACCGTGCACAACCGAGTGGAGGAAAAAATAAAACCGAAAACAAAAAAGCACAAACCCTCAAATTCACTAAAGCATGTCTGCATACAATTATACAATTTGCATTCATGAGAACATTAACTATGGTATTTTGAACAGCCTTTGCAGTTCAACTGGTTTTTATTAATGTGACAATGTGGCTTCTGACATACGATTGCAGTTCTAAAGTATGGTTGTTTAAAAAGTTCCACAATGTAATGAAATGATAATTACCAAAATTATGAAGTTTCACCATGTTATATGAAACAGACTTACCACATGGGCATTGAACTTATCAAGTAAATTTTCTAAAAACTTCTTTGAAGAGAGAAGCGATGCTTTGTTCAGCTGCTCTTGTCTCAAATCGTAGTCATCATGCATAGGCTAAATTTGTTAAAATTAAACAAGTAATTAATTTTTCAAAATAAGTAATGAATTTCAAATTCACACTATCCCATGACATGCGCTATTAACAAATTAAAGCAGTGACAGCAATAAACCCAAGTATCTTTAAAGATACAGAGTATATACACATGTGCATAGTAAGTTTGGAGGCAGGTTTAATCGCCTTTCGAATTTCCTATGAAAATCAGTTAAACCATACTCATTCATGAATGCAGAGATGTAAAGTTTCCAGATAAAAAATTCACAAGTATCAGTCTTTGTGCAAAATATTAATTTATCACCTCAAAATAATATCTTCATTACATCAACTTGTCACCAACCAACCTTATGCTGCCAAATGGGGCTCAGCATGCTTGTATGGATTTTGATT
The DNA here is from genome assembly GCF_030684315.1 of Stegostoma tigrinum. NCBI lineage: Eukaryota > Metazoa > Chordata > Chondrichthyes > Orectolobiformes > Stegostomatidae > Stegostoma > Stegostoma tigrinum. Next base: position 12,863,452 of record NC_081355.1, on the reverse strand, counting down.
TATTCCAAAAATGCAAAAAAAAACCATGCCCTTTTTGATGTGTGGGGAAGGGTATACCGTGCAACATCCCCTTAAGATTTTCCTCACAAGACAATGCAGTACATAAATACTATTCCATCTATAATTGTAATGGCGACTTTCCGCTCAGAGTTGGGAAGAAAACAGCAACAAATAAGAAAACTAAATATCAGAATAGGATGAAGGAAATGATAGGACGGGGCAAGGTTGAGAACAGATCTGAAACAGGTCCAGAAACTTTACAGTAGCAGTAGTCACCATTCTCTCTACCTCCCCATCACCCTCCAAATTTACCAGACTAGTAGCAGAGATGAAAAGATCCCAGTTGTGGGAAGAATCCAGAGAAGCTGAGATTGTTCTTTAATAAAATAAAAGGTTAATCAAAAAGAATTGCTCAGAATCTTGTTACAGCAGACTGATACCAAGAAACTGTTCCTCTGATAACGAGATCAACATATGGAGCACAGATTCAAGACCAAGAGCAAAAGGTTGCCTAGGTATGATGATTTTTTTTTAAAAATGCACACCAAGTTTTGATTTGGAAATGTTACCCAACAGGGTGGCAGGAGCAGATTCAAAAAATTGTATTTGCAAGGGAAGAGAATAAATCCATTAAAAGTTGGAGTTTTTTGGGGAAGTAAGTAGTACTAATAGAACAGCTCTTTCAAAAGAGCCTGTTAGGCTCAACTGCCACTTTCTCTAAAACAAGTTTCAATGACGACATAAACTGCAATGTATTGGGAAAAATGGGAGGGGAAATTAGATCTCTACTTGCGCAAAAGAATATTGTGACCAAGTTTACTCAACATTGATTATTTTGCATGCAGGTGTTGTTGGATCCGAGGGGATTGTGAATAAAATTCTAACATTACACTATACTTACACACATCAGAGTGCACAACACATCGATGGCAGCATGTGTAACACCATCATGGTTTCTTTTTAAAGCCTTTACTGTCTTCACACCCAGCCTCTCGCGAAATCTGAATGTACAACATAGGAAAAAAAGGTCACACATTACAAACAGTGATAAAACCTACAGAAAACACCACGGCTCAAAATGTTTGCAAACCAAATGTGATGTTGTCAGCATAATTCGGCTGAAAATGTATTGAAGTTTATAAACTGCACATTAAAAGTTCTTGCCATCGGAGATCGTTAGACTCTCACTGGAGGTTGAGGAAAATAAACGTGCCTGGTTTCAATACTGATCACAAACTCTATCATTGCATATTATCCCCAAGTCTGCACTAATTACTGAAGGGTGGCTGCAAGACCCTAGACTCTTGGTCATAACACTAAGGTGAGGCCTCGTGAAATTATACATTCTGTAAACAATAAACAAATTGTACGTTATGGTATTACATACAACGAGCCTATTTACTTTACTAGGTTGCTATAGTTTGTGTTTCCCCCCCACCCCAAACACACAATCTACACCTTAAAGTCACGATAATACTCTTCACTCATGCAGGCCTATGGTGCAAGCTGCTCAGGTTCCTTATAAAAGCACTTTACATTGTAACTTTGATCAAACTGAGCCAGTTAAAGATTGGGTCTGTTTGTAGTAAACCTTCAATTGAGAGCAAGGGACATGGCAACACGCAAAAGAACCTAAAAAAAGTGCAAGGAAATCTTCTTCCAGTTGTAGGCATTGATAACATTCATGAGCAGAAAGAAAATGCAAGTCACTTCAGGGAATAAGCATAGTGAAAGAGTTATTACGTTTCAACAACAACCACCTGCACTTGCATCAAACGTCTCGACCAAATTCATGTTCAGGGTTTACTGACAAACCATTGGTGTGCCACACCCACTCTGTACCTGAGCTAAACCATTCAGTTCCTATAACCGTTGATTAGTTCACTATAGCAGATTTACTGCTGCCTTACTGCTCTAGTTCTGGAAAATTTGTACTTGAAGGCTTTCTATATACAACTTTTAAAAACTAGTTTGATCATCCCAATTCATGGCCACTTGCAAACCAGATGGCCTTTTGATATAATAAATAGATTGCTTACTTAGGAAGTTTTGTAAACGCTTGAAAACCAGCCTTCGAAGCAACCAGTCGTCTCACAGCCTGAAACTGGCTCTCCAGTTCTGCACTATTAGCAGTTTGATCGCCTTCTTGAGACAATAACGCCGTGATAGCATTATTAATAAGCTTCTCTTTGTTCTCAGAAAAAAGGCCCTGCAGAAAACAGACAATTCTCTTTAAAGCTTACCACTTCATGCAAAAATACATTTGAAAGACTTACAACACTTTAAAGGAAAATTGCTCTTACATCTTGAGTCACTGCATGCAGAACTCCACTGTATGAGATGTTCGCATTAAACCTAAACACTGCATCTGAAAAACTGCCATCTGAAATGCAACATTAAACAAACTTGAGTAACAATAACAGAATAGTTAACCAAAACGTGCACTCTATCGATTGTAAAGTTCTTTAACTGTATGTAACTTTGAATTAAAATTATATCTTAATAACTGCTCATGCTTTGAGGTTTTGGACTGAAGTGATTTAGAGACTTGTCAAAGCCAAGTGAGCAGCAAACATGAAGATTTTTCAAATACGCCAAACCACAACTTTATAGTGCAAAACTATAAAGTGATTCCAAAGAAGAACATTTGAAATGTTTGTGTTAATGCTTATTGTAGGACAATTATAGCTGACATTGCACAAAGATAAAACTGAAGTGAAGTGCAGCAGAACTATAAAACTGAATTATGCAATAGCATGTCATTCAAAGCAATGGTTATTACCAGAAACGTGAAGCAAAGGCGCACCAGAAACAATGTTGCTGATTTGACAAATCAAATACACTTACTTGGAGGAGCATTTAGAAAGCGAAGATGTAGACTTTCTACTTCTTCATCCACTGGCATACTCAGCAGCCCCCATCTCTGCCCTTTCTGAGTTGGTATCATCCTTACACACACATCTCTGTTACCAGAAGCTCTCACACCATCTAGCAAGCTAGCCATTAAGGAGTCTCTAAGCAAAGGAAGATAAAAGTTGTTCGGAATTGATACACTGGACATAAAAAAAACTTTAGTCATATGTATGCCTACCACTTCCATAGTTAATCAAATTCCTTACTTACGTTTTATCATCTTCTCAAAAATCAAGCTGAGCGTCTCAAAAATACAAAGTCAACCAGAGTAAGAATATCATCTAATCCTCAACACTTAAACTATTCTAACATATAAACCTCTAATTCATGTAAGGTAAGCAATGAATAAATCATATCATGAACACTGAAGGATACCGAATTGGGATTTTTGAAGTCTGCTCTTCCAAACAGCGTTTTACACAAAAACGAAAATTTGAGGTAAAATTCACCAGGAAAAAGAGACAAGGAAGAAATTGATACTCTTTGATTAACAGGGCAAACAATGGGTTGAAAAAGCATAACCGGATTAAAAAGTATCAACAGATAAATAAAACCCCAATGCAATGAAACAGCAAACAGGCTAACTTGGGATTGACAATCAATAAAGCAACACTGGGAACGCTGTACAAGGAGTGCAAGGAAATTGTTACATTTGATCAAACAGTGGCACGCTCCCTATTATTGTATCACAGATAAGTCCTGCACTCAGATCATTGGCTACAAGCAATAAGCTAATAAGCAAGGTTAACAAAGAGACAGCGAGATAACTCCTAATTGAAACCATAAGAAGGCAACTGAAAGAAAAAAGGTCTATTGATGGTTGAGTGGCCCATTAATAGACTTGGAGACAGTTTGGAAATGAAAGCAAAGTATTACAATAATTCTGAGCAATCAAGTGGTTTGAAGACAAAAACTTGTTTCCTTATCACTCAAGACTGACAACTGATCTTATTGAGCTTACAGATTTGCACTCCACAGACAAGATGAAATAGCATCTTTACCTAGAAAGTTTAAGTGAATTGATGATATCAGTACTGAGACTGATGTGTTTCAGTCTCAGTTGATTGTTAATGTTTTCTACCTGAAAGCATCAAAAAAAGGTTCAACTCAAATCACGATCAAGTACTTTGGTTTGTAAATTTTAATTTACAAAGCCCAGCTTATCATGTCAAAGGAAACACATCCAGGTTGCACCATCTTTTAGTTTTAAAAGGTTGATGGTGGTGGGGTGTGGGAAGAGACCGAGCACGAGACAGAACGAGTGAAGTAAGATACTTCCTGCATCTGCTCTTCCAAAGTCAGGCAATTCTTCAAAGAAAAAGGCTTAATAAATTCATTCCTCAGACGGGCAATCTAAGAAACTATGCTGCTCCTAGAACATCAACATTGAAGGACATGACTCAAGTTTAGACTGTATAGTACCAGTCCTGAGCAATTATCCTTGTTCTTTACACAGAAGAAGCTGTGCTAAATAATTTGGATTTTAATATTGAATAAATCATACATAAACATGCTAGTTACATGTTCTGGTGCTGCTCTTGGCATTATGCTGAAAAGTTAAAAGAATTTGACCTGATAACTCTACAATACGATTATTTAATCTTAAGCCATGTTTATGTTATAAACTGAAGACCTAAATACTGGCTCCCCAATGTGGGTATTCACTGTAAAATTGCACAAGGAACCTGCAATAACATTTCTCTTTTCCATAATCATTTCTCTCAATTTCATTTTCTACTCATAAAATTGTCTCCACTGCTCAAAATGGTGTACCTTTAATGAGTTGCCCATCAAGTCAGTTAAAAAAGACAAACGGAAAACTTTAAAAACCTGCTTCTACTTCAGCATGAGAAACTAATGTAGCTGTAACAGAGGGAGAATGAGGAAGCTAAATCAGATTTCGAGACACACATTTTACACTCTCAACGGTGCTGCAGAAAAAGAAAAGTAATGCTACACTATACCAAACTTAGAAATGGCAGGGAGAAGTATGTAAAATAAGTAGCTATATTTAAAAAAGGTTAAAAATATCTGCTCTTTGACACACAATGAGCTGGGCTTCAAAAACTTGCTGTGTCACAAATTTTGCAAATGTAATAGCCAAACAAAACAGCAAGCTACAGAAGGGCAAACAGCCGACAGAAGAAATTCAACACAGGAAAGAAGAAAATGAGGACAGGCAATATAAAATGGTACAATTTTAACAGGAGTTAGGAAAAGCGAGACCTGTGAATTCATATACACAAAGGCAGCAGAATGAATTACTAAAAGGCAGTTTGAAACTATGCAGGGTTTATAGAGGCACGCAGTACAAAACCAAAAGGTTTGGCACATATTTGTAAATCACTGGTTTAGCTGAAGTACTGACCATAATTCTGTGCTCAAGACAGGATGAAAGATTTGCCAAACAGCATCAGGGACAAAGCATTTTAGATATGTGGTAGCCCAAGAAATTGGAAGATTCAATCAGGAAAAAGGTCAGAGGAAATGAAATCAGAGAATTGAATAGATTATAAATTGAGAGTTTTTTCTTTAAACAAACTAGATAATGAGAAGCTTTCCTCTTGTAGCAAGGTCACTAGCAGAAGGTACATACTGAACATAATTAGACAGTAATGCTGGGTTGGTTGGTGGGTGGTGGGATGGGGAGGGGGATGGATTGAGAAGTTTGACCTGGAACACACTTCCTTAAGAGAACATTGGAACTGCAGCAGACCAGACAGCAATCCAGCATTTTCTGCCAGTGAATGACTGACCTCTTTCTCAATTCCTTCTATCTGTATTTGTTTCACAAATTTCACTATCTTTGGTGAAAAATAAAGATCAGTTTTGACATTAATTGAACTCAGGTTTTAGGAGTGTTCCAGAATTTCAATAATTTTTGTATGAAGGGCTACCTGATATGACCCCTAAACTATCTAGCTCTAACATCAGGGCTCATTTAGATCAACCCCTCCCTACACACAAGGAACTAATTCTACACAAGGAAATAATTTTTATCCACCCCAGCTAAAATATCTTATTGATTATTTTAAACAAGTCAATTAGATCAATCCTCAAATCATCTTCACTCACAAATACAAAGCCTAGATTATGCAACTTATCATAACAATTTCACTTCAATGTCATTCTGGTAATTTGTCCCATACCCCCATCAGGGCAAATATAGTCAGTCCTTCTTGTCCGTGAGTGTTCTTTTCCCAACAACCATCACGAAAGATGACATTCACAAGTACAGAACTCACTAGAAGTAGCTGATACATGATTTTTGCCCAGTGATATTGAATTTTGTTACTTTTTTTGGCACAGATAGGCGAATTCACGATTTGGCAGATAAACAAGATTTACTGCACATCCTAAAGGTTTGGTGCGCAATCCTGAATGTGATGTCCCAGAAGATGTAATGAGACCTTCATATGATGTAACATAATGTACATTTCGATCGGCTTGGAATAAAAGGTCAACATTCTATTAGCTTCAATTTATTTTCGTCTTGCCTCCTAGTTTAAGTGATTTGTGTCATTGAAATCCCAGTCTCTTTGTTGATCCACAGTTCTGAGCCATTCTAGGTCAGAAATAGATCATTGTCCAGGTCCATACACTGAACTCCATCTGTCAGTTCTGCTCCCTCAACTGACCAATTATCCTTTGCACATTCCTGCAGACTCAATGGCAACTAGCAAAAATATGAGTCAAAGCACTACTCAAAATGATAATTCCCAGGACAATGGAGAAAGGGCAGAACATACAATGAACTGAGAGCTCTTTCAGAAAGAGTGTCAGCATGGGCCACATAGCCTCTGTCTCTGCCTTGCTGCTGTGAAAGAGCATGTTTCTGAAAATTAGAGTCCATATTATATGCAAGCCATTTTGTTGCATGAACAGAAAACTTAGAACTGTTGGCACAGAGGCCTACAATTCCCAGGAGTTCAGTTTACATGTTAAAACGTTCCAAAAATGAGTCACTTCCATGTTGTGAGAATTTCTTCAAGAATTGAACACCAGATATGTCCCTCTGAGCACCCAGAGTAAAGCAAATTATAATAGGATAGACAGAATCTCATACCTTTCAGTGGACGAATACTTGTAAACCTGCCCTTTAATGTATTCAATAGTAAACCGCTGAGGATTATCAGAATCAAGCACTAGAGCAAATATCTGTGGGGGAAGAAAACATTAGTAGAACAACTCAGACTCAAAATGTTTCATTAAACACAGGAAAACAAATTGGCAACCTTCAGAATTGATTTTTTTTAAAAACGCAAACAAAAAATCTACAAACTGTATCAGAGATAATAGGAACTGCAGATGCTGGATGAACACAGAAGGCCAAGCAGCATCTTAGGAGCAAGAAAGCTGACATTTCGGGCCTCGATCCTTTTCTGAAGAAGGGTGTAGGCCCAAAATGTCAGCTTTCCTGCTCGGCCTGCTGTGTTCATCCAGCTCTACACCTTGTTATCTATGAACTGTATGCCGGATAATTCCAAATATAGAGGAATCCCACAAAAATGAATCATGCAAATTAAGTTCAAGACCAGATTTCAACATATTTGCACTACAATGTATAACAAATTTATTTAAGTAATAGCTTGAATTTTCTTAATTTTCAAGTTGGAAACTTGAAACCCTAACTCTTTTAGCTATCTAATTGTTCATAAAGACATTTACTTCATAAAGGTAGTGCATTTGAAACACCAAGCTTGACCTTTAGAAACAGATTTTCCAATCAGTTGCAAAAGTGGTAATGTCACTGGTCTCGCAGTCAATAAGCCCAGTCAAATGCTCTGTGGACACAGATTCAGAATGACTAGAACTCTGTAATCTGAAATTAAAAACTGGTCTCCACAATAGTGGCCAGAAAACCATTGTTGATGGTCATAAAAACCCAACTAATGTCCTTTAGGGAAAGAGAGTCAGTCATGCTTAGCAGGTGTGACCTACACATGACTCCAATTGCTTCTTGTGCTGTATCTTATCAAATGCCTTCAGGAAATCAAAATGGATCAATTCCACTGGCTATCCTTTGTCTAACTGGCTCATTACCTTCTCAAAAGAATTCTAACAGATTTGTTAGGCATGGCCTCCCCTTGACGAAGCCATGCTGATTCTGCCCAATTTGCACTTCCAAGTATTCTACAATCTTACCCTTCATGTACTGTAAAATCTTACCACTGACTGAGATCAGGCTAACCATGTTTTTATTCCGCTTCAAAACAGGAAACAGCTACTCACACTCTCATACACACACACACACACACACACACACACACACACACACACACACACACACACACACACAGGAAAGCTTGTTTTCTGCCTCCCACACCTCAGACAGTGGTGTTGCACAAGCCATTTTCCAGTCCTCAGACCTTCCCAGGCCCCAGTGATTGTTGAACAATCACTGCCAATGCCTCTACAATCTCGTCAGCTATCTCCTTCAGAACACTGGGGTGTAGCCCATCTGGTCAGGATGATTTACCTACCTTCAGGTCTTTCATCTTCTGTAGCACCTTCTTAGCGATGGCCACTACACTCACCTTTAATCTCAACTCATGAAGTTCTGGCACACTGCTGGCGTCTTCCACTGTGAAAACCGATGTAAGGACAAATTCCATTCGTCCATCATTTCTTTGCTCCTGTCACTATTGTTCCAAGCTCATTTTCCAGCAGTCCAATATTTACTCCTGCCTCTATCATTTCGATATCAAAAAAAGAACTGTTGCAATATTCTATTACTAGTTAGTTTGCTCTCATATTGCACCTTCTCCTGCCTTACTACTTCGTTAGTAATCTTCTGCTACTTTTTAAAAACCACCAATCCTCTGGTGTCCCACTAATCTTCACATCCAATGATTTTTCTTTTACGCTGTCCCTGATCTCCCCTGACAGCCGTGATTGCCTCATCCTCTCCTTAGTATGCTTTGTCTTCTTTCAGAAAAATTTCTGCTATGCCTCCCAAATTACCTCGAACTCCTGCCATCACAGCTCCACCATCTCCCCTGCGAGGATCCCCTTCCAATCAACTCTGCCAAGTTCCTCCCTCATGCCCTTGTGATTACCTTTACTCAATTGTAATACCATTACATCTGATTCCAGCTTCTCCCCCTCAAACTGCAGGGTAAATTCTATCACCACTGCACCTTGGGGTTCCTTCAGCTTGGCTCCCTAATCAAGTCTGCCTCATTATACATCAATATCAATTGCAACAATACCACTCTCTGAACTCAAGCAAAACTAAGTCTTCCCTCTCTGAACCCAAAATAGAAATAAAAATCAAATTTAAAGGGTTCTAACATTGACAGAGCCACAAGTTTCTAAATAATAACATATCGCAGGTCAAAAACTCAGCTGTGAAGGGCAAATGAGACTTCAAAAGAATATGGATAGCATCCTTGAAAAAAAACAACATTTTGTTGAAGATGCCCATCTTGGCCTCAAGCCAATTCATAAACCAATGCAAGAGGAAAACCAATATTCACAGCATAAAGGGTTAATTTTTACCTTAATGTTATGCTTGCAAATTTGCTAGACAACGGCAAAATAAAAAGCTTCAACAAAATGCAACACTTATGTTCTACCACCAAACGACTTAGATGCAGATATTTTAAATGACTGGGCAAAGATGTATCAAAAGGAGAATAATGAAGGAAGATGTAAAATTATCCATTGTAGCAGAATTATAAACATTTTCTAAATAATGAGAGGTTGAATCAAAGGTTAGTCTGCAGATACAGCAAGTAATTGAGAAATTGGTAATTGAGTAATTTAGTACTATGTCATTGTTTATTGCAAGAGGAACTGAATGCAAAAAGGTGGTTATACGTCAGTTACAGCATACGGTGAGGTAACGTCTAGGAGACATATAGCATTGGCCTCCTTATTGAAGGAAGAATATAAATGCATTGGAAGCAGTCCAGAGGGGATTTGCTATACTAACGTGGGATGGGCATGCTGACTTTAACAACTATTGGACAGGTTAGGCTTGCAGCCACTGCAGTTTTAGTATACTAAGTGGCGGCTCGATTGGTAGACAAGATCTAAGGGAATTTGACAGGCTGCATGGAGGGATTTTCCTCTTCCTTTTAGCTATAAGATGGTTGTCACCAATCAAAATTAAGCAGTCTCCAAGTTAAGGCAAATAAAGCAAAATGGAGGGTGTTGTAATTCTTTGGAACTCTTCCTCAAAGCAGAGAGTAAGAATTTTTTTTTTAAAACAGGGCAAGCGGATAAATTCTCAGTAAGCAAAGACATGGAACATGGAATTGAAATTACAAATCAGATCAGGAATGGTTTTATTGACTGGTGCAACAACCTCAAAAGGGCAGTATTGTTTGTTGACACCATCCAGACAGAACACTCACTTGACTGACATCCAATCCAGCGCACACTTCCTCTCCCACAAACACACTGTGGCAGCAGTGCAAGTACTATTTGAAGAATCCACTGCAGCCTCAACAAGGCTCTGACAGCATACGCCAAACTTTTTTTTAAAATAAATCACCTAAAAGAAGAACAAGGGCAGTAAATGCCTGAGAACACCTCCACCTCCCCTCCAAGTCTCTCACTATGCAGACTTGAAAATAGATCACTGTTTCTTCACTGTCACTTGGATCAAAATTGTGGAAACCTCTTCCTCTCAGGGGTGTGGATGTATCCAACTCCCATGGACTGCAGTTGCTCAAGGCAGTGGCTTAACATTGACTTCTCAAGCTTAATAAATGCTAGTTTTCTCAACAGTGCCCACACTCCACAGAAGAAATAAAAACCCTACCAACAGAGCTTTAAAAATGATATTTTTTCCTATCTTGTCTATTAAACATCATTTGAATATCAAGCTTCATTTATTCCAATTGCACAATGACTGCTACGGTTAGTTTCAAATGCAGAACTGTGAATTGTTTGGGTTTGGCAATGAAGTAATTTAGCAAGACAATGGGCATGAAATACTGCCATACTTCTCCCTGAAATTCCTATACCAGTTAAGAAAAATTAGACAGTGAGACGCATTACATTTTATCACTTAGTGGCTGGAAAAGACACACTTGCAAGTCACTTCTCTACTCAACCTTAAAAAGGAGAAGAATTAACACTAATCAAAAATGATACAAACCTCTCCCAAAGGCTTGAGTGTTACAATATTGTACGTGGCTGGATCACGCTCCACTAAACAAGTTTCTGTAAGCGCTAGTACTCTCTTTACAGGATCCTAGAAAAAAATTTAGACAGAAATGAAACAACATTTCCCATCTGTGCAAACACAAACGATACTTAGTAATATTATTAAATCAATAAGATGGAGCGAAGTGATAGAGTTGACCATGTTGAAGGACATGTTTTCCACAAAATACCTGGGGAAGACATTTCTCTGTCAGTTATAAATCAATTTCTCAGAACCTTGACACTTAGTAACCACCCCTCAACCCGACCTAGAAGTAACTCACCTGATGCCTAGTTGCGATTTTTTGCACAACGAATTCAGCTAGCGATGTAATAGATTCGTCATTGCTATATTTGCCAAAACGATGATTCTGGTAAAAGTCAAAGTCAAACGGTTCTTTCCGGATGCGTAGTGAGATACCGATAAAGTTGCCTGCATGATCAATTGCACTTTTGATGATCTCTTCTTTTTGCTCAGATGCGAAAAGATGCTGAAATTTCAACAGAAAGCACTGGCTGAGAAGGAATCAACTGCACTGCAAATGTAACCTTAGCACTCATACAAGGGGAGCAACAACTTTAAATTCTGTTGCCCCCTCCCCCCCCCCCCCCCCAAGATGCTTCCTAAGTGTTTTGGATTAAATTTGACACCAAACTATATAAGATAATAAAAAGACAGGTAACCGAAGGATTGGTCAAAGGGATGTTCTAAAAAGTAACTTTAAAAAGGAAGAGATGGTACATACCCTGTTAAATTTAGGGGCAGAACTTTATTTTTGGCATAGATAGCTAAAGAGTCGGTTACCAATGGCAAAAATAAAACAGATTGGATAAGACACAAAAGTGGAGAACTCTAGGACTTGACATTACAAAAGGTAGAGGAGATCAAGGCCATTCAGGGATTTGAAAACAAGGATGAGTGTTTTATATTTGAGGTCCCTACCCCATCCCTGTAAACCTAAATATTCCACGGCCAACAGCCGTTTAACCTGAAAAACGGACTGTGGGAGGAAATCGGAGCACCCAGAAGAAACCCACACTAACACAGGGAGAACGTGCAAGTTCCACACAGACAGTCGTCCAAGTGTGGAATCAAAGGGTCTCTAGTGCAGTGAGGCAGCAGTGCTAACCGCTAAGCCACTGTGCTGCCCCAATTCTGTGGATTTCATAGATAAAGACAGACCAAGGAATGAGGGGAGATAGGAGAGAGATTACAGAAAGAATTCAGAAGCAGGGCAGAATTTCTTGGGTTTAGTGATGCAGGTAAACAGTGGAAGGCAGAGGCAGCTGAGGAGACAAATTACAAATCATGAAGGTCACCAGTTCCTTGCACCTGATGTTGCAGTACATGCAAGGTTTATGGCAATGGTTAATGAGAAAGAGAAGATGGAGATGATAGCTGCATTTCAAGGATACGTGGAGTAGTCAGCAGCTCTAGAAAAAGGGATTTAAAGATTTTTTGTGTGGCCCAGCCAGGTCTGGAAATGAATAGCGGAACTAATCATCCAACATAATGAATAAGTAAAAGCCCCTTGGATTCAAAGGCATGGAGACAGAGTAATAGCAGGTGGAACAAACAGGATGGGTGAGATTAAAATATAACAGGACAAAAGCAAAGGTGGACGCTAGGGCACTATCAGCATCTATGGATGTTTTGAGTTTCATGGTGACAAGACTTTTTTTAAAAAAAAACCAAGAATGTGAACATACTTAAGTAACTCAAGGGAAAGAATAGTTTCTGGGTGAGACAGAGGAGATAGTGGGTCTGGGGGGTGAAAAAGATTACATGGAAAGAGGTACAAGAAAACAATCAGACGTGGTCTGATCTGAGATTGGACATGTAGAGGTTACAAGAGATGGCCAAAATCAAAAAACAGGTGGCTGTGATTGCAAGCAGATTAACTTATTAGTAATAGATAGGTGAAGAAAGGACAGAATTAACTCAGAAGGGGGATGAATGATTTGAGATTGCAGTTGAAATAAGAGAATGAGAAGTGGGGAAAAAACTATACAGTTTGAAAATTAAAAGAAAAACGATGTTCAAATTGTCAACATTATCAGACATGTAGAGTTTGCATTTCTTGCATTAAGTTTCCTGGAAAAAAAATAATGTTTCAACATAAATCCATGTCTTCAAAAGCATTAGAATAAGCATAGATGCCAGAAAGGAAACCACTTTATTGAAAATAGTCAAATTAAAAAAAGGATATACTCACCAATCGACTAAATCCTCCATGAATTATACAAAATCCTCCCTGATAATCAGACAGTTCCGCAAAGCCTTCAATATTTTTATAGTCATAGGAACAAAGAATTCGATTAGTTGCAGGATCAATCTGATCTATCCCACCAGGTGTAACTTCAAGGACCACTGACTTTCTAGTATCAGTCCAATGATGCTTGTAACAGTTATAGCGCTAAAAAGAGGAGGATAAAATAAATCTAAGCAGAATTTGTCTCATTACTCTGGTTCTGAATGAATTCTAACAGATTTTCTTTCAAAATCTAACCCCTGAAAACTTTGGCACTAAAATATAGATTTGAGTTGTCGAATGCTGGGTTTGCACTTTCACAAGTTAATCACTTAACAAATCAGGATTGCATGTCAGGAGATTGTTATGTTGACAGCAAGTTATGAAAAACTGACATGAAACTATTAGAATAGTCACTTATAATTGTGCCGAAAAAGCATTTTGTGCAATAAATGGAACTTGTTTCTATTTGCTGTCCCTTCTAACCATTCCCTGATCTGGTTAATGGTTAGGTAGCTTACACACTGATCCAACAAACCTATTTATAATAGGTGAGAATACAGTAAAGATCCAGGAAGGACCCTTAAACTCTTAAGTCTGACTCACTCCATTTAGGCCTATCTAAAAACAGATTATATGTATGCAAAGTACAGAATGCAGTAAGGTTATAACGAGCATAAACAAAGTGAAATAGCATATGCTCAATGCATTGGACATGTACCTGAAGGTTGTGCAGCTTCATACCACTGAAACACACCAGTAACATGTACCTAGTTTTATCCACTCAAACTCCAATTTGTCAGCAACTTGCGGTCTAGGCAGCAACTAAACATCAGTATGAATGAAGATATAACCGTCCAGTCTACTAACCTTGTCAGCTTGAGCCAGACTAAGATCCTGACATAAGCTGAAATGCATATGCTGCATTTCCCAAGCAGAAGTAACATCAGTGCATTGTACAGGATGAAAGTATTGAAAACTAGGCCAGGATGTGGAGAAGGAAGACACAAATGGCAATAGAGGAAGGAGATAACTTTTACGGCAGTTAAGTCATTTTAGATGCTAAGAGATACAGCACATTTCCAGTGTTTTCTGCTATTGTTTGCTCTGATACAAGATTGGCAAAGCATTTTAACAAATTGTTTCATTGCTCAAGGTAACAAAATATATAACACCAAAAAACCACCTAAATTTAATGTCTGGAAAGCGCTGGAGAAACTCAGCAGTATCTGTTGAAAGATAGACAATGTTAACATTGAGAATGTAACTTCAAAACCCAGGTTAATTTTACATAAATGGTTAAGTTTATATATGGCTTAGAGGAAAGATCTGATAACAAAGCAACACCTGGAATTTTCAGAAACAAGAACCATAATTTGAACGGATATCATATTGGCGATGATATTTTACAATGACACTCAATTATATTCATAGCAAGTTAAGAGTGCTGAGCACGTACGATGACTGACCTTTCCAGTGATTTTCCCCTCTGAAAACTCAGTTCTGAAGCGCTGAGAGATGAAAATGAAGGGCATAAGTTATTTAGCACAAGAAATGTAGGCTGCAATTACTTTTCACCATTAAGTAAAATATCTGCAGCAAACACAGCATTCCATAGTTAACATTTACATTTACATTTTTTCTGCCAGTTTACCAAGTGAACAACAAGACAGATCCCGACATTTAGTCAGCAGATCTGGCAGTGTTTGCGCTGACAGAAACAGAATTAATGTTTCAGGTCTAAACAAAGTAGTCAGTCAATCTGAAAAGTTAACCCTGCTGTCTTCTCCATTGATCCACCAGATCTAAGTACAGCATCATTGTTTTTACTTCCAATTTTCAACATCTGCAACATTTAGCTTTTGTCCCAAGTGTGGCCTTTGGTCCGTGTCAAATAAACTGTCCAGTGACTGGATACAGAAATTGGCTTTAGCATGTGTCACGACAAGATTTAAGAACAAAGCATTCTTATTCCCGAACACACTTCTGGTGACCTCTCCTCGGAGTGCACATTTATGAATCAAGACCAAAACAAGGATGTTTTGACATCCTTGAATGCCTGGTGCAGGCATTCTAGCCACTTTCGTAAGACGAGGTGAGACTGCAGACTTGTCTCTTGTATTTAATTTTACTAAAAACACATTAATACACCAGTATTCTTCCATTTCTTAAAAAGTGGATAAAACACTTACTCCTGCGGAATTCTGTGCAATGGAATTCTGTTTCACAAATAGAAAAAACAGTTGAGGCCAAAACATTGAATGTTTTCAGGGAGTTATAACAGTTGGGGTTAAGGGGATCAAACAGCATGGGGACGAAAGCAGGAACAGGGTAATGAATAGGATGATGAGCCACGAATCAAACTGAACGGTAAAGCAGGCTCAAACAGCCAAATTGGCCTAATCGTGTACCTATATGCTTCCTGTTTTCACTTATTTAACTTAGAAGTAGAATATTATAAAACAGCACAGTATTACCAGAACTCAGTTCCAAATAAACTTCAGTCAGGCAATAAGAAGTTTGATAATAACCAACTTGAAACCTGTGTGACCAAGTGACCACCATTCCCCATTAGTGAATATGTAGTCAAACCAAGTTCACAGAATCCCTACAGTGTGGAAACAGGTCAAAAAGTCCACACCAACTCTCCAAAGAGAATCCAGCCCCTACCCTATCCTATCCCAATCATCTTACATTTCCCACGGCTAATCCACCTAACCTATGGGTAGGTTAGCAAGGCCAATTCACCTAACCTGCACATCTTTGGACTGTGGGATGAAACCAGAGCACAGTGAAGGAAACCCATGCAGACATGGAGAAAGTGGGCATCTACACACTGGCAGTCGCCGGAAGCTGAATTTGAACCTGGGTCCCTAGTGCAGTGAGGCAGCAGTGCTAACCACTGAGCCATGTGCCACCCTAGTTAATGCAATCAAGATTCACAATTTTGTAAATTATGGACTCAAGGTGCACTATGGAGGGGGGAACACAATGCATTTGAACAAGGGGGCTGATGTGCCTCCGGAGGTAGATATAAAAGGGTTCCCATGTCAATACTGTCAATAACCACGGGGTTTACAACACAACGTACTGTCTAATACTTATTCCAGAGCTACTTAGAATGTCTAGTCATTTTGACTTTGCATATCAGTTTCCACATTTCAGCAATAAGCAAATCACATTTCCTAATAACTACACATTAAACAAAGCATTTTAAAATTCCTTCAGTTGTGAAACACACATCTTTAATGAAAGTCACAGGGAGGCCTAGAGGTATTATCACTGGACTGTTAATCCAGAGACCCAGGTAATACCCTGGGGACCGGAGTTTGAATCCCACCACAGCCAATCGTAGAATTTTAATTCCATAAAAGTCTGGAATTAAGAGTCTGTCGAGAACCATAAAACCATTTTTTGATTCTCAGTAAATCTCACCTGGCTCACTAACTGGGTCTAGTGAAGGAAAAGGTCAAAAGTCATATGACACCAGGTAACAGCCTAACAGGTTTGTTTGAAATGACAAGGTTTTGGACTGCTGCTCCCTCGTCAGGTGGTACTCTACACTTTAGGGAAGGAACCTAACATCCTTGATAACAAAGGTGTAGAGCTGGATGAACACAGCAGGCCAAGCAGCATCAGAGGAGCAGGAAGGCTGACGTTTCAGGCCTAGACCCTTCTTCTGAGAAGGCTCTATACCTTGTTATCTCAAATTCTGAAGCATCTGCAGTTCCTACTATCTCAACTAACATCCTTGCCTTGTCTGGTCTGGTCTGGTCTGCACATGCTTCCAGACTCTCAGCAATGTGGTGGACTCATTTCCATTCAGTATTAGGACAATAAAGAACATTATTTTAAGTAACATCTTTTGAATTGCTGGAGTCCTTGGGTGTGTAAGTACGGTAAGGAAGGTATCATTTTATTTTTGACATTTTTGATGTGGACTAAAATGGAAAAGGACTTTTTTTTTTAAACCAATGGACTAAGGAAGGAATTGCTACATTTTTTTTAAAAAATAAAAATTAGTGACAGACTCTGTGTGTGATGTTTACGTAGATGTCTGTAGACACTATGCTACTGGTGTGTGTGTGTGTGTGCAGTGTGTGATTTTTTTTTTGCCTGGCATGAAGTAGCTAATTGGTTAGTTTGGTTGTGACCAGTCATGGATGCAAGTGTCATCAGCCTGCCAACTAGTCCCTGATTGGTTCCTGGGCAGCTGAACAGCTTGTGAGTATGAATGATTCATTGAAAAGCCTTTGGACTTGGGCAGGTGATTTATGTCTCTATGCGGTAAAATATATCTGGAGCCTGAAGAAAGCCAGCGAAACCGTAACCGTAAGTCTCACGTCTGTCGTCTGCAAGGTGTTAGAAAGGATTCTGAGGGATAGGATTTATGACCATCTGGAGGAGCATGGCTTGATCAAATACAGTCAACATGGCTTTGTGAGGGGTAGGTCATGCCTTACAAACCTTAGAGTTTTTTGAGGATGTGACTAGAAAAGTTGATGAGGGTCGAGCTGTGGATGCGGTGTATATGGACTTCAGTAAGGCATTTGATAAGGTTCCCCATGGTAGGCTCATTCAGAAGGTCAGGAGGAATGGGATACAGGGGAACTTAGCTGTCTGGATACAGAATTGGCTGGCCAACAGAAGACAGCGAGTGGTAGTAGAAGGAAAATATTCTGCCTGGAAGTCAGTGGTGAGTGGGGTTCCACAGGGCTCTGTCCTTGGGCCTCTACTGTTTGTAATTTTTATTACTGACTTGGATGAGGGGATTGAAGGATGGGTCAGCAAGTTTGCAGACGACACAAAGGTCAGAGGTGTCGTTGACAGTATAGAGGGCTGTTGTAGGCTGCAGCGGGACATTGACAGGATGCAGAGATGGGCTGAGAGGTGGCAGATGGAGTTCAACCTGGATAAATGCGAGGTGATGCATTTTGGAAGGTCGAATTTGAAAGCTGAGTACAGGATTAAGGATAGGATTCTTGGCAGTGTGGAGGAACAGAGGGATCTTGGTGTGCAGATACATAGATCCCTTAAAATGGCCACCCAAGTGGACAGGGTTGTTAAGAAAGCATATGGTGGTTTGGCTTTCATTAACAGGGGGATTGAGTTTAGGAGTCGTGAGATCTTGTTGCAGCTCTATAAAGCTTTGGTTAGACCGCACTTGGAATACTGCGTCCAGTTCTGGTCGCCGTATTATAGGAAAGATGTGGATGCTTTGAGGAGGGTTCAGAGGAGGTTTACCAGGATGCTGCCTGGACTGGAGGGCTTATCTTATGAAGAGAGGTTGACTGAGCTCGGTCTCTTTTCATTGGAGAAAAGGAGGAGGAGAGGGGACCTAATTGAGGTATACAAGATAATGAGAGGCATAGATAGAGTTGATAGCCAGAGACTATTTCCCAGAGCAGAAATGGCTAGCACGAGGGGTCATAGTTTTAAGCTGGTTGGTGGAAAGTATAGAGGGGATGTCAGAGGCGGGTTCTTTACACAGAGTTGTGAGAGCATGGAATGCGTTGCCAGCAGCAGTTGTGGAAGCAAGGTCATTGGGGACATTTAAGAGACTGCTGGACATGCATATGGTCACAGAAATTTGAGGGTGCACACATGAGGATGAATGGTCGGCACAACATTGTGGGCTGAAGGGCCTGTTCTGTGCTGTACTGTTCTATGTTCTATGTTCTATGTTCTAATAAATGCTGGCCAAGCCAGCAATGCCCACAACCCATGAATGAATAAGTTTTAAAAATTACAAAAACCGATAAAGATTTACGCTGCTGTCCGATCCAGTGAATCTGCACAGTTGATGCCTTTGCTGTTTAATTTTACAATGTTTAAAAGGCACCTGGATGGGTAAGTGATGAGGAAGGGTTGAGGGATATTGGCCAAAGGCCAATGGAGCTAAATATATTTCGGATATTTGGTTGGCACGAACAAGTTGGACCAAGGGTCTGCTTCCATGCTGTATATCTCTATGACACTGACTATAAGCCAGATGTTTTAAAAAAAACCTGAACAGACATTTTAAAATTGTTAAACAAAAGGCTAGAAGTTGCTGTGGCTGAGTAGCATGAGAGATTTTTCTATTGATATGCAATAACAGCAATTGACAGTTCTTCTGTACAAGTAAAAGGAAAAAAAACGTGGTTTCATCAACATTAGTTAGACAAAAAAGTTCTTTGAGACAAGCGAGCAAAGGCTTGTAACAAAATTTGCACCATCAAGACCCAGATGGGAATCTATCCAGAAAGACTAGTTAAAAGTTTTAAATAGATGCATGGATCCCAAATAAAAAGCTGCCTCTTCTCCCAACTGCTGCAAGTATAAGTTATATAATCACCTCCTTTGAACCCTTTTTGTTCCTTGACCAACACTCCTTTTAAACTTCCAAAAGTGAGGCTAGGGCAAATGTCCCATACTAAGCACCAAGAAAACTGCTACAGATTTGTTCACACAAATGACCAAATGAATGCAGCGTTAGGTACTAACAAAATATAGTTAGGAAAATTTTGCCCAGACAAAAAACTTCTCATTGATTTCAAGAAGCGTTTCACACGTTACTCAAGCACCAAATTTGACTTTTATTAGTCTGCATCCATTGGTCCATTTTGTTGGTTACGGGTTAATTCTGAAATAACACCCAGGATTCTTCTTTCCTATTTGGCACATTACAAACATGTAAAATCACCTGCCTGCTCTAATAACTTGCCCTCAAGTCGCCTCAGGAAAGGCATAACTACTATACATAAAGCCACAAGAATCTTCTGAAAAAGCCAAAATGAGATCAACAGGAAGATCACAATTGTTCTAGTGCAGGAAGGGACCATTTAGCCCATATCTGCATCAGCTCTCCAAAAGAGCAACAATGCACGAATTTCAGCATGGGTATCATGCAAGGCATATCAACTATAGACCCCAATGATCTGCAGACAGAATCAAACAGCAAGGTCCTCCAGTTGTTCCTAATAGGGAGCAAACAGATCATGTTCAACCTGCCCACACTTGCCAGAAAAAAAATCTTTGAGACTTGCCATTAGTCAACACTTGCTGAACAATTCTAAGTGCGCAAATGTCTACACTAACAACCGATTTAACATAGTTGTACTTGTAACATGGCTCACTTATGCTTGCTAAAAGCAATATATATTCTGTACATGGGGTATTGTACTTTTCTTGAATTACACAAGAACTTTACAGCCTACAGTTCCTTGTCACTTTTTCCATAGAGTTCATTATTGACTATTCATAAAGTGACAGGTCATTTGACATCCTTGCATTTGTACTTACAAGCAAAAGGCAAAATGCTTCAGCATCGTGTCGCTTTCTTCAGTATTTTGTAATTAGTTCTGAAGCTCGAGAACAACTTACCAGTGCCTCTGTCAGCAACTCTGTTCTATGCTCAGTAGAAAATTTCAGGGTTTCAGATTTTTTCCCACTTCCCTTGCGAAAAGTTAAAGTGAATTCTGTTCCTTGTCCTTTCCCCACAGGGCCAATGCTGCAAATATCACCGTAAGGCCACTACAAAGGAAAAGAATTTACTGGAATTATTTGAGTTTAGGTTGTATTTTGAAGTTGCCCTTATACTTCAACTCACACATATAAAAAGCCTTCAAGAAAGAACTCTATATCTACACTTAGTTATGACATTTGTAAATGCAAATTCAGCTGCTATTGGGTTTCCATTGGAATTAAGTGATTTGTAAGGAAAGGGTTCTTTTATTTTCTTTTTTCAGAGTTTGCCTGTTGTAGAGCAAAAATAAAGGTTTGTTGTATTCTGGATGAATACAGTTTCGCCAAGTTTTGTTTAAGCAATGGAAATTAAAGAAATATTACACAAAATTGTAATACAGCATGTCCTGGAGACCTCAATGTATCTTGCAGCATTCATGAAAAAAGGAAACAGAATTAGGGTGGAGTCCTGGAAAAAAAAAGGTGTGTCATGCTGGACTCCACGCTAAATCCTGTTTCTCTTTCCACAGATGCTGCCAGACCTGCCAAGTTTCTCCAGCATTGTGTTTATTTCAAATTTCCAGCATCCACAATATTTTTCTTTTAGTTTACAAGGCAGAACCGCCTTTGGTTGATAAATTATGGAGTAGCTTCAATCAGATGCCTTCCTGAAAAACACCATTGATCTGAAAACTTCGAGTGTGTCAAGTCTGGGGAGTGTATCTGTGAATTCTCATGTCCTTGCACCATAATTGGTGCTGAACGATAAGTGTAGGTTGGGCGGAATGGAGAAGTATTAAAATTCTCAAGTTAAAAAAAGTTAGAAAGGACATTATAATTTGAGGCAGCCCAAAAAGCCTCGAAGCTCTGAAGCTTGGGAATTCTAATGCATCTGAATACTCCAGTGGACTCTTCAAGTATAGCCATAGTTATACTCAAGTAAATTATCAAGACTACTTATCATTTTAAAACAAAAAGACTTGTCAATCGAGGGTCTCAAACACTTATTTTAAGCAACTTATAAACTAACGTTTAAGCACAATAATCCAGAAGGAACGGTTTCTGCTCCAATCATTGCTCAAATTCACAGGCTAGCTTCCACAGGAAAAATATCTACCTGCACCTTTAACTACAACCTGGTACAGATGATGGCCAAGGACAACAGCTAGCAGCAATTTCACAACTGCCCCAAAGCATGTTTAAAAAAGTCAGAATCCCAAAGTAAATTTAAAAATTTCATTGATGCAAAACACAAACACGAAGCAAAACTTTCATGGAAATAGGAAGTGTCCAAGGGGGTGGGGAAATGTAGTAAGCAAAGAAAAAGCTGGAAGTGAAGGTAACCAGGGAGACCAAAATTTACACACTTTCTGCAATAGATTTCCTGAACAAAATTTTATTTCCAAACTACTAGATTTCATTGTATATAAAACAAAATTGTTAGATATCTAATTTGCAGCAGGGAAACAGGCAGTAGTTTCAAACAAATAGAAATGGCACAAAAATGACCAATTACCTGATTGGTAACTTCTAGAGTACCAGGATTGTATGTGGTTACAGCATGTGTACCAACTGAAAAGACTCGCTTATATCTAAAAAGAAAAAAGGGCACATGGACAATTCAATTTCAGTACATGATGGTCAATATCCTTCATATAAACACTTTTGAACATGTTGTTTTGCTTAACTTTAACAGTACCTTAAATAGTGCCAGGCCGTCACAGTACTATTGTTTAAATTAAAATGTTTAATTGATCTAATAATTAAAATTTAGTTGAGAACCTGAAGTGGGAGAAAAGAAATAAAATCATTCCTATGTAGCAAAAAAAAAGCAAGTTGCACAAATTCAAGTAACAGAATGCAAGTCCTGAAAAGCTAAGAAAATCCTTTAAGCATCAGGGTAATCAGCAGCTGAAGGCCAACTGTTATTTCAGGTCAGAGCCTTTACTCAACATAATACCTTGCATTTCAAAATTAAGTCTTCCAAATAAACTCATTTGAAAACTAAATATCACCTCCTCTACAGTATTTATATCATTTTCATAACATTGACACCAGACTTGTTTATTGTGTGATCTACTTTTGTTCAATAGAAGCTAACATAACAGTTCTGCTTTTCAAATCTTCCAGAAGTGAAATAAAAAATACACCAGCAAGGCCATTATCAGGTTAATATTACTTGTAAGATTAAGCAACTACCAAATGGATCTTTGATCATACGTACAATTTATGGATTCAAGGGGCACTCTGGAGGGAGGAGCACAATTTGAACAACAATGCTGATCTGCCTCCATAGATAGATATAAAAGGGTCCGCATTCCAATACTGCCAATAACGGAGTTCAAAACATCATTGCCTGTCTAATACTTATTCCAGAGCTCCTCATAATAGAATATCTAGTCATTTGGAATTTTATAGCCTTTTTAGTCCCCCTAATGAAATATGAAAATAATTATGCAAAAACACCATTCCTTAAAGTATACAGACAGCCAAACACCTTGTATAATGTAACTCAATAATACTAGGTACATAAAATGGAGTATGTAATGAACAGAACTTGACCACAAAATACAGACAGACCTTTCATTTTTAATTCTAAGAATTCAATTCAGTTATGGTAATCCTTTTACACTATTAAAATTGCCTGTAACTAAATTATAAATTAGGATTGTTTTGTTTCTAGTACGAGAACTCTACACTTGATGCCATGACGTCAGACATATTTAAATCTAGCCAACCTAACTGTACATCAGACATCCATACTGAATTTCAGCTAATCAGACATTGTCATAACCTTTTGCAATATGATTTAAAACCCACAATTTGGTGTCATCTGAAAATTGAAACTATTTCGGATTTCAGATTTCAATCCATTTATAAATGAACAATGATCTCAACACTGATGCCTACAAAGCACATATTTAAATTGGCAAAACATACTTGCTGTCGATCCTTAGTTTTCTGTGCTACAACCAGTTTGCTATCCAGTCTGTTACTTGTCACAGCACCAGATTACTACCCAAAATATGAGATCAAACAGTTTACATTGATATGATATTTCATCTTTTTCAAGAAGTTGAAGCATGACATCCCCTTTCGAAATCTGTGAATATTGGAAATATACAGAAAGATAGAGTCTTTATCGATCACTGACTAAAAGCAAAAAGCATCAGAAGTTTGCACCCATTGGAGTTCTGCAGGATTGAAAGCAGTAGGAAAGAGAAAATTGGACAAAACCATGGATGGGTTTTAAAGCAAAGATGATAATTTTAAAATCGAGCCATTGCTGGACTGGGAGTCAATGCAAGTCAGTGAATAGAGTGATGAGTGAATGGTACAAGTAAAAGCACAGCTAGAAGAGTTGTGGACAACCTCAGTTTATAAAAGATAGCATGTAGGTCGTCAGCTAGTATGAAACAGTGAGTCTACAGGTTACATGCAGGATTCATAAGTGAGAATGGAGGAGCACGTCCAACTGGATTTTTTTTCCCCCCCAGAGATCCAGCACATGCATATTGGGTATGCTGCCCATCCTTTATGCTGCACATATTGGAAAATATGGAATGCAACTTCCATGCCTTTGCTAGGTTTTATTTCCATAGGCAACTATTTAGATATTAGATTGGACTTGATATTGGCTCACTATTTTACTACAGAGTTGCCAAGCACACACAAATTCCTGCATGGATAATAAAGCTGAAACTCCTTTATCTTACTTGCCTAAAGATTACAGAATGGCCTGCTTTCGCACTAGGCATTCAGCCTATCAAGCCCACACCTACCCTCTGGAGAGCATCCCTCCCAGACCTTCCCCCTACCCTAGCCCTGTGAACCTGCATTTCCCATTGCTAACCCACCTAGCCTGCACATCCTGGACACTATGGGGCAATTTACCACAGCTAATTCACCTAACCTGCAAATCTTTGTTCATATACTCCACTCCAATACCACACCATTGGTTTGTACAGCTCATCTTACTAGGTACAGTGAAATCTGCCAAGCCATTAGGCAGTCAGGGGTTGAATTTACAAGTACTGTAGTTTACACAGTGAAGACAATTTCAATTAGTCTATGGAACAGATTCAATAATGATACAATATAGAAGGATGTGATAAAAACACATTTGATAAGCAAATGCAATTGACTCTGCTTGTCCTGAACACTTTTTGTTAAATGCTATGAAAATCCATTGTGTTAACTATCATTGTAACAAATTCAAACCAAGGAATCTATGAAAAGTCAGAGATTCTCAATGAATAGATATTGGCACTGGGCATGACAGTGTGAAATTTCAATGTATTTAAAAAAAAACTTTAAGAATTAAGCTTAAAAAATAACTGTCACAAATCATCTAACCTTTGGTATTTGACAGTACCAATGTCTCAGCCAAGTACTTAATTAAATAGAGTTCGACAGCCATCCAAGGATCTTCTAAGGGGAAAACGTAAAAAGCGATAGAACTTCCAAAGCATCTGTTTCAGATTGGACAAAAGGGAAACTTATAGAAGTGAATGGCTATCAACCACTTTCAACCCTCATCACATGGAGTCAAAACGAACATTTGAAAAAAAAACAACTTTATTTGGCAAAATAGATTGAACTTGTGAAAATGGAGTAAACTACTCTTCATTTATTTAAACGATTACACAGAAACAGGTTTCAGGCAGTCCACCAAAATCAAACTTTCAACTCAATCTGTCTGTGAAGCAGATCTGTAATAGGATAGACACATTAGGCAGTCAAACTACATAACATGCTTCTAAAATTGACTCGAGAACCAAAATTCCTAACTATTCAAGAACAAGAAATTTTCAGCTGCCAAACCTTTGGCTTTACAAGCTGCTCACTTCAACTTGCACCATTACATGATTCAAGGAGCCAGGCCCTCCATGTGAAATTGAGATCAGAAATTGTAAACCAGAGATGGAGATAACTATAATCCGTAAAGATGCTTCACCTCATCTATAAGCTGCAAGCATATGAGAAACATTGCTCTTAATTAAAACTTTTAACATCATACTGAATGGTGTAATTAGGACACCCAATCAAAAAAAGTGTAAGAAAAGGCAACCCTTTTTGAATGGAAAATATTCTGATCACTGGTCTGTTAAGTCGGCCCATGATTGAGTAGCACAAAATGGCTGATGGTTGCCCATGGCTAATGCAGAACACAGCTGACAGTCATTAAGAGCACTTGGGAAAATATTTGCTTAAAGTAGTCTTCACAAGTAGTAAAAATAGTAGAGCTGAATAATCAAGGCTACTGGCCGAGACAATACGCAGCTGCAGTTACTGACACAGGTAAGAACATTTTACATTACTTGATTAAATAATTCAAGACAAACAGTTAAACAGTTGAGTAGGTTTTAGTAAAGATATAGGTTCCAAAGTAGATATAGATCCACAAAAAAAATCACTAAAAGCATTAGAGGAAAAGATTTAAACCAGTTTCAGATAGTGAAAGCTTCAAAAAGTTGGATAAGTAAGTTTGGGAAAACACTACGAAGGACCGGGGTGGACCAGAAGCCAGGGCATCTTTCTCAGTGATATGATTAAATACATTGAGGCAAGATTCTGTACCAGAGTCAAATTTCAGAGGGATAACTCATCACCATTGACCAATAGTAATCCAGGGGGCATGTACAGTAAGTTTCTAACATTCTGAAGCTTTTTGTGGGCCTCTTTGCTATGCTGTAAATGAAGTTGTAAATCACAAAAGAGCACCTGAATTCACCCCACAACTTGGGCTCTCATTGAAAATATGAGATCTAACATTGTAGAAGAACATGCATTCTGTCCAGGGTTAGTGGGAACTGCTAGAGAATCCGAGAAAAGGTGTAGAGCTGAATGAACACAGCAGGCCACGCAGCATCAGAGGAGCAGGAAAGCTGATGTTTTGGGCCTAGACTTTTCTTCAGAAATGACCCTTCTGAAGAAGGGTCCAGACCCGAAATGTCAGCTTTCCTGCCCGGCCTGCTGTGTTCATCCAGCTCTACACCTTGTTCTGTCTGGGGGGTGTAGTTAAGTATATTGCCATTTAGCACATGGTGACCGTTTCCCCCCCCCCCCCATATAAAGATTCAGATTGAGTCTGATAGCTTACAAATTTTTTTGCTTTGTACCAAAGTCCCATTGTTTGTCATCTATGCTGGCATTTGTAATCTCCCGAGTCACTTGAAGTCCTGTTTCACATGAAACTAGGAACTTTAACCTTGAAAGCCAAAATCTTGTGCACTAATGCACTACTCACAAAACTTATTTAGTGTGCCATGCATAGTCATGCCACTAGTTCCTTCCTTTTAGTAGAGGGGGCACAGTGGACAGAGAGGTAAATCTTAAATTCTGGTCAACTTGGTGCTTCTGCATTTCTGAAAACAAGGCAAATTTTCTGCACTCATAACAAATCCATCAACAAGTCTACATTTGCATCGTCTCCAACAACATCGATAAACACTGCATTTTGAACAAGGTTCATGCATACTTCCTGTAATCACAAAACTGCTTGCAGTTTTGTGAAAAACAACAGAAGTGGTTCTAAGCAACATTTGGGCACTTCAAAAATCTCACAGCAAGGATGATGGCTCATCTCGTTTAACCCAGTTCGGCTTCTTCGACGGAGCTGCCCAAATTAGTCACAGACCCTAGCTTTACCCCCACCAACCCTGTAAAAACAGCAACCCAACTTCATTATAAAATTGTCTGTAGATGTGTTTTCACCACTCTCTCAAGTAGTTCATGTCAGACTTGAAGAAAAGATATTTGCTTAAATTTTGCCAGTTTAAAATCCACAATCTCAAGTTTTGACCAATGTACAAGGGGATTTAATTTGACTGTGCTCGTTCAATCAAAGCCCCTAAACTTTGAACATTTCTCCAGACTCCCTCCCACCTTCCACGCTCTGGAGAAAGGGCAACTGCTTTCCATATTCTCCCCATATAATTCAAGTCACTTACTTACCAGTGCCATCCTGATAAAACACCTCTGTGCCTTTTCCAGTGAAAAATTTCTATTCCTCAAGTGTGCTACCAGCTACTAAAACTGAAGCTTAACTGGTAATTAATAAAAGGATCCTCATGTGTTGATTTGTATACTCGATCTTATTTACAAAGTGAAGTATTTCCATTCTCTTTCTGAACCACCTTATTAACTTGCCCTACTAAATTCAAAGATTTCTTAAAATAAACCATGTCACTTAACACCTTCTTGTGAGTAGTACTTGCATTATGCTGCCTTTCATGCTGTTCTTCTCAAAGTGCATCACCTCAAACGTGCACACATTAAAACTGCACCTCCCACATACCTGCCGATTTCACCATCTAAGCTCTACTTGCTGATAAGAATAGTTCAGTTACTATGAAAATGCAAAAAGTAAAATAAAACTAGAGTCCAAGATATATAACCACTTTTAGTTCTGAAGAATACAGGTGAAGTTATTTTTCCACAATCTTTCGATTTCAGCAATGCTGACACAATTGTCTACAGAATGATGGTTTGATTCTGAACTTTGATTCAGTAGCTGATCAAGTGGACTTAGTTTTTTAACTCAAAAACACATCTTGTTAGCAGGGTTCTGGAAGTCAATAATGCACTGTACTCTCGGGTCCTGGTGTAGTTTGTTGCAACAGCCTTCAGACAGGACTGTAAGACAGTTTTCCCTTAACTCAAAGTCTCCTGGTGCCCCACACTCGATTTTCCATTGCCATCATTCCAAACTGCAACAGAGCTAACACATACACCAAATAATCCCGTTTGATCACAGAATCCCTACAGTGTGGAAACAAGTCATTCAGTCCATCAATTCCACACCAACTTCCAAACAAAAGAATACAGGCATGGACTATTTTCTAAACCGTGAGAAAATTCGTAAAGCAGAAGTACAAAGTGATGTGGGAGTGTTGGTCCAGAATTCTGTAAAAGTTAACTCGCAGGTAGAGTCAGTGATTAAGAAAGCAAATGTAATGTTGTCGTTTATCTCAAGAGGGTTGGAATATAAATGCAGTGATGTGTTTCTGAGGCTTTATAAAGCTCTAGTTAGGCCCCGATTTAGAATACTATGTCCAATTTTGGGCCCCACACTTCAGGAAGGATATACTGGCTATGGAGCGTGTCCAGCGGAGATTCACACGGATGATCCCTGGAATGGTAGGTTTAACGTACGATGAATAGCTGAGGATCCTGAGATTGTATTCATTAGAGTTTAGAAGGTTGAGGGGAGATCTAATAGAAACTTACAAGATAATGTATGGCTTAGAAAGGGTAGACGCTAGGAAGTTGTTTCCGTTAGGTGGGGAGACTAGGACCCGTGGGCACAGCATTAGAGTTAGAAGGGGTAAATTTAAAACGGAAATGAGGAGACATTTCTTTAGCCAGAGTGTGGTAGGCTTGTGGAATTCATTGCCACGGAGCGCAGTGGAGGCCGGGACGTTGGATGCCTTCAAGGCAGAGATCGATAAATTCTTGATCTCACAAGGAATCAAGGGCTACAGGGGGAGTGCAGGGAAGTGGAGTTGAAATGCCCACCAGCCATGATTAAATGGCGGAGTGGACTCGATGGGCCAAATGGCCTTACTTCCACTATGTCTTATGGTCTTATAACTTTCTGAACAGCATCCCACCCAGAACATTCCCCACTCTCCACCACCTGTTCCAGTAACCCTGCATTTCTCCTAGCTAACCTACCTAGCCTGCACATTGCTGAACACTACAGGGCAATTTACCATGGCCAATCCACCTACCTGCACATTTTTTCGTCTGTAGGAAGAAATCTGAGCACCCACACAGACACAGGGAGAATGTCTGTGTGGAGTTGTGTCTGTGAGGGTGGAATTGAATCCAGGTCCCTGGCACTGAGACAGCAGTGCTAACCACTGTGCCACCATGCTGCCCAACTGCACGTTGCAGAAATAAAAAGCTTTCCTGTCGCATTTGAGCTCTGAAACAGTTTATAGCCCAAAATAAAACACCTTGATAACAGTCATTGCATGTCCAGAGTGGCTGATTTATAATTAGGCCTCTTGAAAAATTGAGCAAGTGATAAGGCATTGTATAAATTGAACTTTTCCATAAGCAGCATGAAATATTCAACTCCGACTAAAACCAGCCGAAGTGATTTAAAGTAACCCCCAACAGTGACCATATTTTTAAACTGTATGAATTTATTTATACAAAAAACTTCAGACATAGCCAAAAGTGCACACTTACTTTCCCCTCCATGAATGTTTTGTGGTGTAGAAACAGGCCAAATCCTTGTTTTCCTTGATGATGTTCATTTTGATGTGGCCTGAAACACAAAATGTTGTGCGAAAAATACTGATCATATCACGAATTGTTCACTGATATCAATTAGAAGTGTACTATATGACCTCATAGTGGAATGAATGACACTACTTTTAAAAAAGAATAAAAATAATCAGTGTAAACACAATGCACTGCTCCAAGCGAAGCAACCTGCCCTTCCGAACGCCACTGGATTTTACTACAGGGCACATGAAATGAGAAGTTTTTCTGTTGGTGAAAAGGTTTTATGAAGCCAACACAAAACTGACAAATAAAACTGATAAAAGGTCCCAGTTATTTTATATATTCCAACGGAGTGACTTTGGTATGACAGTGGTTTATTCAACACTTTCAGAGGCAGGAGGCAATTCTGGTTGAGAAGAGGGAGGGTCCAGAGAGTTTGGTAAAGGTTTGAGAAAAAGGCCAATTGTAATTGTGTCTTTGTGAACTGGCTTCTGGGTGACTTCTTAATTACTGCAAATAAAGGGAATGTGACCCAGAAATAATCATATGGTCAGAAGTCACAAGACACAAGGTTTAGTCCAACAGCTTTACTTGAAATCTCAAACTTTCGGGCACAGCTCCTTCATCAGGCAATGAAGCAGTGCATTGAAAGCTTGTGGTTTCGAACAAACCTGTTGGACTAAAACCCAGTGTTGTGACTTTTGACCTTGTCCACTGCACTCAACATCAACATATCCGCACAGATAATCATATAGCATAGGACGCCATTCAACCCACTATGCTCATCAGCACTACTACATAGCTCCTCCCACCCAAATGACTCTGATGTTTTTACTCTTTAAAGTATTGTTCACATTTGCTTTTCAGAGATTTTTTGCAGTTATTTTGGCTATTCTTCCAGGGTATCTCAAGTCCCAATATTAAAAAAAAAGCAGCATTTCAGTCTTCTCTGACAGCTACATAAAATAAGAAATGCCAAGTCTCCAGTTAGCTTAAGTGTCGGGAGCTAACACTTTAGACACTAATTTCATACAAACCCCCACACTGCTATGATGCTGCTTATTCTTTGTGCACACTTCTTTCAATCATTCGTTAGTCAGCAGGGACAAGGAACCGCAGTTTACAAACAGGAAGCCTTCGTACAATCGCTGGTGATTGATAAAAACTACCCAACCAAAATTTACAATGCATCAATGAGCACCATCCCAAAGGGAGGGAGCCTTAATCTGCATTTGAAAAATTTTCCCCTCAGATTACTGGGTGATGGGGGCAATTTTGTCCAGAATCTTAAACAGAAGACAGTTAGAAAGTAACTGCACTGTTATCCCACACATACCCAAACAAACTTGTAAATAACGACTCCTTTCGAGTACTGAAATGGTCTGGAGGAACTCCTATCCGAAATTCAAAAAACATTATTAATGCGGAAGCTTTTGCCTATTGGCTTCACAATTTGAGAAGAATTAAAAATATAAAAAATCCTGAACACTTGAACAAAATCACCCACTTGCACCCGCAAGATCTCTTTCCATTTTAGCACTTGGTTTGGGTCCTGGTTTGGAGAAATATGAGAGGGATGGTCATTAAAATTTAGGTCCAGTTAAGACAAGTATCCAAGAGAAGTCCTCGAAACATAATTTATGACTGCACAAATATGACCAGCTCAAGTTTCATGGTTTCGCTGTGGTATTTGTTGTCAGCATTCCACAACAGAACGGGACGCACAAGTCAGCCAATTCTAGAGTTAAAACATATCTTCTGTTGTTTGGTGCAATTTAGCTAATGATGCAAATCAGAACAAAACAGTACAGCACAGAAACAGGCCCTCTGGCACATCATGTCTGTGCCAATCATGCCATTCTAAAGTAATCCGATCTGCCTGCACGTGGTCTGTATTTTTCCATTCTCTGACTGTTTACACATCTGCCTAAATGCTTCTCAAACATTGCTATCTTATCTGCTTCTACCACCTTCTCTCTGCATAAAAAGAAAATCACTTGCCTCGCACGTGTCCTTCAAATTTCATTCCTCTCACCTTAAATCTATGCCCCTGGATATTTAACATTTCCACTCTGGGAGAAAGAATCTGAATAACCGCCCTATCCATGCCTCTCAATTTTATATAGTCTCAGGGTGGTAACTTAGTGTCTGAAGCTCTAGGGAAAACAAAGTTTGGTCAACCTTTCCCATTAGTTAATACACTACAATCAAGGCAGCAGCCTCCCCTCCAAACTCATCGTTCGCCAACCCCACACCGCCTGTTTCTATCTCCTTCCCAAAATTCACAAACCTGACTGTCCTGGTTGACCCATTGTCTCCACCTGCTCCTGCCCTACCGAACTTCTCTACTTGACTCAGTTTTCTCCCCCTTGATCCTGGAACTCCCCATTTATGTCCATAACACCACCGACGCCCTACACCTCCTCCAAAACTTCCGCTTCCCCCGTCGCCAAAACCTCATTTTTACTATGGACGCCCAGTACCTATATACTTGAATTCCCCATGCAGATGTCGTACAGGCCCTCCGCTTCTTCCTGCCCTGCAGACCCGACCAGTCCCCCTCCACTGACACCCTCACGCACCAAGCTGAACCCAGCCTCACCTTTAACAACTTCTCTTTCAATTCCTCCCACTACCTACAAATAAAACAGGTGGCCATGGGTACCTGCATGGGCCTAGGCCTGCCTCTTTGTAGGTTACGTAAAGCAATCCCTCTTCTGCAGCTGCACTGGCCCTAAACCCCACCTCTTCCTCCATTACATCGACGACCATATCGGCACCACCTCATGCTCCCACAAGGAGCTTGAACAGTTCATCCACTTCAACATCTCCCACCCAGACCATCTCTGATAATTCTCCCCTTCCTGGATCTGTTTCCATCTCTGGCAACCACCTGGAAACAGATATCCATTTCAAGCCTACCAACTCCCACAGCTACCTAAAATACACCTCCAACCACCCACCTTCCTGCAAAA
Source organism: Stegostoma tigrinum (assembly GCF_030684315.1). NCBI lineage: Eukaryota > Metazoa > Chordata > Chondrichthyes > Orectolobiformes > Stegostomatidae > Stegostoma > Stegostoma tigrinum. The sequence goes on along the minus strand of NC_081355.1, from coordinate 12,830,469 downwards.
ATTCCATCCCCTATTCCCAATTCCTTCAACTCTGTCCCCAAGATGAGGCATTCCACTCCCAAACATTTCAGATGTCCTCCTTTTTCAAGCACCGCAACCACCACCCCCTCTCCACGGCTCCCTTGTCCACTCCACACTCCCAGCACTTTTCCCTGCAACCATAGGAAGTGCTATCCCTGCCCCTACACCTCCCCCCCTCAGTCCCATCCCAGGCCCCAAGACAACTTTCCGCAAACAGACGTTCACCTGCTCATCCATTAATGTGGTATACTATATCTGCTGTTCCAGCTGCGGGCTCCTCTACATCTGGGAAACTAAGTGGAGGCTTGGGGACCATTTTGCGGAACACCTAGGTTCTGTTTGCAACAAACAGTCGCGAACCATTTCGACTCCCCCTCCCACTCCTTAGACGATATGTCCAGCCTGGGCCTCCTGCAGTGCCACAACAATGCTAACTGAAGGTTACAGGAACAGCACCTCATATTTTGCTTGGGAACCCTGCAGCCCAATGTTATCAACGTGGACTTCACAAGCTTCAAAATATCCCCTCCCCCAACCAGATCCAAAACCAGCCCAGCTTGTCCCCACCTCCTTAACCTGTCCTTCCTCCCACCTATCTCCTCCTCCTCCCACCTCAAGCAACACCCCCATCTCCTACCTATAGCCTCATCCTGTGCACTTGATCTGTCCATCATCTCTGGATTGACCTAACTCCTCCCTAACTCCCCACCTACACTCACCTTTACTGGTTCTACCAGGCAGGCTCTTTGACCTGTCTGGCTCCTCTCCACCTATCTTCTTTATCGATCTTCCATCTGGCGCACCCTCTCTCCCTATTTATTTCAGAGTCTCCTTCCCCTCCGCCATTTCTAAAGGGCGGCTTAGGACCAAAATGCCAACTTTCCTGCTTGGCCTGCTGTGTTCATCCAGCTCTACACCTTGTTATCTCAAATCTCTAGCATCTGCAGTTTCTACCATCTCTGGAACCATCCTGGTAAACCTCCTTTGCACCCTCTCCAAAACCTCCACATGTTTCTGATAGTGTGGTGACCAGAACTGTACACAATACATCAAATGCAGCCTAAAGATTTCTACATCTTCAATACGAGTTGTCAACTTTTGCCTTCATCAGTTAGGGCAAGAAGTACAAGTATGCTGTACACCCACTTAACTTTATCTGTCTTGCTACTTGCATGGAAGACCAGAACCCAAACATGTGCTCCCGAGGTGCTGCTTGGCCTGTGTTCATCCAGCGCTACACCTTGTTATCGCTGATTCTCCACCATTTGCAGTTCCTATTATCTCTCCCAAACATTCCTGTGTACATCAATGCTAAGGGTCCTGCCATTCACTATATACTTTCCTCTTCCACTTGACATCCCAAAACACATGCCCTCACACTTGCCCAGATTAAACTATTTCTCAAGTGATCCGTATCCTGCTGCATCTTTTGGCAACCCTCTCACTATCTACAATTCTAACAATTGTGCATCAACTGGCAAATTTACTAATCAACTCATCAACATTTTAATCCAATCATTTATACAAATATTACAAACAGAGATCCCAGCACTGATCCTTGTGGAATCTGGTCAGACATCCAATTAGAAAAAATAGCCTTCCACAATACCCAGTGCTCCATGACCAAGCCAATTTGTATCCAAATTTTTCAACTGACCATGGATCCCATGTGACTTAATCTCCTGGATCAGCTTTAGTAAGTCCACATAGACAAAACACTCTGTACCCTCAATGATTTACATCATTTCCTCAAAAAAAAACAAGCAAACAAATACATTTGAGACAAGACCTCCACTGCACAAAACCATGCTGGCCGTATTTAATATGGAGAAGAATGGACTTAAGACCTGTCCTTAAGAATCTTCTCCAATAATTTCCCTAACACTGATGCAAGGCTCATCATCCTATAATTTCCTGGATTATCCCCGATGCCCTTCCCAAACAAAGGAACAACATTGTCTTCTGGGACCTCACCTGTGGCTAGAGAGGATACAAAGATCTTTGTCAAGGCCCCAGCAAATCTCCTCCCTTGTCTCCCTCAGATATCCTGGGATAGACCCCATTAGGCCCTAGGAACCTGCCTACCACAATAGTTTTTAAGAAACCTAACAATTTCTCTCTCAATATTGGCACGCCCTAGAATATCAACATACCCCTCCCTAAACTGATCATCCATGGCCTTCTCCTTGGTGAATAGCAAGGCAAAATCATTAAGGACCTAACCCACTTCATCTAGCTGCATGTATAAATTCCCTCCTTTGAAGCAAAAGAGTAGTTTCACTCTAGGACAAAGAAACATCTAAAGTGCCCTGGAATTCTCCTTAATCCTACTCGCTAAGGATATTTCATGGCCTCTTTTAGCCCTCTATTTCCTTAAGTTCTTTCCTGTCTCTTATAATCAAGTGCTTGACTGATTTCAGTTTCTAAAATCTTGCATATGCTTCCTTTTTTGACAACATTTTCAATATCTTGTCATCCAGGGATTCCAAATCTTGCCATCTTTATCTTTCATGCTGACAGGAACTTGCTGGTCCAGAACTCTGCCAGGTCAGATGTGGTTTACTTTCAGACTGCCAATCCATCAATTTCTTTAGTTCCTGCCTAGTACTGTTGCAATTCACTTTCCACCAATTTAGCACTTTCACCCAAGGATCAGTCTTATCCTTATCCATAACTATCTTGAAACCTACAGTATCATGATCATAGTTTCCAAAAAAATGCTCTCCCACTGAAACTTCAATCACCAAATCCCCCACTGTTAACATTCTGGGGGGTGGCTATCGACCACAAACTGAACTAGACTAGCCATACCAACAGCAACTACAACAGCAGGTCAGAAGCAAGGAACACTGCAGCAAGTAACTCACTATCTAATTCCCCAAAGCCTGTGCACTGTGCACAAAATCGATGACTGCAGCTCCAACAACGTAAGATACATGACACCATGCTGGATAAAGCAGCCTGTTTTATTTGTACCATACCCACAAACATCCACTCCCTCCACCACAGATGCTCAGTAGCAGCAGTGTGCACCACATTCAAAATGCACGGCAGGAATTTACAAGAAGACCCTGAGAAAGCAGCTTCCAGATGCATGAGTACTTCCACCGAGAAGGGCAAGGGCAGCAGGTAAAATGGGAACACAACTTGCAAGTCACTCACCAGCAGGACTTGGAAATCTCTCACCGTTCCTTCACTGTCGTTGGGTCAAAAATCCAAGAATTCCCTCCTGGGAAATGGGATTTGTGGGTTCACCCACAGCACATGGGCTGCAGTGGCTCAAGCTGGCAACTCACCACCACCTTCTCAAGGGCAACTGGGGGCAGACAATAAATGCTGGCTATCCAGCAAAGCCCATGTGTCACAAGTGAACAAGAAGTGCCCATATGGTATTTCCATAGGTCAAAATATACAACATCCCATTTACTGCCCCCCACTTACCATGTGTAGCCTCAAAATTTAAACAAACTTCCTTTGAGGCAATGTTGGCTGTTAATTATCAATAATTTTAGTTTTATTTTAATTTCAAACATGTGTCAAACTGGAGAGCTTCAGTTCTTTCTTTCTTTTTGAAATTAGCATTAACATAGCTTTTAAGGTCTCTCCTATTTCTTCTCCCAATATCTTTGTTGCTGGTCCTCGCCACAACTACTTCTCACACAATTGGTAGATTCGTGAAATCAGCAGCACCATTCCACGGTGTGCTAGATACCAGAGGGATTACTGTACTTCTCCCAGATCTCATCTCTCACTTCTGTTTTCCTCACTGATGGGATGTGTGTGTTGCTGGAAGGAATGACAATGTTTCCAAGTCAGTTTTGGGACTGACTTCGAGGAGAACTTGAAGGTGGTGGTATCTCTATGTATCAGCTGCCCTGTCCTTCCAGATATTATTAAACACAGGTTTGGAAGATGTTGTCCAAGGAGCCTTGTTGAATCTTTACAGCGAGTCTTGATAATGGTACATACTGCTGTCACCGAACATTGGCAGTGGAGAGTTTTAACCTTTGTAGATTTGGCACTAATCAAGAAAGATTTACTTTAATTGATTTGTAGAATTAACTTTCATATTCCAGATTCTCAATCTATTTTCCTCACAACGTTTAACATTCCAAGTTTTCTCACATTGGCCCCAAAGTGTCCACTTTTCTCAGTGTTTCTCACCTCTAATCAACAGGGTTTTGAACTTGAAGCAATCTAGTTAATTCAACTTACTCTGCACCTTTGTAACCTCTTAGGTCACACCTTATCCAGAGACAGAGTCTCACCTTTCTGAAATCTGTTCCATCTCAAAAATTCTAAATATCAGGAATTATTCCTCAAGCTTGTCTTTGTCAGAAAGTCGAGAGGTCAAGTTCCCCTTAAGGACTGGAGGTAAGATTCAAGCTGAGGGAACACTGCATAAATCAACAGTGCTGTCTTTCAGAGGTGATGTTAAACTGAGGATCCATTTGCCCTCTCAGATAGGCAAAGTGGGGCCAGTCATCATTGCAATGAATGGCAGATCAGGCTCGAGGGCCTGCTCCTATTTTCTACGCTTCTAGAGTCAGAGTCACACAGCACGAAACAGACCCTTTGATCCAACTAGTCCATGCCAAACATAATCCCAAACTAAACTACTCCCACCTGTCTACTCCTGGCTCAAACCCCTCCAAACCCTTCGTATTCATAGATCCATCCAATGTCTTTTAAAAGTTGTAATTGTACCTGCATCCACCACTTTAATCAGGAAGTTCATTCCACACAGGAACAAACCTGTGTGTTTAAAAAAACTGCCTCGCCTTTTTTGAAAGCTCTCTCTTCTCACCTTAAAAATGTGTCCCCCAGTCTTAAAATTACCCATCTTAGGGAAAAGCCAACTACCATTAACTATCGATGCCTCGTTATTTTGTCAACTCATGTCAGGTTGCCTCAACCTCACACTCCAGTGGAAAAAAGTCCCAGCCCATTCAGCATTTCCTTATAACTCAAACCTTCCATACCCAGCAACATCCTGCTGATTATCTTCTGAACCTTCTCCAGCTTGTTAACATTGTTCCTATAAGTGGGTGACAAGAACTGGACACAGTATTCCAGAAGAGGCCTCAATGTCCTGTACAACCTCAATAAAATATCCCAACTCCTGTACTCAAAAGGACTGAGCAATGAAGCTAAGTGCGCCAAACGTCTTTTTAACTATCCTGTCCATACGTGATGCAAACTTTAAAGAATTATGAAACTGCACCCCTAGGTCCCGCTGTTGTACAACACTGCCCAAGGTCACGCCATTAACTGTGTAAGCACTACCCTTGTTTGTTGTACCAAATTCCAATATCTTGCATTTATCCAGTTTGAACTCCACCCGCCATTTTTCAGTCCATTGATCCATGTGATCAAAATCCCGTTGTAATTTTAGAAAACCTTCTTCTTTGTCTACACTGCCAGCAATTTTGGTGTCATCCACAAACTTACTAACCATGCCTCCTACATTCTCATCCAAATCATTCATACAAGTGACAAAAGAGGACACAGAACCGATCCCTGTGGAACACTGCCGTTCACAGGCCTCCATTCTAAAAAACAACCCTCCACTATTACCGTCTCTTGCCCATTAAGCCAATTATGTATCCAATTGGCAAACTCACCATGAATCCTATGTGACCTAACTTTACTAATTAGTCTACCATGCGGAAATTTGTCAAAGGATACCTACTGCTCTGCCACCTATTTATTGGTAATTTCAAAAATAAAAATCAAGTTTGAGACACTATTTTCCTTGCTCAAAACCATGCTAACTATCCCCAATCATTTTTTGCCTCTCCCAATGTCCATAAATCCTATATTTTATAATCATTCCAACAATTTACCCACAACCAAAGTCAGACTCAAGTCTATAGTTCCCCAGTTTCTCCTTAACTTTTCTTTAAAAAGGTACAACATTAGCCACTGTCCAGTCATCAGGTACCTCACCTGTAGTCATATATGATGACAATATTTCTGCAAGGGACCCCCACAATTTCCTCCCTTACTTCACACAATATTCTGGGATAGGCTAGATCAGGTCCCAGAGATTTATCCACCCTTTATATTCTCTAAGACCAACCGAACATCCTCTTCTGTAATAAGGACTATTTTTAAAACAAAGTTTATTTCTCTGCATTCATTAGTCTCCATTTCTTTCTCTACAATAAAAACTCTTGCAAACTATTAATCTAGTATCTCTCTCATCTCCTGGTGTTCAACACAAAGATGGCCTTCTTGATCTTGAAGGGGCCCAATCCTCTCTCTAGTTGCCCTCATATTCTCATGTATTCATAGAATCTCTTTGGATTATCCTTAACCTTAGCATTGGTAGGTAAGGTTATCTCATATCAAATCTTTGCCTTCCTGATCTCTCAAGAATGCCCCTACACTCTCTATTTTCAGAGATTTAATTGAACCAAGTTGTCTATATCTAAAAAAAATTCTTTTACTCGATTAGAAGCTCAAGATCTTTATTCATCCATTGTTCCTTCATCTTACCAGCCTTACCATTCACTCTAACAGAAACAAAATGCCACTGAACTCATCATCACACCCTGGAACACCTCCCACTTGTCAAACATCCTTTTACCTGTGAACAATCTATTCCAATTAATTTTTGAAAGTTGGTGTCTCATACCATTACAATTTTCCTTACTTCAATTAAAAACTAACTTTTATGGAAGGCTCATCCTTTTCCATAACCATTTTGAAACTGATAGAATTATGACTAATTTTACTTCAATGGCCTACCCTACCTTATTACCCAAAAGGTCTAGTTTTGCTCCTTTGAGTAGGAGCATCGACATATTGAGAAAGAAATTTTCCATGAGCACATTTGACAAATTCTTCCAAACTTTTAACATTATGATAGTCCCAATGTTATAAAGTTTAAAATCTCCCATTATTACAAGCTTATTATGCTTGCATATCTGAAATCTCCCTGCATATTTGTTTCTCAAATTTCTCTTTCTCATGAGGGGCCTAGAGAACAATCCCATCAAAGTGATCATCTTTTGTTATTTGCAATTTCTATTCATTTCCACCAGATGATTTTTTCAGAAATATCTTCTAGTTATAGCAGTAATGTATTCTTTAATCAAAAACTCCACTCCTTTTTTTCTTGCCCCCAAGGTTCTGGAGTAGATTTGTAGCTTGGGTTGTGGATGCTGTGGTTGGTTGACTCACCGATCTGGTTCATCAGTTCGCAGACATTTCATCGCACTGCTGGTAACAACATTACTGCAGCCTCCCATGAAACACTTGTGTTTTCCTGCCTGTTATTTAACCTCTGGGGTCCACTGGAGTTGATTACCTCATTTCCAGTTTTTCTTCACAGTGGTGTATATACAGGGTCTAATTCAACATATTTATTGATGGCCTTCTTGGTGGAGAACCAGGCCTCTAGAAATTCCCATGCTTGTCTATTTGGCCTGTCCTAGGATCCTGGTGTTGTCCCAATTGAACTGGTGGTTCTCTTTACCCATGTGAATGGAAACATGAGTATTGGTGAGTATTCTTGCCTCCTTTTCTATCCTTCCTATAGCATCTAAAACTGGGAACACTGCCGCCAGTCTTGTCCATCTCTCAGCTAAGTTTCTATAATAGAAATAACATCCCAATCCCATTTTCTTAAACATGCCAAGTTCATCAGCCTTGCTTGTAAGACCACTCACATTGAAATAAATACACTTTAGTCTTTCAGAGTTATTACATACTGACTCTCACCTTTTTCTAATTGACACACTCTCCCCACAATCAGAATCTTCTCCATCAACCCTTCCATTTACACTGCTTACAATTCCTCCCCTCACTATCAGTATAAAGTCTCCCTTAATAGGATGAGTAAACCTCCCTGCTACGATATTGGACCCTTTCCAATGTGGGTTAGGCCCTTTTTTTTGAACAGGTCTTTTCTATCCCAACTGTCCAAAACCTGAATCCCTGAACAATACACCAGCTCTTCAGCCGTCTATTTATCTTTTCACTTTTTGTTCCTTCCCTCGCTTGAGTTTGGCATTGAGAGTAAGCCAGAAACTACTACTTCAGTTTTAGCTTTAACTTCTACCTAACCTCTTAAATTCGCTATAGTGCTTTAAATCTTTTCCCTGAAAAATGTCATTCCTACCAACATGTACAGTAATTTCTGGATTCTCAATCTCACCTGTAACAACATGTCTGAAATGTTCAGAAACATCCTTAGTCCTAGCACCAGGACAACAACAATCCTAAATTTACACTCACTGACACAGAATTACCTGTCTACACCCTTGATGGGAGAGTCCCCTGTAACAATAATTCCATTAAATCTTGTCAAATGCTGCCTAACATAAGAATTATTCCAAGTGTTCAAATGACTGGCCCTTCCACTTTCCTCCGAGAGACTATCCCCTTCAACAGTTCCAAATAAGCCAACACAAAAGTACAATGACAATTTAAGTAGTGCGAACAGTAATTATTTTGAATATTAAAATGTTGTTACCTATTGGGAAGCTATGTACTGTTTCCACAAAGATTAACTTTTGAATTGAGAGAGATTGTAAGGATTGTATACTCAGTTGTTTACAGAAATAACTGATGCTTATATCAATGACAAATCGAACAGAAGAACAAGTGAAAAAGTTCCAAATTGTACTGTGACATTGAATTGGGTAACCACAAACACCTCTGAAAAGCACATTGCTTTTTGCTACTTTTGGAATGAAATGTGCAAAGAATTTGGTGGCTGAACAAGACCAATTTTTCCCAACATGTTGCTGCAATTCTGCATTATTAAGCAGTGACCAACATTATGTCCCAACTTTAACATACACTGAACAGTTTTAAAATGATAATAAGTGTTCCATAGGCAAAAGCTTTAAGGTCAGCATGGTACACAAGTGATTTGTAAAAAAGTTTAAGTGCAATGGTGTTATAACAGATTGGTAGAGAAAATGGCATACAAACTAACCGATACCAGGCTGTATGACTTTTCAGTGCAAAGTCCAAGTCAGTTATTGCAACAGAAGGCAATCTGCCTTTACACCAAAGTCTCTGATAAGCAGAACACAGTTTTCTCAGAAATACTGGACTTTTTTTTGAAACAAAAGATACCATTTAACAATAAAGTACACTTTCCCTACGAGCTGCAAAGCAAATTGCAACATCAGACCAAGGTCTTGCATTATAAAGATTCAGGGAAGGAGCTGTATTTATAATATGCTTATGAAACACCAGAACGTTTAAACAGGAACAGGGCCCTCTGAAGTGTGGGTGTGTGTGTCGAAAAAGCATGCAATAAACCATGCCTAAATTAAGAGGCCTTGAAAGACATGCCCAGAAGACTTTTTTTTAAAAAGTAAGCATGTTTCACCATTGCTTCCGTTCGGAAAATCAGATTAGAAAGGGGTCAATGTGGCCCTGGTCACTGAGTTACAAGGCAAGTCACATTCATATTGCACCAAACAATATCTCAGGGGTAAAGATGAGCAACCATCTCATCTCTGATGGTACCGCACTGAAGCTCAATATTTATAGATCAAATACAAACAACTAGTTATTTTTGTGATGTGAAAACAGTAATAAGTACTTCCAATATTTTGTTACAAAGGCATAAACGTCACTTGATCTGTGCTCTGATGCACAGGAGATCTTTAAACTTCGGTTAGAAGCTAGCAAAAAGTATTGTCCATGTATTTGAGTAATTCAAACACTAAATCTCCACAGATTAATCAGCCTAAATTGAAAAAGCAAGTAAATAGCTCAAAAGGTTTAGAAATGCCCTCTTACCCATTACACTTAACTACACATTGAGAAATCAGATCCCATTAACTAACAAGTCCTGAGTGGTACCAATAGCTTTTAACAAAAAGAATTAGATCAAAATCAAAACCTTACAGGCCCGTTAGTTTGTCCAGTATAAACTAGAAGGGATATTAGAGATAAACCACATGGCTACTTTGACAGAAGATAGAATTAATACAGAATCTTAATATTACTTTTCAAAAAAGTCATGTTTCAGGGACAGAAAAGTGTAAATATCCAGAATCTCTGAAAACAATACAAATCAGTGTCTGATGAAGAGATTTACTCCGAAAATGGGGTAAACTTATCTTGTGTAAATAAGTTGATTGCGTACTGGGATTTCAGTTTTGTTTCAGGTTTCAAGCAACTGAAATACTTACACTGTGCTTTTGGTTAAAACCTCACCAACATAATTAAATTTATTTGAACTACTCAGATGGCAAACGTACAGCCCTATAATAGACTGATTTATAAGTCTGATTCCAGTAGGATCAGTGAACAGATACTGAGGTTAGGTAACAGAACTAAAATATTACTTTTCTCTCATTCTACAGCTGCTGAAAAACCTGTTGACTGCTCCCTAACATTTTGTGTCATTGTGATAGAAATTTTGGGCTAGACAGACAAAAAGAAAAAAAAATTGGATCTGTTCTCATGGAGCAAATGATGTGGAGGTGCTGGTGCTGGTGCTGGACTGGGTTGGACAAGGTCAGAAATCACAAGACCCAGGTTATAATCCAACAGGTATATTTGAAAATACCAGTTTCAGAGCCCCAGTCCTTCTTCAGTGTTAGTCTAACTCCTGAAGGAGGAGCGAGGCTCCGAAAGCTTGTGTTTTCAAATAAACCTGTCAAACTTTAACCTGGTATTGAGATTTCTGACCTTGTGGACAGAAGACAGTCACCCATGATGGCCACTCTCCTTGGGAACAGTTACCAATGAAATCATTCAGGATTCAGCCTTGGAATTGTTGTGTACTTTAATTAACGATTTGAATAAAGACTTAAGGAGCTCTGTATACAAATTTGCTGCTTCAACAATACATATTTACATAATAAACTTGGACAGAAAAACTACATTAAAGGGAGGTTTAGAAGTGCTGGAGAAATGGGGCCCATGTTTGCCAATGGGTTATTAACCTGCATTTTAGTACATGAAGCTCTGAAGATCCATCACCTGTAAGCAAAAAATTGCTAGGTTTTATTGCCAGGATGATTAAATACAAAAGAGTGTGCTCAGCTTTGGCTCTCTCACATGATGGGTGTCATGGGCTCTACAGAAGTTGCAGATAAGTGAGAGAAGCTCCATACCCAGTACAAAGACTGTCACTTATGACAACAAACTGAGAGCAGAAGCTGTTTAGCTTACAGTATATTCAATTTTAAAGTGCTTAAAGGATTAGATCAAGCCTGTCTGGATAGGACGATTCAGTAAACAAGGAATTAAGTTAGCCATCAGGAGCAATCAGATTCATCAATTTGCAGAACAAAACCCAAGCACACGCAGTGGGCGTTGCATCGACTTCAAGCAGTTAAAGGAGTCCCTAAGAGAACTGGGTCTCCCAGAACTTGTTTAATTACCTTCAGGGTCAAAGTGGAATTTCTCACAAGATTTTTCTCCTAAATTGGCCTGTTTTCTGTTTCCCCCAAAAAACAGTCCTTTCCATACATCCAGCAAGATCCCATATCTCATGGGTAGGTCTTGGCATTACAGTGTAGGATACTAGTTAATCTGTTCCTAGTCTTTTCACAAAAATTAAGATACAACTCAGACCAACGAGGAAAAGTAACAGCAAATCTGCAAATATATTTGAGAAGATGCAAGAACAATAGGGTAGTACTTTAAAAAAAATCTTTGATCATCTTTAACATCAGCTGGCAGTAGAAAGGGGTGGAAGGAAAGTATTTTGAAATGTGCATTGATAATTTTCCAGCACAGTGAAGGAAGCAGCACTGGGCATGGACCCGGAGAATGGAGTGGAGAATTAGAATGCGCTTCAAAGACAATTTCAGACACTGATATTTGAGAACAGGAAAGAACTAAGCACACAGCATTATCAGCATACATTACAAAGGGGAAAGTCTTGCTTAACTAACTTATTCAATGTTTGGTGGGGAGAATAACAGAATACAACATTACTCCAGATTACGTAATTTTTCTGGATTTTCAAAAAGGCCTTCAATAAAATGCCCCATAATAGACAAGTGAATAATTTCAGATAATGTATATTCAGTGGACAGGTGGCAGAATGGATCGCCATTTGGCTTTTTTAAATTCATTCACTGGATGACAGACAGTCTGGCTGGGTCGGCATTTATTGCCCATTTTGAATTGCTCACAAGACTTCAAGGCTGAAAAGTGAACAGTGAGAATAAAAAGTAGTTATTCTGAGTGACAGAGGATTAGCTCTGACACTCCACAAGAATCAGTATTGGGATCACTGCTATTTATGATTACCTAAACAATTTGCACTGTGAATCAAATACATAATTGCTACATTTGTGGATGACACCAATTCTGAGCAGAACTGTAGCAAATTACAGGAAATTAACAAACTTGGAATGGTAAATCTGAAAATGAAGTTCAACACAAATGAGATTGCAAAACTTAGAATTAGAATTCCTACAGTGTGGAAACAGGCCCTTCGGCCCAACAAGTCCACACTGAACCTCAGAACATCCCACCCAGACCCACCACCTAATCTAAACCTCCCTGAACACTATGGGCAATTTTACATGGTCAATCCACCTTCCCTGCACATCTTTGGACTGTGGGAGAAAACTGGAGCACCCGGAGGAAACCCATGCAGACACGGAGAGAAACTGCAAACTCTGCACAGACAGTTGCCCAAGGGTGGAATTTTGCCGACAGAATGTAGGTGTTCTGCAAGGCAGTCACGTAGTCTGTGTTGCATTTTTCAGTGTACAAGAGACCACATTGAGAGCAGCGAATGTAGTTGGCTAGACGGAATGAAATCAAGGTAAAGCACTGCTTCACCTCAATACTTCCATTTCAAAATCTCATCCTGAAGTCTGAATAGCTTCAGTGGTTTGTCATTTCACGTCTCTATAACCCATTCTCGCCCACATTCCTCCAAGAACTCTGTGTTCTTCTGATGTTTAGTGTATTGCACTTACTCTTTTCCAGAAGATTGACAACCATGTCTTTAGCACCCTAGGCTATAAGCAACATCTATTCCCTTCCGTACAAAACTTTGCAACTCTTCACTAATCTTCAATGTTTTGGGACCTACCTCTTTGACAATGTTCTTTCCTGATGTATCCTTGTGTTGGAGATATTTTTGTCTAATTACACCTCCTTGAAGGAACTTCGGATGTTTTTCTACATTTGACATATATAGAGAAGATTATTGTAATAGGGTTGTTGCAAAAATTACAGAGCTGCTCAAGTTTCTTGGACAATCAACTGCAAACTGAATTTATCACCTAAATCCTGGTGTCTACACTCCACTTCATACATAGTTTTATAATTTTGATTATAATGACATGGGCTGCAAACTAGAGCAACAAAAACAATTTCAAACTGGAATCAGAACAAAATGTGGGGAAGGGTGAGGGCAAGAATTTATATATAGCTGTGAACCATGGACTAAACTTAACTGCAAGTCAGTTCTGATGTAATTCAAATAATATAGGCAAAAAACACAGACAGCAAATTCAAGGTCTGTAACTGGAAGTATTGCTGTTTTTTAGTCATAATAGTTGAAAGAATAAGTCCTTCTTACCACAAGATGAGGTTTAGGTGGAATACAGTACAAATACAAAATTACACCACAGGGTAGTAAAGCTATAACAAAAACAAACCCAGCATTAGGCTTTATTTCTAAAGGAATAAAAATGTAGAAAGCAAAGTAGGTTTGCTAAGATTGCCGTGAACCTTGAATAGACTGGCACAATGTATTCGCGTGGTCTGGCGGCTACTTTATACATAGGTTATGGAGGCCTTGGTGAACACATAGAAGATTTACTAAGGTCGTAGTAAAAACGCATATCTATTCGTATTAGGAAAGAATTAACAGGAGAGAGAATTTTTGCTTTCAGGACAAACACAAATGGCTCATAATCAATAAGGGTCATGAAGAAATCCAGGAGGGAATTTTGAAAAGCTTCTTCATCCAAACAGTGAGGAGAATGTAGAATGTGCCAGTACAGGGACTAGTTGAACAGAATAATATAGATATCTCTAAAAGGGGAAATCAGGCAAGCATACAAGTGAGAGGGCACTATGGTGGTGTTCCCACCTCTGGGTCAGAAGATCCAGATTCAAGACCCACCTGCCCTGGCATGCCATTACATGCCCAAACAGGTTGACTAAGATAACTATGAGACGGACTCAGGGGGCAAATAGTCCATTTCTGTGCTGTATATCCTATTATTTGCAGGTACAGTATAACATTTACAGAATAGCAAAAGAAGAGCTGGATACATAGCCTGGGAGAATGGGTCAAAAATGAAATAACAGGGATAGAGTGAAAGAAAGTGGGAATATAATAGATAGTAGATAGTCCACAGTAGACAGTCAAACTAGGGAAGGGGCTGTGCAAATGAACCTAGCCAGGTGACTAAGGTTTCAACGGAGGAGAATTTTGGGAATAGCGATCATAATTATGCAAGGATTAAAGATAGTTATGGATAAGGATAACACTAGTCAGTGAATTTAAAAAGTGCTAAACTGGGAGAAAGCCAAATACTACAGTATGAGACAAGACCTGGAAAAAAAAATATTGGGGCCAGCTGTTGAAATTTGAGGGTATCATCTGACACGTGGGAGCCGTTTAAAGGTAAGCTGATCAAAGTTCACGGTTAGCATGTTCCTGTCAGCATGAAAGATAAGGATGGCAAGATATGGAAAACTTAGACAAAAATAAGAAAAAGGAAGCACAAGTTTCATGAAACTGAAATCAGGCAAGGCTCTTGAGGAATATCAAGGAAACAGGAAAGAACATAACCAAGGACATTTAGGATAAAAGGAGAATTCTACAAGGCTTCTTTTTTAAAATGTATATTGGGAGCAAAGAGGGTGGCGAGGGAAAGGGTAGGTCCACTCAAGGACATAGCAACGATTCTGTGCACAGAGCTATAGGAAGTGAGTGATGTCTTTACTGAGTATTTTGCATCAGTACTCACCAGGGAAAGGAAGGACAAGGGAACATTAGGGAGGGCTTTGCTGATATCCTAAGGCACATCAATATTAAGGTGGTGTGGTATTGGGTGTCTTGAAAAACACCAAGGAGACAAGTCCCCAAGACCTCATGAGGTCTATCCCAGAATACTGAGGGAGGCAATGAAGAAAGCTAAAGCCTTGAGAGATTTTTGCATCCCCTTTAGCCAAAGACCAGGTCCCAGAAGCCTGGAGAACAGTCAATATTGTTCCTTTGTTTAAGAGCAACAGGAATTATCCAGGAAATTATAAGCCAGTGAGCCTTACATCAATAGTAGGAAAATTATTGGAGATGATTCTTCAGAACAGTTTTGCGGACAGTGCAGAAAGTTGCCAAAGAATTCAGTAGGATATAGACCAATCTGAAAGTTGAGAAAAGAAAGAGCAGATGGAGTTTAATTAGGACAGAGTCAGGGAATGTATTTTGAAGGAGGTCAAATGCAAGAGGAAAGTATACAGTAAATGGCAGGACTCTTACAAGCATTGAAATACAGAGCAACGTTGGGGTACAAGTCCACAATTCCCTGAAAGTGGCAACACAAATGGATAAGGTGGTAAAGAAGGCGTACACACACTTGCCTTCATCAATAGGGGCAATATTATAAAAGTTGGCAAGTCATGTTAAAGCTGTATAAAACTTTAGTTAGGCCACCTTTGGAGTACTGTGTGCAGTTCTGGTCACTACACTTTCAGAAGCATGTGGAGGCTTTGGAGAGGGTGCAAAAAAAAGGTTTAATCAAGATGTTGCCTGGATTGCAATGCATTCACTAAAAGGAAAGGTGAGACAAATTTGGATTGCTTTCAAAGTGTTGGAGGCTGAAGTGTGACCTGCTACAAGTACATAAAATTACATGAGGCATGGATAGGGTGGATAGTTACAGCCTCTTTCCCAGTGTAGAGATGTCAAATACTAGTGACATTAGGTTTAAGGTGAGAGGGGAATGTTTAACGGAGACGGGCAAGACAATGTTTTTCTTATCCCAGACAGAGGGCAGTAGGCGCCTGGAGCATTCTGCCAAGGAAAATGATAGAAGTAGATTCAACAGTAATGTTTTTGAGGTATTTGAACAGACATGAACAGGCAGGAAATAAAGGGATGCAGATGGAATTAGTATAGATTCATGTGTTGTACTGTTTAATGCTTATAAAAGCAATGCCAAGAGTTTTATAAACAGAACAAAAAGCAAAGTGTCCATCAATGACAATGGTGATCAGACACCAGTAAGGAGATCTACTGGTTGAGTCAGAAGACATGGCTGAGGTATTAAGTGAGTATTGGCACTTGTCCTGTCTGACCATGATATCAATACAACTACAATCAATGCTTTGCACTTACAGATTCTGACAAGATTATAAAATTTATGATTTGTTCAAACAAAATGAGCAAAATTACAAAACCACAGGACTTTGGATTAGGATTGGCATAGTTCTGGTTACAGTGCACAATCAAGATGGCAGTTTTTCAACAAGTTTAGATTGGAATTAATTGAACACTTCCAGAATCTATTTTGAACAATTTTGGATGACTAGACAAATTCAAAATGACAAAAAGAATTCTCAACCCAAAATAGATTGTTAATAACTGGTTAATAATAACTTTTGCATAAGTTAAATAAAATTGAAGATTAAATTTAATAAACATTTCTACTTTTCACCAAGTTAGATACAGTATACAATTACTAAGCTCCAAAGGTGATACGCTACTAAAGATTAAAATTACCTATGGTTGTACATATTTCTGCAATCCATTGTCAGATTGAGGTTAACACATCATATTTACACATGAGCAAGTCAAGTGTTTCAACTATCAAAATTCTTGTTTCCTTCCAAGTGTAAAATTAGTAGTCCATTAGTTTCCCTATACCAAACTATGGACACTAAGAACCTGGGGATCTGAAGTAGATTTGACTAAGGTTTTAAAAAAAATGTACTAACATCCTGCTTCAAAATATCCACGACGACAAAAGTCAATTAGAAAACAAAAGTAAGAAATAACATACTCATTAAAGGTCAGAAGGAACCCTTTCAGCTCACCATATCTTTGCTCCTTGAAAGCCCATCCGATTAGCACAACTCCCTCATTCTTTTCCCACTGCCCTAGCAATTCCTTTTTAAAGGTTACTATCGATTCCATCTTCTCAGAAATTGCATTTCAGAGTGTTACAATTCACTTCAGAAGTAAAGTTTTACCTCCCTGGATCTTTTGACTGACTTAACTCTGTCCTCTGGCAACTGCGAGTGGAAGTTTCTCTCTAGCACTCAAAAGAAATTTCAAAAATGTTAACACTATTAAAGCTATAGTTAACCCCCTCCACTCAGGAGAATGTCCAAGCTTCTCTGGGATCTCCACGTGTCTTAAGTTTTTCCTCCCGTACTTCTGCACTTTTGCCAAGTATTTGGTTCCCTTGTGAACTGTGGTGCCTAGAACACTACACAATAGTCTGAGGCTTAACCAGTGATTATATTACAGATTACCATAACTTCCTTGCTTCGTACTGTATGCACACTTAAAATCAAGGATCACTTCCGTTTTGTTTTAAGAAAAAGGCACACAGCTAGACATGCTACCCTTAAAGATTTGTTTATTATGACTCTACACCACTGGCCTCCCCACCAAGCCTGTTCCTGCACACTGAAAAATTACACCATTTCATTTTTGCCACCTCTTCAGGCTTTCTTGCCAGACGTATCACTTCACATCTCTGCAAGATAACAAGGAGTGGAGCTGGATGAACATAGCAGGCCAAGCAACATCTTAGGAGCAGGACAGCTGATGTTTCAGGCCTAGACCAGTCATCAGAAGTGGGGGAGGGGAACAGGATTCTGAAATACGTAGGGAGAGAAGGGGAGGCAGATCGGAGATGGATAGAGGACAGAGTTGCAGTGGGAGAGGGATCCCCTGAGGTTTGTCCGCAGGGAGGAGACTAACTTCTTCAGGTTAGGCATCCTTAGAAGAGGCTTCGCAGCTTGGGGTTAAAATTGTATCAAAGATAATAGGAACTGCAGATGCTGGAGATTGAAGTTACCCTCCTCCTTCCGAGCAAACCTCAGGGGCACTCTCTCTCCCACTGCAACTCTCTCATCCTCTATCCATCTCTGATCCGCCTCCCTCTCTCCCTATTTCAGAACCCTCTTCCCCTCCCCCATTTCTGAAGGAGGGTCTAGGCCCAAAACATCAGCTTTCCTGCTACTCCAATGCTGCTTGGCCTGCTGCATTCATCCAGCTCCACACCTTGTTATCTAGGATTCTCCAGCATCTGCAGTTCCTAACATCTCTCATACATCTCAAGATATGGCTTTCAGCATTCACCCATCTTTTCACCAGCCTGCTTTTGCCTTCCTGAAAATGTCTGCTGCTATCCACTCAGTTTACTACTTTCCAAATGTAGTTATTAACAAATTAAATTTATGTCTCATACGCAATTCCAGGTCTCCACACACTAAAGTTCGAAATCATTAAATCTTGTAGGCAAGATTGCTATCTTATATAACAGCGTGGAGCTGGAGGAACACAGCAGACTAGGAAAGCTGACATCTCAGGTCAGGACCCTTTTTCAGAGCTTATTTCAGAAGGGTCCCAACCCGAAACGTCAGCTTTCTTGCTCCTCTGATGTTGCCTGGCCTGCTGTGTTTCTCCAGCTCCACACTTATCCGAGTTCAGCAGTTTACTATCTCTGGAGGTTCTATCATGCATTTTTTTTAAAAATAGATTTTTAAGTTAACCCCTTCAGATGTGTTTTGGCACACCTCAGGAACAGGTGGTACTTGAAGCCAGGCCTTCTGAAGTAGGGGCACTAAACTTGGTCCTCAATATCCCCAATTTGTTTCTATGACAACTGTCATTTTTGCTAAAAAGGACAGGAGGGAAGACAAAAGATAAACGAGAGCATGTCATGGAAAAAAAAAACTGAAGAAAGACATGCTTTGTGGAGGCAGACAGAAACAAAGCAACATAAAGGAAAGACGCTTCATAAAAGATATGCAAGAGGGAAGTAAAAATCTAGACAAAGGTTGAGCAGAAAAAAAGCAAGATACAACCATAAAACAGATTCTGCATTTTTCCTCTAAAAGAAAACATAGTGCAGTACTTTTCACCTTCATGTGTCACATAATTGTACATGTATATAATTGTCTGAAAGAAAGCTTAGAACCTAGAATGACTACCAGCATCAAATCAGAGCCACATCTGCAAGTGAACATTAACAACCACAGTACTACTCAAAAGGACAGAAAGTACCACTGGTGCATTGGCAAACAATTCTCTCAGCCAACACTACCAGAAATAAACTCTGTTCAATTTACCTCTATGCTACTTAGTACAGTCCACACTCCATACAACTTTGCTAGACAGGTTTGTCTACATTACAGAATTGCTACAGCACAGAAGGCAGCGAAAGTTTCAACACTAATGCCCAGAGGGACAAACAGCACTAAATTTATTTCATCCTTTCTAATGTGATGGAATTCAACATTTCGTTTTGAATTTCTTGAGTTGCTCAACACAAGCACTGAAATGAGTCTGAAGTAAACAGGGCCAAAACCAATGTAAATCACAAGAATTCAAAATTCAAACAAAAAAGCAGCGAAATTAAGTTACAAGCAGAAACAGGAGAGCCTGGACTAAAGGCTGCCGCCAAGGGAAGGGGGTGGGTGTTGTTTGAGAGGCAAAGGTGGGGTGGGGATGAAAAAAAAGGGTACAGAGGGGGTAAGGGCTTAGTGGATGTGATTGGGGGGGGGGGGGGGGTGGGGGAGAGAGAGTCGGGGCACAAGGGGTCAGTGAGTGTGGGGAGGGGTCGGGGAAGCGTAAAGGAAGGCGGGGGTGACCAGGAGTCTGAGGAGGAGGGAAGGAGTGAGTGAGGGTGGTGAGGTGGGAGGAGGGAGAAGAGGGGGGCACAGGCAGAGTAGGACGGGGCTGTCTGAGGGGCGGAGTGGGTCCAAGGAGAGGCGCCTGTCCAGACTCGCTCCTAGAAAGCTGCATAAACCCGGCTACAACGATGGTTACCTATAGGCCTCTGTGTGGTGATAAGGAGCAGAGTGAGAGAGACAGAGAAGTGGAGGGGGAAAGCTAAGCCTCGAAGTACAAATGAAGCGCAGTCCCCTCCACACCGGCTCCTGCCGCTACCGCCACCGTTCTCTTCCCTCCCTCTCTTAGGAAGCTGCCATCTTCAGGCAAACGGCACTGCGCGTGCGCCACCGCTGTCACGGGACCGTCGCCTGACCCCCCTCCACCGGAAGTGTCGAATAATGTCGGCGACGGGAACGAGCGGAATGTCATTTTAAAGGGACGCCAGGATGGGTGAGTTGTTGGATGTTGGTGATGGGACTAGTTCCTGCTCTGGGCGATGTGTTAATGTTTACTCCAACAGTAATTCTTCATCGGCTTAGTCTTCTACTCAGACTGACTTCTCCGAAATTAAAAGGGTAGTTTTACTTTTGATTGGCTCTGTTGCATTCCAGCAGTAAACATCTTATTTCCTTGAAATTTACCTGTTTATAATGTCAGGATTGGATACTTGGAGAAAACATAGTTTCCTAAATAACAATCTCGTTCCATGTTGAGTTGGGGTTGACGATGACGGGTAGCAGCGTTAAAACTGCGGATGAATTCTTCGCTGCAGAAGGCTGTTGAGGCTGGATCGTTAAATGTGTTCAGGGCTGGAATAGATTTTTAATCATGAAGGAATCAATGGTGATAGAAATAAAGTAGGAAAATGAGGATTATCAGGACAGCCATGAACTCATTGAATGGCAGAACAGATTTGATGGGCCAAATAGGCTACATCTTTCCTGCTTCCTATGACCTTGTGCTTTTCTTCTGAATTGAGTTTTTAAAAAATAACTTTGTAGAAATTGATTTAAGCTGAGGGTGATTGGGCTTTAGTTAAGTCAAGTGAGTAGGTCATTATATAATCAATAGTAATATTGTTAACATTGAGCGCTTATTTTTTCCAAGGTCCCAAAAATCTCATATTTACCATGGCTACTACACTTTGTCTGCACATCTCTGGACACTGTGGGGCAATTTAAAATGTCCAGTCCACCAAACCACATCTTTTGGAGTGGAGGAGGAAACCAGAGCAGCTGACAAAAACCAATACAGACATGGGGAGAACACGCAAACTCAACACTGTTACCCAAGACCGGAATCGACCTGGAGTCCCTGGTGCCATGAAGCAGCAGTTCTAACCACTGAGCCACCGTTTCAGATTGGAAACTGACAAACATAAATTCTTCATTCAAAAAGAGAACCAAAAAAACAAACAGCAAAACTACAGGCTAATTCACTTAGCTTTTGAAAGAGGGCAGATGTAGGAACCATTATTAAAGTTTTTGTAACAGTGCACTTAAAGCAATTCAAGAAAATCAGGTAAGATTAAATTGAAAAAAAGAGAACAATACTACCCAGGAACAGGCCCTTCAGCCCTCCGAGCCTTTGCTGACACATTTTGCCTTTGCATATTAAAACTGTCTTCACTTACAGGATCTGTATCCCTCTGTTCCCTTCCTATTCATGTTTCTCCAGCAGTGCATTCCAGGCACCCTCCACCCTTTGTGTAAAAAATGTGCCTCACACATCTCTTTTAAATTTCCGCCCCCCACCGCCCCTTGAACTTTGTTCCCCAGTCATTGACCCGCCACCCTGGGAAAAAGACTCACACTTTCCATGCCATCTGTGCCGTTCACAATCCTCTAAACAGGTCACACCTCAACTGCCTGCATTCCAGTGAAAACAAACCCAGTCTATCCAACCTTTCTTCATAGCTAAAATCCCTTATACCAGCAATATCCTGGTAAACATTTTCTATACCCTCTCCAAAGCATCCACATCTTTCTGGTAATGTGGTTACCACAACCAAACGCAATATTCCAAGTGTGGCTTAAAATTTCTGTAAAGCTGCAGCTCAACCTGCCTATCCTGACACGCAATGCCCCTTCCAATGAAGGCCTTTTTGTACAAACTTATCTACCTGTGCTATGACTGTCAGTGATCTGTGGACCTGCATAACCAGATCCCTCTGTATACCAATACCCTGCCATTCACTGTACAATTTCCACCTGTACTTGACCTTCCAAAATGCATGGTTTATGTTTATGGCGATGACCTAGTGATATTATCGCTAGACTATTTATCCAGCTATGGCTTAATATTCTGGGAATCCATGTTCAAATCCAACCACAGCAGATGGTGGAATTTGAAATCAATAAAAAAAAATCTGGAATTAAGAATCCACTGATTATCTATTCTTGGGGGGGGGGGAAAAAACCCATTTGGTTCACTAATGTCCTTCAGAGATGGAAATCTTCCTCCCACACCTGGGCTGGCTTACATGCCACTCCAGACCCACAACAATGTGGTTGACTCTCAGTTGCTCTCTGAAATGGACCAGCAAGCCAACTGCTACAAAGTCTCAAAGAAAGCAAACTGGACAGATCACCTGGCATCGACCAAGGCACTGAAAAGACAACAGCAGAAACTGCCCTGTTGATCCTGCAAAATCCTTCTCACTAACTAGTGCCAAAATTAAGAGAGCTGTCTCACAGACTAGTTAAGCAACAGCCTGACATTGTATTTAAGGTATGATTCCGTGAGTATGACCATGTCTCAGCCACCATCATCGCCATTCCTGTATATGTCCTGTTCCACTGGCAGGACAGACCCAGCAGAGGGGGCAGCACAGTGGTAAACAGTGGGGTGGGAATTTCCCTGGGAGTCCTCAACATTGACTCCCGATCTCGTGGTGTCTCTTGGCCTCATGTTGAATGTGGGCAAGGAAACCTCCTGCTGATTATCACCTACCGACACAACAGCATTCCTCCATGTTGAACAACACTTAAAACGCTGAGGATGGCAGGGCACAAAATGTACTCTGGGTGGGGGATTTCAATGGCCACCTCCAAAAGTGGTTCAGCAGCAGTACTACTGATTGAGCTGGTCAGCTCCTAAAGAACATAGCTGCTAGACTGGGTCTGCGGCAGGTGGTGAGGGAACTAACAAGAGGGAAAAACATACTTGACCCCATTCTTACCAATCTGACAGCTGCAGCTGCATCTGTCTATGGCATTGTCAGTCAGAGTGGCCAATGTACAGTCCTTATGGAGATCAAGTCCTGCCTTCACATTGAGAACAAACCCCATCATGTTGTGTGGCACTATCCCCGTGCTAAATGGGACGGACTTCACACAGATCTAGCAACTCAAGACTGGGCATCCATGAGGTGCTGTGGGCCATCAACAGCAACAGAATTATACTCCAACATAATCTGTAACCTCATGGCCCGGCATATCGCCCACTCAACCATTACCATCAAGCCAGGGGATCAACCCTGGTACAATGGAGAGTGCAGGAGGGCATGCCAGGAGCAGCACCAGGCGTACCTGAAGATGCAGTGTCAACCTGGTGAAGCCACTAAACAGAACTACTTGCATGCCAAACAGTGAAAGCAGCAAGTGATAGACAGAGCTAAGCGATCCCACAAATAATGGATCAGATCTAAGCTCTGCAGTCCTGCTGCATCCAGTCGTGAATGGTAGTGGACAACTAAACAACTCACTGGAGGAGGAGGCTCCACAAACATCTCCATCCTCAATGATGGAAGAGACCAGCACATCAGTGCAAAAGATAGGACTGAAACATTCGCAGCAATCGTCAGCCAGAAGTGCCGAGTGGATGATCCATCTCGGCCTCCTCCAGTGTTCCACAGCATTACAGATACCAGTCTTCAGCCAAGTAAGTTCACTCCACATGATATCAAGAAATGGTTGGAAATACTGGATAGTGCAAAGGCAACGGGCCCTGACAGCATTCCAGCAATAGTACTGAAGACTTGTGCTCCAGAACTTATTGCCCCCCTAGCCAAGCTTCATAGAATTCAATTCAATCCCTACAGTGTGGAAACAGGCCCTTTGGCCCAACAAGTCCACACCAACCCTCAGAGCATCCCACCCAGACCCATCCCTGCATAGCCCACCTAATCTACACATCCCTGGACACTACGGGCAATTTAGCATGGCCAAACCACCTAACGTGCACATCTTTGGACTGTAGGAAGAAACCAGAGCAAACCCATGCAGACACGGGGAAAATGTGCAAACTCCACACAGACAGTCACCTGAGGCTGGAATCGAACCCAGGGCCCTGGTGCTGTGAGGCTGCAGTGCTAACCACTACACCATTGTACCACTGTGCCATCCCTTGCTGTTCCAGTACAGTTAGAACACTGGTATCTACCTAACCATGTGAAAAATTGCCCAAGTATGTCCTGTACTAAAAAGCAGGCCAAATCCAACCCAGCCAATTACTGCCCCACTCTCGCTTGACTACTCTCGTTCATCACTAAAGTGATGGAAGGTATCATCAACAGCGCTATTAAGCAGCACCTGGTCAGCAATAACCTGCTCAGTGACGCCCAGTTTGGGTTCTGCCAGGGCCACTCAGCTCCTGATCTCATTACAGCCTTGGTTCAAACGTGGACAAAAGAAATCCAGAAGTGAGGTGAGAGTGACAGCCCCTGACATCAAAGCTGTAGTCCACTGAATGTGGCATCAAGGAGCCTGAGCAAAACTGGAATCAATGGGTATCAGGGGGCAAACTCTCTGGTGTTTGGAGTCATACCCAACACATGGGAAGATGGTCGTGGTTGTTGGAGGTCAATCATCTCAGCTCCAGGACATCTCTGCAAGAGTTCCTCAGGGTAGTGTCCTCGGCCCAAACATCTACAGCTGCTTCATCAATGACCTTCCCTCCATCATAAGGTCAGAAGTGGGGATGTTTGCTGGTGATTGCACAATGTACAGCACCATTCGCAACCCCTCAGATACTGAAGCAGTCCGTGTTCAAATGCAACAAGATCTGGGAAATATCCAGGCTTGGCCCAACAAGTAGCAAGTAACATTCACGCCACACACGCCAGGCTTTGACCATCATGAATAAGAAACAATCTAACAACCACCTTCGGCATCCAACAGTTTCACCATCGCTGAATCCTCCACTATCAACCTCCTGGGGGTTACCATTGACCAAAAACTCAATTGGACTTACTACATAAACACAATGGCTGCAAGAGCAGGTCAGAAGTTAAGAACACTGCAGCAAGTAACTCACCTCCTGACTCCTCAAAATCTGCCCACCATCTACAAGGCACAATTCTAGAGTATTCCTTACTACTTGGATGAATGCAGCCCCTACAACACTTAAGAAGCTTGATATCACTTGATTGGCACAAAATCCACAAACATTCATTCCCTCCATCACCAACGCTCAGTAGCAGCAGCGTGTACTATCTACAAGATTCACTGCAGAAATTCACCAAAGCTGCTCAGACAGCAACTTCCAAACTTCCAAACCACTTCCATCTCGAAGGACAAGGAGAGCAGACATATGAGAAAACCACCACCTTCAAGTTCCCCTCCAAGCCACTCACCATCCTGACTTGGAAATATATCACCATTCCTTTGCTGTCACTGGATCAGAATTCTGGAATTCCCTCCCTAATGGCATTGTGGGTCAACCCACAGCATGTGGACTGCAGCAGTTCAAGGAAGCAGATCACCACCACCTTCTCAAGGACAACGAAGGACAAGCAATAAATGCAGGCTAGCCAATGACACCAAGATCCTACAAATGAATAAAGAAAATATATATAGGAGGTCTTCAAAGAAGTACCGTGCTGTGGATAAAGGAAACTAGTGGATGTGCTGTCCAATCAGCTTGCCAACTATCAGCAATATGCTTTCATTCAATATGAATGTCAATTTTCCCCTTAAATTGGTAAGCCTGTGAATCATCCTGAAGAGTGCAAGACAAAAGATTTTTTTAAAAATGTCTTTTTTTCGGTCATGCTCGAGTTCTGTACAAATGACTATTTCATACCAGAGTAGATATTTCCTAAATCAACCTGTTCATAGATTTTATTACATGCCACTGGAAGTAACGGCGGGGGGGGGGGGGGGTGGGAATTTGAACCTGGGCCTCCTGACTCAGAGGTAAGGGCACTACTGCTGCACCACAAAAAGCTTTTTCCTACATTGAAGTGACTGGCCTGAACCCCCAATTGGTCATCAAAACGGCGAACGCACGTACGCAGGTTACATCAGTTGGCTGTGATAGACACCAGGATACATGTGCACTCTTTCCCACTCTCACCCCTCCTCATCAATTTGATTCAGTTTCAGCCCATGGTTCCTGATGAGAGTTGTCGTCTCAGATCTGCACAATGGTGTTTGGTTCTCTGAAGTCAGAAGTTTGAGTTGCTCGAATGCAAAGATGGCTGCACACAGTGAAACATGGAAAGAGGAGTTCCCACTCCTGGCACTGCTGAAATACAAAGAAAGGAGCTGACTGCTGGATTGGTGTTGTATTGCTTCCTATTCCTGTACACACATCTGTCACTTCCAAATGATTGGAGCTTTCTCTTTGCACATGTATGCTCCTTACGCCACCTAGATGTGGTGTTAATACATTTCACAGTAATTTCGGATATTTTTAACTCAACACGTCACCTCTGGAGCAGGTGAAACTTAAACCAAGAGTTTCTAGCCCAGATATGGGGACATTACCTCTGTGCCACAAAGGCCCTCATAGCAATTATATACAGGTGCTTTGAATTATGATTTTATCCACACTATCAGATATTGCAATTTTTATTCCATTTAAAGAGGAAGGAATTTAAGCGTGACATAAGAATCAATTTTCTTTCTAATTTAACACATCTTTCCTCCACCAGTAAACCACAATAATCCTTTATTTGGAGAAAAGGAGTACATTTTCTACATGGAGGTTCAAATCTGGCCAGGATTGACAGCACTACAATTAAAATTGTGCATGTTATTTCCAAACACTGCCCTCTCCCAACTACCTATTTCTAGAGGTCCATTCGTTCTGGAAAAGGTGTGCAATTAAATACGGGCTATTCTAGTTAATTTCAATCATCTTCATTTCACAATTGACAGGTTTAAATAAAAATCCATTTAGGTGATGCACTCCAAGCTAACATCTCAATTCAATTCTCCTACTCCAAATACCACCATTGACAGTGACACTCACCCCTCCAGTTCAGAGTGACGTTCTTCCTCCCCCATTTCTTGCTTTACAAAGCCTTCTCTTTTGATACCCATTGTAGTCGGGAACAGTATTGTCCCTTCAACCACTGTCCTGTCACACAGGCCTTTTTTACTGTCCAGCAACTTGCCCCAGTTCACAGTGGCATTATGCTTCCACAGCAGCACTGCTCTCTCTCTTAACCCTTGCAGTGTGAAGCAGTGGACTGCCTCCTACACCCTTCCTTCATCCACAGAGACAGTCACTTTTTCTGGTTTTCCATTTACAATAGCCCTGTCTCCCTCCCAGATCTCCCAGTTTAAATAAGTACTTTATTTTTACAAACTCCTTCCAGGAATTCTCCGTCTCTAACTCCCCATAATAAAGGCACTGTTCTATCTGATAATCTCTGGTAACCTTGGTCAAAAAGGGACAACCATCACCACTCTACTCACAGTCTATGCTGTTTCGATTTTAAAATTCTCATCCTTCTCTTCAAATCCCTGCAGGACCTTGCAGTTCCATAAATTCACCTATCAGAGAGTCCAACTGGAAAGGAGCACACTGTAGAAGAGAATGCGATCTCTGGCATAAACCTCTGGATTTCAGCATTTAGCTGCACACATTGTAGCCAAATTTACCTGTAGTTTACTGCTCTTACAAGCCTCTGATTTATTATAGCATAACCCAGACCATCAATTTGTGAAGAAGGGTCTAGGCCTGAAACGTCAGCTTTCCTGCTCCTCTGATGCTGTTTGGCCTGCTGTGTTCATCCAGATCTACATCTTGTTATTCCATCAATTTGTAACTTTTGCCTGTGAAGTCTGTTTCTGGTTGAAGGCTGACAATATCAGTTTCAGTTTCATTTCCATTTCCAGTAAAGTGAAACAATGGAGACATTCTGTGAATTTGAACTCAGTCAGTTACGAACAATTAAAACCAGACCCCATGTTTTAGCCAAATAGGAGATTTAGCAGAGACCGCAAACTCACAGAGCTACTAAAGAATGCCCAGCAGTAAGAAATCCA
Source organism: Stegostoma tigrinum (assembly GCF_030684315.1). Classification (NCBI taxonomy): domain Eukaryota; kingdom Metazoa; phylum Chordata; class Chondrichthyes; order Orectolobiformes; family Stegostomatidae; genus Stegostoma; species Stegostoma tigrinum. The sequence continues at coordinate 12,802,419 of NC_081355.1, read as the reverse complement.
TGGAAAGAATTTAATTAGATTGAGAAGTTATAGCCTCAAATATTGACTCATCCTAGGACAGCTGTTTAACATTTGTGCAGAAGACTTGGTTATCTGCAATTGTTTTCACTTTGATTCCCAGTTCTTGACTGAAGGCTTGCAGGAATCATTCTTGTTAAAACTAAAGTTATTGCAAATAATTGAACAAGGTGATATGAAAACATACAGATTCTTACAACATCAGAATAGAAGCAAGGTTTAAAATGTGAGTGAATAAAATAGATACTTCAGAATTTTGAGAGACCTGAACAGCCATTAACACTTCGAGCTCAAATCACACTAGTGTAAATGTAATCACAAATAAATGTGCAGTAGCTATCAACAAAGGTGATCGTTGTACATTTAATTTCCGTGAAAAGCAAAACATGCTTTTGGATCCTGGGATCTTGATGTATTCCTAATTATTTAATGAAAATCAGAACTCAAACAAGTGCTCAAGTTTACTTGAGAGAGTGTACTTGTATTAAGATCTTGTGGAAGTGTTATTATAAGTAACATCGATGGTGGCAAGTTCAGTAATTAATTAATTTATGCGTAAAAACATATCTGGAAGTTCAATGATGCTCCCCGATTGATAATGGCAATCCACTAGTGTTCATTAGCTGATGTTGTCTGGGTCCAACTTTCTTCACAAGAGAAGTGAATCCTTTCCCTAGTAGCTGATAAATTCCCCGCATATGAATATTATAAATTATCTCTCTATTTTGATGTGGTCTGTAAAATAATTTGCAATAATGGGAGGAATTACTAAAGAGAAATGCATGTTATGAACTGGGGAGGCAATGGCCCAGTGGCATTGTTGCTTGACTATTTTGTTATTGCTTGACTATTAATCTAGAGACCCAAGTAATATTCTGGGACATGGGCTCGAATCCTGCCATGGTGGAAACTGAATTCAATTTCAAAAGAAATTTGGAACTAATAGTCTAATGCTAATCATGAATCCATTACTTATTGTTCAAAAAACCCAACTGGTTCACCAACACCCTTTAGGGAAGAAACTGCCCTCCTTAACTAGTCTACATGTGATTCTGACCTACAGCACTCTTGATTCACTTTTAACCACCCTCTGGGGCAACTAGGGATGAGCAATAAATGCTGGCCTAGTCAGTGATGCCCATGGGCCATAAATTAAAAGAACAGAATTAACCCATTGTATTCAAGAAGTAAGGTTGCAGTCTAAGCTGGACCTATTCTAAGTGTTATCAGGTGACGTCACAGAAACCTTGCAGAATTGAATGAGTATTTTTGGACAGTGGGTGGAAGTTACTGTTCAGACGGGCAGGTCACTTACCCACTTGATTGAGAAACATGTTTGGCATCTGAAAAATCTCCACTCAACAGGATGAATTTACAGCTGGCTGAATTTAAAATGTTGGAGAAGCCAGTGACCATTCACCACATTAAATACATGCAAACTTTTAATACTAAAACTTTGTGGCCCTGCAGGTTGAAATAACTGCACAGCAGCTGCCATCACGTCACCAAGTCAGTCACAGTACAAAGGCCCAGGCCAGCTCTCCAGCCCTTGACTGAGGAGACTCTCTGAATCTTCTGTTTATACCTGTCAGCCAGGGCTCTCTGATTGACCCAGGTTAAGAAGCCTAATCAAGGGTCTGAGTCAATGGATCCATTTGGACCTGGTTCCAATCACTACACAGATACGCATTGTCCTTTTCTTTTCAGATCTAATTTCTGTTTCATGTTACTAATTTTGACATCACTCATCACCATTGACTACTTTTAATTTATTTCTTTGTGCGATTCTGTTTCTCGAGTATTGCCAAATGAAGATACACTTGGTTAAAGCTTTACGCCTTGTAGTTATCAGGACAATTTACAAGAATTGCCAGTCCAAAGAAAACAGCGCTGAGAGGAGAGTTCTGATTGTTTGCCAAGTGGAATCTGATTGGTAGAAGCAATGCCATGGATAACACAGCAGTTAAATGATGACTGACAGCTAATTGCCATGTTTTGCTTAATTTGTTTTTAAAAAGTAGCTTCACTCTGGTCAAGGAACAGCCATGAGTAATAAACCAGAGAAAAGTTGTCACTTATTTTTTTATTTTGCACATGTTCTATTTGCAAAGAACTGGGCCCCGTGATTTAGTTTATGTTGCTTTTAGCACCGTTCTGCGAGCCTGACTGACAATCCTAAGTAGGTTGATAGCATAATTATTCACACATTCAGGATCAGGTAGCAAATGCTGTCCGATTGCAGAATCACTTTTAATATCAGGCTCTGTGTTCTGAGCTTTGCAAGTATGGCCCAGTTCCCAGGAAGGGTCACTGGACTCAAAACGTTAACTCTGATTTCTCTTCACAGATGCTGCCAGACTTGCTGAGCTTTTCCAGAAATTTCTGTTTTTGTTTTTGGTCTCACAGGACGCAGACAGTACCCTGATTGTTGAGAACTTCCACAGGGAACATGTCACTATCAATTGTGCAATTGCAAAATGATGAACCAGTGCTCTGATTTGGACAGTACAAATCTCAGATAGAGTTGGCTGTTCAGGAATTCCTGTACATAGTGTTTGAGAATGATCCTGTTTCACATTAAACACTGATTTTTACCCAACTCCATAAACCTTCACCAATCAAATATATCTTGATCACTCATTTGACCACTGCCTTCTGCATATGTAACCATTTCTGGTCCACTTTTCCCCTGTTGTCTACTATTAACCCTAATGGTAGTCAGGATGTGGGTAAGAAAATAAATCAGGAGATAGAAAAGACATGTAAAAAAGGCACTATTAGACTAATTAAGAAGGACTTCAATATGCAGGTGGGGTAAATTTGAAGGGCTGAATGGCCTCCCCCTGTGCCTATTTTCCATGTCTTTATCCCCAGAACTACAGCTTGTGCCAAACTTGTGTTTGCCGTGTTAGCTGCTGGCATATGGAGCAGGTGTAGCCTAGACAGAGCAAGATGTCATCCAGTGACATGACCATCCCCTTGACCGTTCACAGTTGACAACCGCAACCAGCTGCCTGGCTTTCAGCCTGCATTGAAAGGCAAGACAGGACAGATGTACTGTGAGCCCTGTGGGTCCTGAATGAGGCAGCAATGTGAAAATTGGCAAGGCTAGCCAGAGATGCTGTGACCATACAATTAGGCAAGAGAACGGACATGAATAAAGCAAGCTAAGAACCCTGAGCTGCACCCTGTCCTGATGCAGGAGATGGGTGCCAGTCCCTGTGGACAAAGTGGCCTGGCAGCAGCATCACATTGTAAGGTGTCAGTTAGATCCAAAGTGCCGTAGTGAAGTGTAGAACTGTATTCCAAGTGATTCGGAGATATGGCACAATGATATGGAGAGACTGATGCTTGGCCAATGCCAGTCTCCGTGGATTTGGGATGCATGCAGTCCCTTCTAGTGGGGCATGTCCCGCAAAGCTGGAGAATTCTTATCAGGATTCAGGCCTTGAGAAGACAACAGTAAGCTGCCGCCAGGAGGTACCCATTCTGAATTATGTCAGGATTGTCACCATCCGGTTTCTCTCTGCTGCCTTGGTAAAATGACAAACTGCATGACAAAAAGATTAGGCAAAAAGAGAGAGACATTTAATGCCTGCAACTAGGCTCCTCACATTGCACGAGTGAGCCTCTCACCTAACCAGTGAGACCTAATGCACAAACTCTGAACTCTTCTTAAGTTTGAGAATCTCATGTTTCCATTCTCGCCACATTTTTCTAACTGAGTTGCCATTGTCCACATCATTCAGGGACTGGGAAAATTCTACCCCACAGTTAAATGACCTCTCGTGTTGTAATGAATATATCCTCAATAATAGGAGAGCTCAGCACATCAGTGCAAGAGACAAGGCTGAAGTATTTGCAACAGCCTTTAGACAGAAGTGCCAAGTGGACAATCTATCTCAGCCTTCTCCAGTGGTCTCCAGCATCACAGACGCCAGCCGTCAGCCCATTCAATTCATCCCACGTGATATCAACAAACAAGTGGCAGCAGTGGATACGGCAGGGCCCTGACAACGTTATAGTAATAGTACTGAAGACTTGTGCTCCAGAACTTGCCATAAGATGCTGCTTGGCCTGCTGTGTTCATCCAGCTCCACACTTTCATTATCTTGGATTCTCCAGCATCTGCACTTCCTATTATCTCTGATATCACTGAAAAAGCTGTCCAATACAGCCACAATACTGCCACCTACCAGACAATGTGGAAAATTACACAGGTATGTCCTGTACACAAAAGGCAGGACAAATTCAAACCAGCCAGTTACCGTCCCCTAGGTTTACTCATGATCACCAAAAAAAATGATGGAAGGTGCCATCAACAGTGTTATCAAGCAGCACCTGCTCAACGATGCCCACTTTGGATTCATCCAAAGCTACTCAGCTCCTGACCTCATTACAGCTTGAGTGAAAACATGGGCAAAACAGCTAAACCTCAGCTGTGATGAGAGTGACTGCCCTTGACATTAGGGCAACAATTGATTGAATGCAGCATCAAGGAGCCCTAACAAAACTGGAGTCAGTGGGAATCAGAGGGAAACACTCTGCTGGTTGGAGTCATAATTGACACAAAAGAAGAGGCTATGGTGGTTGAAACTCAGTCATCTCAGCTCCAGGAGCTCCTCAGGATAGTGTCCTTCATCCAACTATCTTCAGCTCCTTCATCAATGACCTTTCCTCCATCATAAAGTCAGAAATAGGGATGTTTGCTATGATCGTGCAATGTTCAGCACCAGTCATGACTCCTCAGATACTGAAGCAGTACATGTCCAAATGCATAATGACATGAACAATATCCAGGCTAAGGCTGAAAAGTGGCAAGTAACATTTGCACCATAAAAATGCCAGGCAATGACCATTTTCCACAATACAGAATCTAACCATCGTCTTTGACAGTCACTGACACGAACATCACTGAATCCCTCACTATCATCATCCTGGGGCTTACCAGAAACTGAACAGGACTAACCATATAAAGTGTGGAGTTGGATGAACACAGCAGGCCAAGCAGCATGATGGAATGGAGTTGGGGTAAGGGATACTTATTGCCATCAGGAACTGTACCTTTGATTCACAGAATTAGAGCATAGGTGACTATTCTTACCAGTCTGTCTGCAGCAGCTGTCTGAATGAACGACTCACTCAGTACCTATATCCCACCTTCTCCCTGGAACCCTGCACACTCATCCTTTTCAGTTAGCTGTCTAATTCCCTGTTGAATGCCTCAACTGAACTTGCATGCAGCACACCCAGACACAGATGTTCCAGAACCTGATCACTCATTCTGTGGAAAAGCATATGGAGCTTTTATTTCTTTCACCAATCACTTTAAATCCCCGCCCTCTCATTTCTGATTCTCTCGCTAGTGGGAATGGTTTCTCCCTCTATTCTGTCCAGACTACTCCTGATCACGGGTAGATTTCCACACCTTGCAATGTTCACTGGAAACCACGTACTGTCCAGGGAGGTTTCAGAAACTAACGGAGTTGGTTCCTCTGCTGCTGACTGTCCTCCATCCCCTAAAGTTGCTTCAGACCCCATGAGGAACCTCAGGGTCACAAACTCCTTTACAGGATACCAATGTGCTGGCTGCAACGCTTTTAACTACAAGGCAGGTCTCAGCGATGGTGTAGCTAGACCTCAATCAGCACTGGGAAGCTATCAGAAGTTTAAGAGTTTTTAAACAACATGGTGCAATTAAGGACAGTGGGCGGGTAAACATCGTCACCGCTCAACTTGAACTATATCGATAACAGGATAATAAAATGTGAGGCTGGATAAACACAGCAGGCCCAGCAGCATCTCAGGAGCACAAAAGCTGACGTTTCGGGCCTAGACCCTTCATCAGAGAGGGGGATGGAGTGAGGATTCTGGGATAAATAGGGAGAGAGGGGGAGGTGGACCGAAGATGGAGAGAAAAGAAGATAGGTGGAGAGGAGAGTATAGGTGGGGAGGTAGGGAGGGGGTAGGTCAGTCCAGGGAAGACGGACAGGTCAAGGAGGTGGGATGAGGTTAGTAGGTAGGAGATGGAGGTGCAGCTTGGGGTGGGAGGAAGGAATGGGTGAGAGGAAGAACAGGTTAGGGAGGCAGAGACAGGTTGGACTGGTTTTGGGATGCAGTGGGTGGAGGGGAAGAGCTGGGCTGGTTGTGTGGTGCAGTGGGGGGAAGGGGACGAATTGGGCTGGTTTTGGGCCACCCGAAGGTTGCAGGAACAGCAACTCATATTCCACTTGGGACCCCTGCAGCCCAATGGTATCAATGTGGACTTCACCAGCTTCAAAATCTCCCCTTCCCCCACTGCATCCCAAAACTAGCCCAGTTCTCTCCATCTTCGGTCCGCCTCCCCCTCTCTCCCTATGTATTCCAGAACCCTCTCCCCATCCCCCTCTCTGATGAAGGGTCTAGGCCCGAAACGTCAGCTTTTGTGCTCCTGAGATGCTGCTGGGCCTGCTGTGTTCATCCAGCTCCACACTTTGTTATCTTGGATTCTCCAGCATCTGCAGTTCCCATTATCACGATATCGATAACATCTGCTTTTACTGGAACTTAAAGGGGGTAAGCATTTCCTGACCAAATGAAAGCTGCAAATGTGTTTCCATGCACTGAAGTCATCTACAGAACTTGCAGACAACCGAGCTAACATGAAATGCACATGCATAGCTTTCTGGTCTTAATGGAACAAAATGTCAAAAAAAATTGAGATACACAGACTCACACGACTTTATAACAACTGCTCGACATTAAGACACGAGGTGCTGCAGCTGATCTTGTTACAGGGTATTTCCCAAATAGGCGGCGCTCGAAGGCTGTTTTGCAACACGGAAGAGGATGTAGGCAGGAAAGAACAACGCGGAAAGAGCAATGTAGCTGATCTCCCTAGGACAGGCCGGGCAGGTAAGGACACCAGGAAGAAGGTGAACAGACTGAGAGCCTATTCCCTACATCCCCCAGGGAGAGGGTTCAGGAGGCTCGAAGCTTTCACTCCGCCCGGGCTGTAAGAGTGATACCGAGAACTGCAGAGATTTCCCTGTAGAAACCCCCTCCCTCACTGTGCCCGCGGCTATTCGGCCCTTCCTGCCGACTCTAGCACTTGGAAAGGTGGCGCCGACGTTCTCTTTCCGCTGAATGTAATGGCGACTTACTGGGCAAGGGACAGTTCGGGCTCCGCGGCCAGTTTCTGTTCTACAGTTCGTGAGATGTTGGGAATCACGACCCTTCCACGCGCACCCCCCCTCCCCCAGCCAAGAACACAACCCCTCTTCCCCAAAAACACTGCTTTTCGCCCAACACAATTCGCTACCCCCTCCAACTCCTTCCTTTCCTCTGCAAACCACAATCTCTCCATTTACCAATCAACTTCTCCCCCTCCTGCCCAAGCACAACTCTTACAACCACCCCTTCCGATTTCCCAAACACAACTTCTTTCCATCCACTCCCCATCAATTCTGTCGACTGAAATCAAACTACGAAGAGACTGGAGATGCGCTGTTTTAACCACCCTCTTGTAGCCCTCTAACTGTGTGAGTTGTTTGTTCACTGACAGTGCGAACAGGTTTTACTTTGATTTGAACCATCTCAGTATTGGCCTAACCTGATCCACTTGCTTCCTCTGAACTTTCAGCAGAGTCAAGTTATGTGATGTTGACTTGTTGTGTAAATGAATATGTTCAAATGTTCTAACTTCAAAATAAAATCGGTAGATTTAGTGTCAGACTTATCATGTGGGCAGAATACTGTGTGCAGTCTCTGCTTGAAGCAGTTAGAGAAGTTGACTGGGTAGATTTCTGGTTTGAAACAAAGAATCATAGAAACAAGGAGTAATAGTAGGCCATTCAGCCCTTTGAACCTTCTGTGCCATTCAGTATGACCACGGCTAATCCTTTATCTCAATGCTATATTCTCACTTTCTCCTCTCGTTTTCGTTAGAGAGAAGGAGGTTAAGAGGTGACTTAATAGAGACATACAAGACGATCAGAGGATTAGATAGGGTGGACAGTGAGAGCCTTTTTCCTTGGATGAGATGGCTAGCACGGGGAGACATAGCTTTAAATTGAGGGTGACAGATATAGGACAGATGTCAGAGGTAGATTCTTTACTCAGAGTGTAGTAAGGGCGTGGAATGCCCTGCCTGCAACAGTAGTAGACTTGCCAGCTTTAAGGCATTTAAATGGTCGTTGGATAAACGTACAGATAATAATGGAATACTGTAGGTTAGATAGGCTTCAGTTTGGTTCCACAGGCCGGCACAACATCGAGGGCCGAAGGGCCCATACTGCGCTGTAATGTTCTATGTTCTCCCTTTAGGTGCCTTTAAAATCGCAATGGAATCCGCCATAGTCTCAGATATACTCAGTCAGTTGGCCGACATAGCTTTCTGCTGGAGGGAGTTCCACGGGTTTTGAGTGAGGAAAGTTTTTCTCACCTCAGGCCTAAATAGCCTATCTTTTATCCTGGGACTCTGTCCACTGGTTCTAGATTCCCCAACTAGGGAAAACCTTCTGCGTGCATCTAACCTGTCCAAGGGAATGAAGGTTGGGCTGCTTTGACCTATATTTATTGGAATCTGAGGTAAATTAAATGCTGAGAGGTCACTTCCTATTTGCATAGAATCTAGAATCAGGAGACACAGTTAAATGATAGGGCTGTCCAGTTATGATGGAGGTTAGGTTAAATTTCTCCTGCTGAAGGTATTTAATGTCAGAAATTCTCTTCCAGAAAGCTTTGGAGGCTGAGACATTGAATAGACTAGCGCCTGGAATTAGAGAGATTTTTCATTGACCAAAGTGTTGGGAGCAGTCAATAAAGTGAAGGCTACAATTGCATCAGTCATGGTCTAATTGAATGGCAGAACAGGCTTCTTGGTAAGTGGCCTACTCCTGATTTCTTATCATGTTAGAAGATCGTGACTTGACGCTTCATTCCAGAAACCTAAGCACATGGTCTAGCTTGATCTTCCAGCGAAAGTACTAAAGCAATGTTAAACTGTCCAAATTGCTTCCTTTTGGGGCAGTGTCAGGCCATAGATGAAAGTGTTTTCTACAGTGTGGCATCAAAGAGACCGAGCAAAACTAGGTTTGGTGGAATTAGACAGAGCATTTTCTACTGGTTGGTATGATACTTTGCAGAGAAGAAGATGGTTGTGATTGTTGGAAGTCAATCATTTCAACTCCAGCATATCTCCACAGGAACCCCTCAGAGTAGTGTTTTCGATCCAGCTTGCTTCATCAATAATCTTTCTCCATCGTAAGCTCAGAAGTGGGAATATTTGCTGATGATAGTGCTGAACATTGCACTGTTCGCGATGCCTCAGGCGCTGAAGCAGTCCATGTTCAAATGCAGTAAGACTTGAACAATAGCCAGGCTTGAGCTGACAAGAGGATAGAAACTTTCGTGCCATTCAAATGCTAGGCAATGACCATCACCAATAAGAAAGAACTTAATGTTGCTGTTTTATATTGAATGGCATTATCATCACTGAATCCCATAATATCAACATTCTGGGGGTTAAAATTGTTCAGAATTTAGACTGGACTAACCATATAAATACTATGGCAACAACAGCAGGTCAGAGGCTAGGATTCCTGTGAGCAATTCAGCACCTAATACTTGAAAGCCTCTCCACCATCTATGAAGGACAAGGTAGGAGTGTGATGGGAGTTCCAGCAGTACTCCAGAAGTTTGGTATAATCCAGGACAAAGCAGCCCAGTTGATTGACACCACATCCACAAATAGTCACTCCCTCCACTACTGACCTTTGGAAGCAGTTTGGAGCATTTATAAGCAATACTGCAGAAATTCACTAAGGCTCCTGAGAAAGACCTTCCAAACCCAGGACCACTAGAAGGACAAGGAACGCCAGCACCTATGAGTTCCCCACCAAACTGCTCATCATCCCAGCTGGAATATATTACCTTTTCTTCAGTGTCACTGGGTCATACTCCTGGAACTGCCTCCCTAACGGCATTGTTAGGTACAGCACGTGGACTGAAGCTGTCTAAAAAGGCAGCTCACCACCACCTTTTCCAGGATAACCCAGAATGGGCAATAAATGCTGGCCCAGCCAATGATACCCACATCCCATGAATGAATTAAGAAGAAAACGATGAGAGGCTCGGAACCAGGGATGAGCAGAGTGGGAATTATGCTGTGACTGTGCAAATTGATGCTTAAAATGCATCACAGAATCACTGACGTGTCACTGCATAGGAGGAGGCCAATCAGCCCATTGTATCTCACTGACTCCCCAAATGAGCTTTTCACTTCGCGCCATCGTTCTGCTTTCTGCCACATACACTTGCACTTTGTTTCTATTCAAATGCCTCGATTGAACCTGCCTGCACCACACTGCCAGGCAGTGAATTCCAGACCCAAACCAAATGTGATGTGAAACTGTACTTTTCTCATATCCTCTTTTGTTACTTTTGCAAATCACTTTAAATGTGGCCTATCCAATCGCCCAGTAGCTCTTTAAAGCATGCTTGTTAGTAAAAAACAGGGCAAAGACTCATCTTCGTGCTGCTCCCATTGTTACATTTCTGTGAAATATCTGTTTGGTTTGTGGGTGGGCACTGCTACAGGAGCTGTTAGCTGCAGAGACCAGGGTGACGGTGCCTGCGCCTGCATTCACTCTGGGCACTAGTCCATTGGGGGGGGGGGAAACCACTAGCCAGTGAGAGTATGCAGTGCAGATTGTCAGAAATCACATCCTGCAAAGATGTTCTATAGCTGAGATGACTCCTTTCCAACAATCATAACCATATTCCTTTATGCCAAGTATGATACCAACCCCCCCAGTAGAAAATTCTCCCTCCAGTTCCACCAAGTCTGGTTTTGCTTGGGCTCCTTGATGCCACATGGTAGGTAACACTCTGATCTAACATTCTTAAGCCTTAAAAGGATTAATTAGGATTGCATTAGAAGGACAATTTGCATAGGGGCATGGCTTACATTCACTTGAGTATAGAAGATGCAGCTCTAATTGTTTAAAATGGTTTGATAAAGTGGAGTAAAATTATTTTCTCTGCTGGGGCAAGTCAACAACAACAGGTATAACCTTAAAATCTGAGCCAGGACCATTCAGAAGGTGACACCAGGAAGGATTTCTTTACTCTCCAAGGGGAGTCGAAATCCGAATCTCTCTCTGATTTTAGGGGAACCTAGGGTTGGCGTAAATCAGCAAAGTCAGGGTGAGTGACATCCGAGCAGCAGAATCTCTGATAAGCCGGGCCTGAAAAGCTGATCCAGAGGGTGGCAATGAACTGAGGGTTATACAAGCAAGAACTTCAGATGGAAGGGAGGGTTTCCAGTCCACATCCTGATAAATCCTCTCCAGCGAAATCACTTGCCTCCTGTAATGTGGATTCCGGAGCTATATGTAATAGGCTACGTACAGTGCACATTTGGGTCAGGCAGTGAGGTGATGTGATAGACACTAAGGATCCAGGGGAACAAGAGCAGTCATCCAAGGTGAAGGTTGAGGAAGAGGAAGCCCTCCTTATGGATGGCAAGGCTCACTGCATTGGGCCCTACAAGGCAGAGAGGACCTGATTGACAGCTGGTTCCAGTGGATCCAAAATGGCTACAGACAATGATCATGGGTTGTTGAGGTCAAGAAACAAGCATTTTGTTCATTTAGTGAGGATGAACTGCCGCCACTATTCATTTGTGCTCGCTTTCGCTGGCTGTCAATTAAAGCTCATGTTTTGTCCAAACATTACCTAGCTGTGGTTTCTTTCCTTGCAGCATAATGATGAAATGTGGGTGATTACTGGGCTTAGGGAAAAGCACATCGGGTGGTGATGGGGGGAGGGTGGCCTACATGCGGGATATACCTATGAACAGGTAAACTGCATGGCCTGTTGTTCAGATGGCAACTAAAGTGAGAGAATGGGATTGTACGGGTAAGAGAGCATCAGCCATGTTGGCTGTGTCATGGGTGATCTGACCTTGTGGTTACTGTACCCTGATGTTGCTAGTGAGAGGCAATGACGGGTTGCCGGCAGGTATGCAGAGGCTTTATAAAGATGGTGCGAGGGACGCTGGTCTTTTGGCAAATATCTGCTGAACGGGAAGTTGTTCTGACTACGGTAAGATGGGACTAGAATTGGCTGTCAGGATGCTGCAGGGGGGTGAGGGGGAGGGGTTGGTGGTAAATAGATAATGAGGTGTGTTCCGTGAGACATCTCACTAGGCCTCATTGTAGCAACCCCTCCAAAAGATCTGGTAGAACTTGCAAAAAATGAGAATATGAGTTTCATCCCTTTTATTTCTATTTCTCCACAGTTGCAACTTGTTCTTCTGATTGTCTATTTCCAGAACCTTCTGTACAGGGGATCCCTAATTTATGAACGTCTGACTTAGACTTGGACTTACAATTACGATCCCATTGTAAGGGTGTAATTTTAAAGACCTGATATATAAACTGCTCCTTTATATTGTCCTGCATCACGTTTGGACTTGCGTACAAAGCAACTTGTGAATGAACTCCAGAACGGAATCCATTGGCAAACCATGGACTGCCTGGACTTTGCTTTGAGGAAAAGAGGAAATTTTTCTTCAGAGAAGGAAATGACAGTTACCAAATAATTTTGTTTTAATCAACCAATAGATTAACAACAACATAGTTATTTAGTGTCTTCAATGTGATCAAATGTATCAAGGCACCTCTTGAAGTAAGCTTTAGCGATCTCACAACTTTTAGAAAGCACTTGGGTGAGCATTTGTAATGTTATAACATTCGAGGCAAGGGCCAGTGCTGGGAAGTGCAGATTTAGAGTGGTTTTTGTTAGTACAGACTCGATGGGCTGAAGGGCCTCCCCTATACTGTATGATTCTATGACTTAAAGTGTGACCCAAACCGTATAAGCGCATGACAAAAAGTTTAGGCGGAGAGAGAAGAGTCTTAAAGGATGAAAGTGAGGTCAAGAGAGATGGAGTGTTTGTGGAGAGTGTTCCAGACTTTGAGCCTGGCAATTGAAGGCATGGCCACCAGTGGTGAAGTGATTAAAACTACACAAAAGACCAGAAATAGAAGGGAGCACTTAGAATCATAACATTCCTACAGTGTGGAAAGAGGCCATTTGGCTCATTGAGTCTGCACTGTCCCTTCGAAGTACATCCCACTTCCCTGCCCTATCCCTGTAACCCTTTATTTCCAATGGCTAATCCACCTAACCTGTACATCTTTGGACTGTCAGAGGAAGCCCATGCAAACACAAGGAGAATGTGCAAACTCCACAGAGACAGCCATCCGAGGCTGGAAGTGGACCTGGGTCCCTGGCACTGTGGGGCAGCAAATCTAACCACTGAGCCATTGTGCCACTATTTCACCCCCTCCCCCCACCCCAACCTTAGCTCAGAGGTTTGTAAGGCTGGAAGAGATGACAACGATGAGGAGGGAAGAAGCCAGGGAGGGGCAAGACAAGGATGAGAATTTTAAAATTAAGACATCCCTTGACCAGGAGCCAAAGTAAATCACGCGTGGTCAGCTAACAGGACTTGGTGTGAGTAAAGATATGGCAGCAAATGTGATGACCTCAAGTGGCAGAGGGATTGGGTGGGAGACCAGCCAGGTGGGCAATGGAATACCCTGTTTAGAGTAACAAAGGCAGGATTGACATTCTCAGAAGCAGATGAGTTGAGATCAGAATAAAATTGAAAAATATTACAGGGGTGGAAACAGTGTTAGTGATAGCACCAAAATCAGGGTCTGAAAGCCATCTCTGGATCAACCAATATTGCAAACAGATGAATTTAGTTTCAGGCTGTTGCCAGGGAGAGTTAGCGTTGTCTATGACTCAATGTATGTGCATGATTTTTGTGCCATCACTAACAATTCATAATACTGCTGTGTAATTGTTCAAACAGACCAATGCGGCTTCTGCCAATATAAGATGATGGGAGCAAGGGTATGGGTCTTTCAGAATCGAACAAAATGAAGTAGTTCAGGACCATTCTTGATTCACTATTTCAGAAACTGATCAATGAGATTAATCAATGATTTATCTGAAGCTTTCTTTACTATCAATTTGGGATACTTTGGTCTGACTTATTCCATTGAAAGGTATTCTTGGGTTTCCTCCAACCTAACTAATTACTCCAGTAACACTGTCCACTTAAATCTTGCAAAGCTTTGTTTGGACTTAAAATCCTGGAAGCCCTAGCTGTTGGAGGGACTTCACTTTGACAGCAGCAGTCGGAGCCTATAGATCAGAATTTGCATCTCAAAAACCCGGAGGATAAGTAAGATGTGTATTCAAAGGGTAAAATAATAGAGATTGAACATGACTGAGAATTTGAAGATGATGAAAATGCAAGTTGAACACAGGGATTTACCTCGTAGGCTCCTGAACTCGGTTGTTGGGCCGAAATGGAAGCTGAAAAATGTGGAATATTTTTCCTGAGGGCAACCAATTAATTTCTAGAGGGCAGGCTTGCCATCCAGTAGGGCATATTGCTGGAAGTTAGAAAGCCAATCAGTAGCCTTCTTTCTTGAAAGTTAAAAGGTAAAAGTCACCCTGGTCTCACCAGACCATCGGGCTTCTGTCTCATTAGAGAGAGAGCGACAACTGTTGGTTTAACCTGAGGATCACCACACCTCAGGAGAGAGGAGATGTTGAGAAGGCGAGTGCTTCATGGTAACCTCAGCCCATGCGAGAATTGAACCCACGCTTTTGGTGTCATTCTGCATCGCAAACCAGCCATCCAGCTAACTGACCCCCACTTTCTTGGAAGAAGCAGTAGACTGCTATGGAAGCTAAGTGAAAGAGGTGGTGTTTCAAAATGAAGGAGCCCTTTCTCCAATTTTAATGCAAACTAAAAATCAGAACTTGCGGCTGGGAGTGGGGTCCTCTCACAATGCAAATTGCAGTTTCTGCTGCACTCAGACAGCCAGAGAAGGCCTTTATGGGTCTGCCTGTGTGGGGTGCTGAGTCCCTGGCATTTCACCAGAAGGCCGCCTCCAGGCAGAGGGTATACCCCCTCACCACCCATGGGAAGGCTGAAATCAATGGGAAAATTGTAATCAGCCTCTTTTTAATTCCAAGTGTCAACAGGAACTCCCAGTTTTACCAAGGATGAAGGGAGACTGGTCAGGAGGTGAAGGCGTTGAGCAGATTTCACCCCATGTAGCCCAGAAATGATGTTCATTGAGCTTGAGTTCAAAGCTACCTTTGCATGACCTGGTATAGCGGATAATGGAGAATCTGTACGGGTGGAGGTTAGAAATAACAAAGTGAAGAAGACATCAGTGGAAGTAAAAGGAACACGAATGTGAGGGTGTAGATATAAAATGATTTTCAAAAGGAGAAAATATGATTTGAAAGAAATCATTTTCGCTCCTTGAGGAGTTAGAATGCACTGCCTGGAAGTGTTGTGGAGGCAGGT
This sequence comes from Stegostoma tigrinum, assembly GCF_030684315.1. Taxonomy (NCBI): domain Eukaryota; kingdom Metazoa; phylum Chordata; class Chondrichthyes; order Orectolobiformes; family Stegostomatidae; genus Stegostoma; species Stegostoma tigrinum. Next base: position 12,787,016 of record NC_081355.1, on the reverse strand, counting down.
TTGACTGAGAACTTCACAAGGATATTGGATAGTTGTTTAGGTTAATACAATATGTAGTGAAAAAGGAAGAAAGCAAGAGATTGACACTGGATAATTGTGCTCATTTGAAGAGCCCAGTGGTGATATAATGGGCCAAATGGCCTTCTTTTGTACCATAACAATTCTGCGTATATAGTCCCTAACAGCAGCTGTTGTTAGAACTAAGTATAAATCATGAGATAATAAGGGCATGTTTAAAAAGGCAATACACGAACCACAAGTAACTTTAATCTTCAGCTAGCTTGGGTTAGCCAGATTGGCAGAGGTAGCAATGAGGAAGAATTCATAGAGTATGTTAGGGACAGTTTCCTGCAGCAATATGTTGTGGATCCAATAAGGGTCGGGCTGTTTTAGATCAGATAATGCGGTAATTTTAATAAATGATCTCAGAGTTAAAAATCCCCTGGGGAACAAAGACCATAACATGGTGGAATTTAGCATTCGGTTTGAGAGTGAGAAACTTGGATTGAAAGCAACTATCCTAAGCTTAAACAAGGGTGATTATGTAGGGTTGATGGCAGAGCTGATTGGAATGGACTGGGGAAGAAGTTTAGCAGAAATGATGTTTGAGGAATAATTGCAGATTACTAAGAAAATAAAAAAGTCGCCATAGACCCACCGGACCATACGGCTGTTCTCTCATCAGATAGACACTATTGGTGATGATTTAATTTGTGGGTCCCCACCTCTCGGGCAAGGGTAGAGACTGAGGACAGTCCTTCATGGTAACCTCAGCTGTTGCAGGAATCGAATCCACACTATTTGTATTGCATTGCAACGCAAACCAGCCAACCAGCTAACTGACCCCGTGTCCCCCCCACTTAAGTATATAGTTCATGACTCTCAGTAAAGATATATCCCAGTGTGGATAAAGGTTATTTAGGAAGGCGATGCATTGACTGTGGTTTGCCAAGGAAGTCAAGAGCAGTATCAAATTGCAAGAGAAAACATACAATGTGGCAAAGGTTGTTGGTAAATCAGGAGACTGGGAATGTTTACAAGTCAACAAAAAAGATGATTCAAAAGAATCTTAAGAGTGTGTGTTACAACCCACTGGAATCACTCAAATAGCCCAACTTTTCCTCGCGTGGTGCCAAAACTTAAAGATTTTTAAAAAGTACTCACAGTACCCCAATGTTTCTGACTTTTACACCAAGATTGATGGAATGTACAGACTAGGTTTCTGTACTAAACAGTAATTATTATTTATTGTAAGTAATTGGCCTTTAGCTACCAGTAAACAGATATACGGTATTTGCACATAGCACAACTAACTAAAACTGTAAACAGGCAACATAAATTCTTTATTATACTTACTACAGACAGAGAAACAGGCAACATAAATTATTGGCAGAGGTAGAAAAAAATTGGAAAGCCAGTTTAATGATCTGAGCTTCCCGATTCTGATGTCGAGACGATCCTTGTTCAGAAAGTCAGACCCTTGATGTTTGTTTTCTAATGGCAGAAGTTGTTTCCCCTCATGGGAAAGTCCAGGAGGAGAGGGCATCATCTCAGAATTAGGGGTTGTCCATTTAAGACAGTCTTTACGAAAGAATTTCTTCTCGGAGAGGTTTGTGAATCAGTGGAATTCTTTACCACAGAGGGCTGCTGAGGCTGGGCTGCTAAGTATATTCAACGCTGAGACAGACATGTTTAATCAGTAAATTAATCAAAAGTAATGGGAATAAGACCCATTAGTGGAGTTGTAGATTATCAGGTTAGTGATGATCACACTGAATGACAGAGCAGACATCGATGAGCCATATGATACACTTCTACTGCTGTGCCTTGTGTGTGTGTGTGTGTGTGTGTGTGTGTGTGTCTGTTCCTGTTCTGCATTTTGTCTCCCGTTTGTGATTTTCTACAATGTGGCCTCACTTCCCTGATTTTATTGGCATGATTGTCATTTTTGAATCTTTGGAAAGAGCTGCATCAAAGGATGTCTGTTGTCATCATTACAAGCTTAAATAACAGGTTTTAATTTTCATTCTTGATTCACTTTCTGACATTTTTATATTCTAAGCCTGTCACTCTTCTTTTTACCATCTTGTCATCTGCGGTATGGCCAGGGTTTGTTCAACCCACTGTCCATTCTCTTTTAGTGGGTAACTTCTAAAACCAGGAGCATCTCCTTCTCAGAGATGGTAAGAACTGCCGATGGTGGAGAATCTGAGATAACAAGTTATGGAGCTGGATGAACACAGAAGGCCAATCAGCATCAGAGGAGCAGGAAAGCTGACGTAGAGCTTTTCATCCACCTCTGCACCTTGTTATCTTAGCATCTCCTTCTCATTTCCTTTGTTCCCCGTGAGGAGAATGTCTCCATTAATTCAGTTTAGATCAATGTTCTTAGACGGACTAGATACTGCAGGGACACTTCCCATCAGCAATTCTCAAAGAAAACTCCCCCTCTACTTCTATGTTCTTACAAACTCCTGCTCTGACAGGAAGCTCCCTTTTCCACCAAAATCCTTGAAGGTGGTATTGCCCACCTTGCCTGCAAGTCCATGCCCACCTTTCCCGCAATGTGCTTCCATTTCTCCAAAGAGTTACCATCTCTGTTGCATCTCCGAAATGACCTGACAAAGGTAATTAAAAATAGTATCCCTTGCGATTGTGATCAAGGTGCGTCATCTCTCCTTGTTAAGTGTAACCTTTTCACGGCCAACCACACTGGTGGGAAGTGATGGCCTAGTGGTATTGTCACTGGACTGTTAATCTGGGGACCCAGGTTCAAATCCTGCCCATGGCAGATGGTGGCATTTGAATTCAGTAAAATATCTGGAATTAAGAAGCTAATGATGACCATGAATCCATTGTCAATTGTTGGGAAAAACCCATCTGGCTCACTAATGTCCTTCAGGGAAGGAAACTGCCATCTTCATCTGGTCTGGCCTATATGTGACTCCAGACCCACAGCAATGTGGTTGACTCTGAACTGCCTTCTGGGCAATTAGGGATGGGCAATAAATGCTGCCTAGCAGCGGTGCCTGCATGCCATGAATGAATAAAGGGGGGGAAAAAAAACTCCGTATCATTAAGTTTGGGCCCAAGTGTCTTTAGAGAGGTAGCAAGCAGTACCCACCATAATTCTCAAAGCCTTTAGAAAGAGAGTTGGCTGTGTAAAGGGTGGAGTGCTCCGATGGTCTGTGCTTGTAAATTACAAAATTATCAAGCAGTGTCTTGGAGCACAGTGGTTCAAGTCCCACCTGCTCCGGAGGTGTGTCATAGCATCCCTGAACAGGTGGGTGAAAATATTTAAAACTGTGTCTTGTGGAATAGTGTCCCCCTGCCTCTGGGCCAGAAAGCCCAGGTTCAAGACCCACTGACTGCAGAAGTGTCTCAGGACATGTCCAACCATGTCGATTCATTGTAGCCATTTTAACCACATTTCTGGGGAAAGTGGGATGTGAACCCAGAGCTTCTAAAGATCACTTATTGACTGGTGCTGGGTTGTAGCATTGGGAAGTCTACAATTATAATCCTTCCCTTACATTGTGAATCAATTTAAAACTGAGACAAGCTTGACTTCTGGTCTCCTCCTTCATCAACTAGCTGTAAGTAGTTAAAGATGACCTCTTTGTTGTCATTTTCACATATCCAAGTGTAGTTAGAACATTTCTACCAATGGCCTGTTTCCACACCCATCCATCCATGCTAGAGTAGCCAATAGCCTCCTTGCCAAAATGCTGCCCGGAATTAGATTCCACATGCACACCGATGGCATCCTGCAAGAGTCATAGAGTTGCACAGCACAGAAACAGATCCATCGGTCCAACTTGTCCACACCGACAAGTTATCCTAAACTGATCGAGGCCCATTTTGCCAATATTTAGCCCATACCTCTCTAAACCCTTCCTATTCCTATAACCACCCAAGTGTTCTACCTCTGCATCAATTCACTAAACGAAAAACTACCTTTCCACTGCCAAACTGTTTGTCTGACATTAAGGGCCAGATTTGAGTTTCTACAGGGGCTGGGAATGGAGGTGGACAGAAGCTAAAAATGACCCCACTGCTACCCTGCCAGGCCCTTGGCTCCATTCTGCTTTGTGGAGCTAGGTTGGGCAGCAGGGGCAGGTCTACCTGCTCATAGTTCATCAGTGACATAGTTTATTAATACTGAATTAAACATTCCCTCAAGGTGATTGGCAGGATCTTGATCAAACAAAGCCTTGACACTGTGGGCCATATAAAGACAAATCAATAATCGAAAGCTTGGCCTGAGCATTTTTTAAGTTTTGAAGAGTGTCTCCAAAGGAGGAAAGAGAAGTAGAAGGATCCCGACCCAATTCATCAACTTTCCTGGTCCTCTGATGCTGCCTGGCCTGCTGTGTTCCTCTAGCTCCACACTGTGTTATCTTTGACTCTAACATCTGCAGTTCTTAGTATTTCTAGAAATGTGCAGGTGGGTAATTACAGAGTTCAGGGTATTGCAGGCATGTTCACCAATGGTGTAGCACTTACAATTGGCTGATAGAGCAGAGATGCAATTGGAGCAGATAAGAGGGAGTGAAGGAAGGGAAAATAGAACAGGGAGTGGAGCACATGCAAGCACAACAGAGGGAGGAGCATAATGTTTGTGAAGTTTGTGTTAGAGCCTCCCCATGGCTCAACTCAGTGAAATATTCCAGCTGGTGCGTGATGAGTAAGAAGTGCATAATATAAGCAGGTGGAGTCAGCATGGCTTCATGGACGGGAAATCATGTTTGTCAAATATACTAGAATTCCTTGAGGAGGTAACAGGCAGGATAGATAAAGGGGAAGCATTGGCTATAATATATTTGGGTTTTCTGAAAATGTTTCAGAAGGTGCCACACTTTAAACAACTTAATAGGAGCCCATGGTGTTGGAGGTAATAAATTAACATGGATAGAAGACTGGCTTACTAATAGAAGTCAGAGTTGGGATAAAGGGGGAACTTTCAGGATGGCAACGTTTAACTAATGGAGTGTCACAAGGAGCAGTGCTGGGCCTGCAATTATTTGCAATCTATGTTAAAGACTTGGATGAGGAAGGCAAATGTACTAGAGCCTAGATTGAGGATGACACGAAAATTGGTGGGAAGGTAAATGGTGCGGGTACCAGACGGGGTAGGTAAATGGTGCGGGTACCAGACGGGGTAGGTAAATGGTGCGGGTACCAGACGGGGTAAGTAAATGGTGCGGGTACCAGACGGGGTAAGTAAATGGTGCGGGTACCAGACGGGGTAGGTAAATGGTGCGGGTACCAGACGGGGTAGGTAAATGGGTGAAATCTTGGCGGCTGGAACATCTTGTGGGGAAATGTGAGGTGATGCACTTTGGCAGGAAGAATAGAGGAACTGAGTATATTTAAATGTCGAAAGACTGCAGAAAGCTAGAGAACAGAAGGATTTGGGAGTCCTTGTGTATGAATCACAAAAAGCTAGCATCCAAGTTCAGGGGGTAATAGGGAAGGCAAATGGAATGTTGACCTTTATTTCAAAGGGAGTGAAGTATAAAAGTCGGGGAAGTTTTGCTAAAACTAGACAAGACAGTAGTCCGACCACAGCTGGAATATTGTGAACAGTTTTGGACCCCCTATCCTGGCACTGGGGGCAGTCCAGAGAATGTATCAGCCAAGTGAACCATATAACAAGGGATTGCTTTATGGGGAGAGGTTGAGTGGTTTGGGTCTGTGTTAATTGAAATTTAGAACAATGAAAGGCGATCTTACACAAACGTATAAGACTTTTGGAGGATTTGACAGGTTACGGGTGGAAAAGTTGTGCCCCCCTGCCAAATAACCACTACCATCAGAACAATGCAGCTTTACTGCTGTTGCTCTGTCTTTGTAGGCTACACCATGTCAAGTCCATATTGCAATACATTTCAAGTGTTTCAATGGTTTCTGGCCCCACCACACATAGCTTTACAGTCCCATTGTTCTCCTGGTGCAAAACAAATCTCCTCAATTTACCCTCTAAACCTTCTACCTAATACTCTATATCCACCCACACCACCAAGCCCCATGTGCTCCCATCTCCTCATTTGACATCCTTGCCAACAGGCGTAGATCTTTGCCATCTAAGCCCCTCTTAATTCTGTCCAACTCAATGAATTCTGCCTTCACTCCCCTCTGGTCCAAACAATACCAGCAGCCTGTTCAAGCTTCTGTCCGTTGCTGAAATTTTCCATTCCTGGCAACATGCGTGTAAAATCTCTGGACCCACTGTTGTGTGATTATTATTAGTGTTGTTGTTTAAATATTAATTGCTGTTATTTTAGTGGTGACATTCAAGAATATAAATAGAGATAAACAGGAATAAGTGCACGGTGTACAAGGAAAAGGCAGGAGATTGGCAGTAAGTTAAAATACTCGAAGAGCCGGTGGTAATGCGATGAGCTGAATGGTCATGTTCTACGCTGAAATATTTCTGTGATCCTGTGAAACATATATCCGGTCAAAGTGTGGGTTAAGAATGAAACTGGTGCCACGCAGGTTCTACTATGAACTTGGGTCCAGAGACTGTGCTGGGATTATGTGGAGCCCGGGGAGAGGGAAGTTGCTTGCTGGGTACTTTGGTTTCTGTGATGTGTAGTGGGGATGTTGAAACAGCTATAAAAATAGTATAGTAGTGGGTAAAGTGAATGAGGGCATGTTTTGCATTTGTCAGCTACAAGTTACAAATAGTCATTTATCCTGCCTCCAGTTTCTACACCAAGCTGTGTGTGGCTGTTCGTGTGTATGAGTGGAGGTTCATCAGCACATACCTTACAGCAGTGGAGAGCGATCCGCATGCTTTCACCAACATGTCTTGGTCAAGAGCCAGAATAAACTGTTGTAATCACAGGTGTATATCACACACAACTGCATAGGTCAGACCTTACAATGCACTAGGTTATAGTCCAACAGGCTTATTTGAAAACACTAGCTTCTGGAGTCTTACTCCTTCTTCAGGTCATAGTAAGTGAGATGGTATTGGACACAGAATTTGTAAGTAAAAGAGCAAAGGGTCACACCACTGACAAACCTAAGATGCTGTTAAACCTCAAGTTCCCAGAAGATGTTTTGCTGAGAGTGAGCTTTGCATCTTGTCCTCCTGCAGAATTTCTTCTCTTTAAGGAGATCTTTACTTTTTTACTGCCAGAGCCCTGGAGATTTGTTTCTTTAACTGAAACACCAAGGTGTGCACTGAAACAGGAGCTTTAGTTCAGAGGCTGTTGCTAGGGCATCCCAAATCAGTCTGCACATAATAAAGCCATAAAAATGTTTCTTTCTCTCTTTAAGCTTTGCTTGTTTGCTTTCCAAAGATTTCTAAGCAAAACAGCAGGTGGATAACAGACCGTATCAAACTTTTGAGTTCAGTAATTACTGCAGAAACACACCCCAGAAATCATGTGTCCCTTCAAAATACTTTGAATCTAGAATGCCCAAATAGTTTCATATTCCAGTTCTACATGTTCCTTAAATATAAATATCTATTTCTAATAGGAGATATAACAAACAGAATTCAGCAGTGAGCCATCAGTATCCCTGGGCCCTTCCTGACATTGTGCCATACTGAAAGCAGCAAGAATATGGGGCCATCTTCCAGGCAGTCAGTTGAGCCATTTACGTGAGTAATTGAGGGCCACCTACTGTCTGCATAGCACCTTGGCTTTGCCAGCAATGTGTGTTGATGCAATGGCCCACTTTTATTGGGTAAAACATGCTGAAACATGGCATCTTCCAGCAGGTTGCAGTGATAAAGGGGGCCCTCCTTCGTGAGCACTCTGTCAATCATGCAGAGGTGATTTTGTGGGCAGAGGGGTAAATAGCTAGCTACCCCCAAGGCAAAAATGTGCCACCTGCTTTCCATGTAATCTCCCTTTGCCTAATCGGGACCCGCCAGCCTGGTCCCAGTTCCGTGACCCCATGTAATTTTCTGAAGGAGCCTGCAGAATCATCGGGGTGTCCTGTCCGTGGAGGTGCAATCTCAGGTATGACCACAATGAGCAGAGGCAGTGTCGTGCAGCCAGCCCACTGAACCTGCACCTGGCTAACATGGTGGTTGTGTCCCACTTACAGTCCCAGGCGTGGAACATGAATCTTCCCAGGAACATTCAGCGTGTTGTGATCTTTGAATCACATTCCATCAAAGTGGAACAGTCTGAAAGGATGGAGATTTCTTGAGTCCTGTGTGATACAGTAGAGCTTGCAAACATTGCTTGGCTGTACTGAACTTGAATATTGCTGCAAAGCTGAATGTTACTAAAACTTTTCATTTTGATTTCATCAGGCTGAATACAAGAATGTCAAATTTTAAACGGTCACAACAATTTGTACAACAGCAAGAAAGGGTGCTGGTTGATTGCTAACTCAACTTGTGTTGTATGGGGTGTTGTCATGGAGAAAGCAACAGGCCTCCAACATACCTCAGTAATTCAAAAAAAGACAAGGCTTGAATCTTCTTGTTTGCAGAGTAGATCCCTATATTTTGAATATATGCCTCCTCTTGTAGGTAACTGAGTGTCATAAAGGCTAGTTGTTAGTATAGCTGTTAACATACTTGGGGTTGTTCAAGAAGTGCTTTCTATTCTTGAAATTACGTTAAATGGTATATAGGTTGGAATCTCAGGCTGACTCAGTATTCCCTGTTTTCAGCCTACTATGAACAACAAAAGTAACGTGCTATGCAATTTAATCAGCAAATTACTGAGAAGTATGGCCCATGCACCTGGCATCACACCAGTGCTGAAATTCACCCATGGCATTGCTCAACTGCGTGGTAGGTAGAACATCTTCATGTATCTTTGGCATTTGTCCTAATAAGTGCAAGACAAAAAGCTTCAGCAACACATCAGACTTTTCAGCAATATTGCAGTTTGTTGAGGCAGGGATGGAGTAAAAAGAAGCTATTTTTAATCTTGAGAATGTCTTTACATAGTTTTAAATGCTGATTCAAGTATTGAGTAAAAGAAACTCCAGTTGGAAATAGTCCTGATCTGGCTTTTCTCTCTCTCTCACTTACTGTTTCTTTTGCAACAGGTACAGAGAAAAAAGCTAGTTATGAGCAAAAGCTGGGTTAGTGCAGTTAAAGAAAGCCCAGAAAGAACAATCATGTCTCTGGACAAAATTCACATCGACTCCAATGAGCTGATTGAGAAGCAGCCCCTGGACAGTGGAGGATTTGGAATGGTGTCTTTATGCTACAGGAAGAATCATGGGCTCGTTGTTTTAAAAACAGTGTACACAGGACCACAACGCACAGAGTAAGTATAACCTGAATGCATAACTAAGTAAAACGCTGCTTCGTCCTAAGATACTTTCAATTAAAATGGTGTCGTGCTTGTTTGAGAATACTGACAACTGATTGCACTTTTCAGGCAGTGCACAGTTTTTAGAATTCGTTTATGGCTTGTGGGTGTCACTGACTAAGCAACATTTATGGCCCATCCCTAATTTCCTGGAGAAGACACCACAGTTTCTTTCTTGAACCGCTGCAGTCCACGTGCTGTAGAGACATCCACAATGTTGTTAGACAAGGAGTTCCAGGATTTTGACCCAGCAACAGTGAAGAAATGGCGATATATTTCCGATTCAGGATGATGAGTGGCTTGGAGGTGAACTTGCAGGTGCTGGTATTCCTTTGAATGAGCTGCTGTTTTCCATCTAGATGGAAGTGGTTGTGGGTTTGAAAGGTGCTGCCTGAGGTGCTTTGGTGAATTTCTCCAGTGCATCTTGTAGGTAGTGCGCACTGCTGCTACTGAGCGTCGATGGCGGAGAGAGTGGATGTGACAAATCAGTGGGCTGCTCCATCCTGATGGTGTCAAGCTTCTTGAACTGCCCCCATCCAGGCAAGCGATGAAAATTGTGTAAAAGAGGATCCTTTCAGGGCAGAGTTTCCTGTGCCTTCTGAGGCAAAGGAACTCATTCAAAAATGTGAATGCTGCACCTGCCCAACCCCAAAACAACTTTGATTTCATGTTGAGTTTGCATCCTCCATACCGTGATCTATCCCCTCTCCAAGTTATTCCTGCAAAGGGGTTCACTCAGGGGAGTGTGGTGCTACCTCTTAGATGTTCCTCTGCACCTTAGATGTTGGAGTAGGATTTTTAGGCCCACTGCATGCGGTTCTGGTCACCACACTACCAAAAGAATGCAGTTGCTCTGAGGAGGGGACTGACAAGGTTTGCCAGGATGTTGCTTGGTATGGGGGATCTTAACAGTGAAGAAGGGTTGGATAGGCTGGGTTTGTTTTCACCGAAACACAGGATGGTGAGGGATGACCTGATAGAAGTTTATAGGATTGGGAATGGCATGGTTAGAGGATATGTTCCCAGGGTGAAGGGGTCAGTTACTAGGAGACACAGGTTTTCAAGGTGCAGGGCATGGGTGAAAGTTTAAAAGAAATGTGAGACACATTTTTCACGTAAAGGGTGATGTGTGCCTGGAATGTGCTGCTAGAAGAGGTGGTGAAAGTAGACGTAGTAGCAGCATTCCAGAAACACCTGGACAAGTACAAGAATAGGAAGGGAATAGGGGGACATAGATCCTGTAAGTGAAGACAGTTTTAATATTGAAGGGCAAAATGTGTCGATGCAGGCTTGGAGGGTTGAAGGGCCTGTTCCTGTGCTGTGTTGCTCTTCGTTCACTGAGATTGAGAACAGAAAACCCAAAAATAATGGGATTAAAAGCGGCAAATGTTGGAGAAGCTCAGCAGAATCTGTGGAGAGAGAAACAGAGTGAATGTTTCAGACTCTGGTACGACTCTGGGCCTCCGGAGTTCTGAGGATGAGTCATATCAGACTTGAAATGTTAACTTCTGTTACTCTGTCCCTCTCCCTCTCCCTCTCCCTCTCTGCCTCTCTCTCTCTCCACAGATGCAGACACACATGTGGAGTTTCTTCAGCACTTATGTTTTGTTTTAGATCTACCAGCACCTGGAAAACTTTTGCATTGGTTTAGTTCCCGAAAGATACTATGCCCTGGTGTGCCAGTTTCCTGGTACCCATTCCTGGCACCAGCCAGCTCGAAGGTGGCAGATGCAAGGCTGGCCAGCCCTGCCACGAGGTAACCATCTCATTCACTGTGAACTCATCCAGAGCTCACTGACAATAGCCAAAGGAGACTGTCTGAGATTTTCCACATTGTTCTGTGATGGGCACCTCAGCTGCCCAGGGACAGGCACCCTTGATGAAGCTGAGAAGATGTCCCTCCCCACCGCCCCCCAACCTTTATGGCTGTCTGTTTCCATTAGCGAGTTTTATTTAGTACCATTTGCCATGTGAGGAACTTGGTGGCTAAACCCACAAACGGCATTGTGATGACAACCGGATAATCTGTGCGTATTTTTTTGAAGAATTGCTTGACAGATAGCTACCAAGGAGGTCACTGGGGACAATACCTCACTTTTCCTTTTGAAATTGTGCCAGGAGATCTCTGTGTAACCGGAACCTCAGTGTAGCAGCTCGCTGTCTTCTGTGGTGCAGCAATACACACTGCCTTGGTGCCGCACTGGAGTAGTCAGTATATGTTGTGCTCAGGTCCTGGGTCAGGATTGGAATGTGATTTAGTGGAAAGTGCCCTTTCAGCTGAGCCACAGCCATGTACATTGATCTTTGCTCATACTTCGTTCTCCAGGCCAAGCATTTTGACTGTGTGTGTGATGGTGTAAACTGGGTTCTAGCGAATTGACAGTTCTTTCCAGTATATTGGCTGAGGGCAGAAACCACGTGCCCAGGTAATGTCCAGGCTGGAGCCTCAGGCTCAGCCCCCACCCCACAGTCAAAACACAGCACCTGTAGAAACCCGGCCTCCTTGACCTGAGCACAGCCGAGTCCACAGAGCCCCAGACCCTGGCGTAGCAGCCCCTCTGCTCCAGGTCCTGTTAGTATCAAACACATCATTAGGTTTTGATTATAAGGCATTTAAAAATAAGTTCTAAATTGTGCCTCTTTAAGACGTTACACAGGATTGAATTTGGAACAGCTCTGATGGTTCTGCAGCCTCCGTGGGTGGCAAGCAAAAAAAGCTGAAAGTTAATCCAACAGAAGGAGCTTAGCTTCACCATTTTCTTCCATTTTTCAGGTA